>NC_090436.1:529183652-529486682 GCF_031143425.1 Pleurodeles waltl
AAGCCAGGGTGAGCATTTTGAATTTCTCCTTCTTGAGGAAGTAGTTTAGGTCCCAAAGGACTAGGATAGGACATAAGCCTTTGTCCTTTTTTGGTATCAGAAAGCGGCAGGAATAACAACCACGACCTACTTCTGGCACAGGGACCTTTTCTATAGCTCCCTTGGCTAAGAGAGCTGTGACTTCCTGGCGGAGAAGTGCCAAATGATCCTCTGGAAGGCGATTGGAGGATGGCGGCATGGGCGGTGGAGCAGATTCGAAAGGGAGGGGGTAGCCCTTTCAAACAATCTGCAAAACCCACCTGTCCGTGGTGATGTTTTCCCAGTGGGGCAGGTGATGGCGATACTTGTCACCAATTGGACGGGAGTGTGCGGCCGGACTAGGAGGGTTTGGAGGCTGCAGCGGGGGTAGAGGTGGACTGGAAAGACCTCTGGTTCCCTGTCCCACGGCCACATGGGATTCCGCGTCCCCGGCCACACAGCGGCTGAACAGTGCGCGCGGCACGGTGGAGGACGCGACAGGGAACCCACTCCGTGGCCAAGAAAGGGGCGAAAAGTGGACTGTGGTGGCTGAGGGGCAGAGGAAAGACCGAGGGATGGAGCCATACCCCGAGAATCCTTGAATCTCTCCAAGGCCGAGTCCGCTTTGTCTCCGAAGAGACGGGAGCCATCAAAGGGCATGTCCATCCCCAGAAAAATCAGAAGTACGTAACCAGGCGTGGCGTTGTAAGGCCATCATCGTAGCAACGGATCTGCCCAGCGAGTCTGTCGTGTCCAGCCCACAATGGATTGTGAACTTTGCTGCATCTCTTCCATCGTTCACAGCTTGGGAGACCATAGCACGGGCCTCCTCCGATATCTGCGGGAGGACTTGTGCAACCGTATCCCACAAAGAGAGGGTATAGCGGCCCAAATGGCCTGCGGTGTTCACAGACAGCA
Organism: Pleurodeles waltl; assembly: GCF_031143425.1. Lineage (NCBI taxonomy): Eukaryota > Metazoa > Chordata > Amphibia > Caudata > Salamandridae > Pleurodeles > Pleurodeles waltl. The sequence continues at coordinate 529,184,589 of NC_090436.1, forward strand.
GCGCAACATTGGAGGACGAAAACAACTTATTGCCAAACTGTTCCTGTCTTTTTTTATTCCGGGGGTGCTGAAGGGAATGCGCCTGAAGAAGAGGAAGCCTGGATATCAAGACTGTCAGGCGTGGGGTGTTGGGACAGGAATTTAGGGCCATTCAGAGCAGGCCGATGGCAGCATGCGATTGTCCCATTCACAGGAGCCCCTGAGTTGGGTTTTGACCATGTACCCAAAAGGACATCGGTGAGGGCTTCATTAAACGGCAAAAGGGGTTCTGAAGTAGAAGCCCCAGGCTGAAGCACCTCCGTCAGGAGATTAGACCTGACCTCAACAGTGGGAAGCTAGAGACCAAGGACTTCAGCTGCCCTACTGACCACCATACCATACGTTGTTCCATCAGCCGTAGCCACAGTAGGAGGAGACAGCATGCCAGCATCAGGAGAAGTATCCAGATCACTGGATTCGCACAATTCCTGAGCCCAGTCCATCGAAGGGTGATCCTGATATTCATAATGGTCCAGGGACCCCTCCAATCTCTCCCCATATTCATACCAATAAGAAAAAGGGTCCGAATCCGACCTGGGGTGAATAGGCCCCATCGAAGTAGAAGGCGGCGTCAGCCGACACCACTCCAACTCCTTGTCGTCGGGGATAAGAATTGCGTAGACGCCGATAGTGGGCACTACCGACGTCAGGAGCATCGATAATCGACCCGGCAAAGGTCTCAAGGGTGCACCCAGCGCGTATCCGTGCACAGATCCGGATGTGACTTTGGTGGCCGCAGCCAAAGCCGCCAGCGCGGAACCTGAGGGCCCCTCAGCCGTACCCCTTGGTCCCGAATGGCCTCATAAAACTCGTTATGCTGGATGGGGGTCGCTCCGGGAAACTCGAGGAAGCGCTGAGCCGACCCAGATGCAGGCTCAGAGGATGGAGGCCTTGTGCGTGGACGCTCCTCCCGCGTCAGCCGAGCTCAGATTCCTGCAACCTAAGAAGAAGAGGACTGCTAAGCTGAAAAACCCTGCAGAGAAGACGGAGACACCAACTGCTTTGGCCCCAGCTCTACCGGCCTGTCTCCCCACTTCTAAAGACACTGCTCCAGCGACGCTCTCCCCAGGGACCAGCGACCTCTGAATCCTCAGAGGACTGCCCTGCATCTAGAAGGACCAAGAACTCCAGAGGACAGTGGCTCTGTTCACCAAAGACTGCAACTTTGAAACAAAGAAGCAACTTTGAAACAACTTACGTTTCCCGCTGGAAGCGTGAGACTTGACACTCTGCAGCCGACACCCCCGGCTCGACTTGTGGAGAACAAACACTTCAGGGAGGACTCCCCGGCGACTGCGAGACTGTGAGTAGCCAGAGTTGACCCCCCTGATCCCCCACAGCGACGCCTGCAGAGGGAATCCCGAGGCTCCCACTGACCGCGACTGCCTGCTTCTCAGATCCCGACGCCTGGTAAAGACTCTGCAGGACCTGAAGGATCCGAACTCCAGTGCAGGAGTGACCCCCAGGAGGTCCTCTCCCTTGCCCAGGTGGTGGCTACCCCAAGGAGCCCCCCCCTTGCCTGCCTGCATCGCTGAAGAGACCCCTTGGTCTCCCATTGAAACCTATTGAGAACCCGACGGTTGTTTGCACACTGCACCCGGCCGCCCCCACGCTGCTGAGGGTGTACTTTCTGTGTGGACTTGTGTCCCCCCCGGTGCCCTACAAAACCCCCCTGGTCTGCCCTCCGAAGACGCGGGTACTTACCTGCTGGCAGGCTGGAACCGGGGCACCCCCTTCTCCATTGAAGCCTATGCGTTTTGGGCACCACTTTGACCTCTGCACCTGACCGGCCCTGAGCTGCAGGTGTGGTAACTTTGGGGTTGCTCTGAACCCCCAACGGTGGGTTGGACCCAAACATGAACCCCATAGGTGGTTTACTTACCTGCAAAAACTAACAAACTCTTACTCCCCCCAGGAACTGTTGAAAATTGCACCAAGTGCCTAGTTTTAAAATAGCTATATGTGATTTATGTGAAAAGTATATATGCTATTTTGCTAATTCAAAGTTCCTAAAGTACCTACCTGCAATACCTTTCATTTGAAGTATTACCTGTAAATCTTGAACCTGTGGGTCTTAAAATAAACTAAGAAAATATATTTTTCTATACAAAAACCTATTGGCCTGGAATTGTCTCTGAGTGTGTGTTCCTCATTTATTGCTTGTGTGTGTACAACAAATGCTTAACACTACTCCTTTGATAAGCCTACTGCTCGACCACACTACCACAAAATGGAGCATTAGAATTATCTCTTTTTGCCACTATCTTACCTCTAAGGGGAACCCTTGGACTCTGTGCATACTATTCCTTACTTTGAAATAGTGCATACAGAGCCAACTTCCTACACTTACCCTCTCCAATAAACCTTAGCTGCTCTCCACAGCTACCCTATGAGTGCTTTGGTTGCCTGGAACCACTAACACTATCACTAACGGTTGCCTGGACTCAGTGCAGGGTGCCTCACCTATAAGTGCACACGATATACTGAGCTAGCCTCCTACAGTGCGCAAGCCCTCCTTTTAAAGAGGTAAAAGACAGCCTCAGATCTATTATTGATAACATGGATACTCTCACTGTTCGTGAACTACAACTCTGGAGTAGTTCTACAAGGTTTGCTTTCACACCCACAGGTAATTCAAGTGAACTTAGTTGAATGCACCAGCGCTCAATGTGAAAAACATTACTGTATTCCAGCAGAACCCCACTTAATACCTAGGTGCTAATAATCCCCGAAAAGGGATCTGGAGCACCGTGGTAACAGCAATCTTCACAGTACCACACATGCAGTACTAGGAGGAAACACTTTGATAAAAAGTATTTATTATAACACAGCAAACCTGTTTGTTAGGACATCTAAAATAATCACCAACTATATCATCAAAACAACAAGGCAAGAATAAAAAAAAAAAAAAAAAAAAAAAATGTCATCTAAAAACCTAACAGCCTAATACCCACTTCTGTAAGCTACCCTAAAAGAGCATGTAGTAGATTAAATTGCAATCGAGAGTATCGCATGGAGAAGCGGTGCTTTACAAACCATGATAACAGCTTAGGCTGTTATAAAAAAAAAAAGCCATGGAGGGAGTGTTCCTGGTGAAAAGAAAACATGCACTGCAGCAGAAGCCTCCCTCAAGTACTCAGCTCTTATCAATGTCAGGCAAAATGCATCATCTTCTCCGAGTGCCAGTAATGACCATGGTCGCCTTTAGATGGCATATTACAGGATAATCTGGCAAGAAGGACCTCTCTACCTAAGGCGTCAGGTGGTGGTCCTTAAATACTAAACTTTATCAAGGATGAAAACCTCTGACATAGTTTCAGGAATGTGGTACCTACAGTACGGGAGCCAGAGAAAAGGATCTAGACATATCTTTAAGAAGATAGGAGACGAAACAACATCATTTGAACTGTGTCTATTTCATGAATTAGCTATTTCTTGATGCCCCTGGCATATTGCTAAGGAAACATTTGTTTCAGAATGGGTGTCTCAGGTGTTGTATCTGGGTCATTATCAGAATGACTTGAAACTCTCAGTTCTAATGATAAGGGCGGGCGACATTCATGTAATGATGGTTTATAACAGATATGACAGGGGGTTTGACAGAATTCAGGAGTATTGTCCAAGATAGATTGGCAGTGCGGGCGAGCAGTTAGGCTTATCGGAGGAGGTCAGTGCAGAGCATTTGTTGTACACACACAGGCAATAAATGAGACAAACACTGAAAGAATAAATCAGAGACCAATTTAGAAAAATAACACTTTTTTTTTTTTTTACATGTTTTGAAACCAAGAACTTTGCAAAAGATTAAGTACTGTTTTTGTTTCAAAAAGTTACAGGTAAGTAAAGAGTTCAGACCTGTGCACCTTTACGCACAATGCATTACTATGGAGAGAAATATCAATAATGCATAAAGGTAACTACAGTCGGTTCCAGGGGTTCGCCTTCTGGGTTCAGGGATGCAGGGGCCCAAGGTCCAAAGTAGTACCAGCACCTAAATCTTACTAATTTTCCCTCCTTTCATGCCACCAATAAGTGGTGTCAGGCACGGGGTGGTGGTTTTCACCATCTGGAGAGACTGGGTTTGCATAACAAAGGTGGCTGGCCCTTTGAAGCTTCCCTCTCTGGAATGTCCATCCTGCCTGGAAGAGGTGATAACACCCCTGCCCAGGGCAGGCTTTGGAGGAGGTCAGAAATCTGTCTAGGGTGGCTGTACTGGTTTAGACCAGTCAGTTAAAACACCTCTAAGGTGCCCTCTGAGTGCATTATATTAATTAATCCATCCCTAGTTTCAGTGAGGGTTTATTAATACAAGATGTTTGATACCAAACATCATCCGTTTCAGTGAAGCAATCATGTCTCATGCAGATGTGTCCTCACATTTGATATAATGCACCCTGCCTTAGGGCTGTAGGCCTTCTGTAGGTGTGACTTACAGCTATCCTATGTAGAGGTAGGGGACTGGGCACGGGGGATGTGTGATAGTGTGATAGGTTGTGTTTTTATTTTTGTCTGCACCAAGACACACAGCTTGCGATGGCAACACGATGTGCATTTGGTGATTGGGTTACTTGTGACTATAATGTACTTGTATGAAGCAAAGCTGATAGAGACTACTAGCTGCAGATTCCTTACCTTAGAATATTTCCCAGGCATTAGATTGGATCTGGAACTTTTTCAGCAATCCTCTTGTGTGCCAGTAGGTGGCGTCCTTCGGCTCTGCATGGCGTTGTGGGCATCGTCCACGCCAGAAGTGACGTGAGCAGTGCTATACTGGCACCACCAGAGCACGCTGACCTAAATTCCTTCTTTCCATGCTATCAATGCAGACAAGCTCCCCTCAGTCATTTTTTGACTGGCTTTTTTTGATCTTTTGTCGAAACCCACTAGTATGCCTTTTTCTTTACTATTTCTTTTGGAGATGTCCCCAAAGAAACCTACTGGGTTCAAGCCTTGTTGTGCCTGTCACAAACAGAGGTATGCGACAGACCCCCTTTTGTAATGTTATGTTATGTCAATTGGGCACAGCTTATCATCTGTGAGGGTATATGCAGGCGCCAGGGTAGGAGTGTAGGGCTGGAGGTGCTCCAAGTTGAACATCCAAGTCTTCAGCTTCTTGAGTAAGCTGTGGAGTTGAATGGTGGTCCGGATATGTAAAGGGAGATTATTCCAGCTTTTGACTACAATGAAGGAAAAAGCGACCTTCTGTCTTGCTTCTGCAGATGCAGGGCATTTGCGTGAAATGGAACACAGGGGACTGGAAGGTTGGTAGAGGTGGACTTGGTCGTTGAGGTAGGCTATTCCTGCTCTGTGGAGGGCTTTGTATGTGTGGATGAGAAGCTTGAATTAGCAGCGTTTCTGCATGGGTAGCCAGTACAGTTCTGCAAGGTACAGAATGCTTCTGTGGATGTCTAGGATGTCTGGCAGCGGTATTCTGGATGGTTTGAAGTCTTTGGCATCTCCAGCCAACTCACTCAATGTATAGTGCATTGCAGTAGTTGAGTCTGCTGGTAATGCAGGCCTGCCTGGGTGACCGTGCACTTAGTGTGCGTGGGGAGCCATTTAAAGATTTTGCAACATGTTCTGAGGATGTGGCAGCAAGACAATGAAATCACATTGTTGACTTCTTAGTTTGTCAAGAGCTTACCATCAACAATGGTGCTGCGGTTTCTGACATGCCCTGGGGGGGTGGGCATAGGACTCAAGTTGGTAGCCACCAGGATAAGTCACAGTGGGAGTCCTTACTTCCGAAGATCAGGACCTCCATTTCATCCATGTTGAGTTTGAGGCAGGACCTCCGTTTTATCCGTGTTGAGTTGGAGGCCATTCTATTGCATCCAGTTTGCTACGTCGGGCATGCAGGTAGTGAATTTGTTCCTGGTGGTATTGTTTGTGTTGGTGAGAGAGAGGATGAGGTGAGTGTCATTGGAGTAGGAGACGATGTTGATACTGTGGGTTCTTATGATGGGGGCAGGAGGTGCCATGTGAATACTGAATAGAGTCGGACTGAGAGAGGAGCCCTTGCAGGACTCCACAGATGAACTTATTGGGTTTGGAGGTGACTGAGGAGAGACTGACTTGTTGTGTTCTGTGGGAGAAGCAGGAGGAGATCCAACTTAGGATGAGTCCTTGGACTTCTGATTCCTGAAGTCTGGCGATGAAGGTGCCATGGGAGATGGTGCTGAACGCTGCTGTGAGGTCAAGCAGGGTGAGTGCAGCAGCTTCTCCTCTGTCCATGATTAAGCGGATGTCGCCTGTTGCTGCAAAGAAAGTGGTATCCATGCTGTGATTTCTGTGGAATACTGAGACTGGGTGGAGTACAGGAAGTGCCCTTGAAGATGGGCAGGGAGCTGCTTGTTGATCTTTCTCCAGTGGATAGCCCTCATTTACCAGCAGGGATGCGTAACCAGAAAGACGCAGCATGATGTTAGTGGACAGAGCAGACAAAAGACACATTCAACATATTTTTGGGGAAAAAATACAACCACTTATATTTTTAAAACATATTAATAAGGTATTAATTGCATAAAGCGATGAAAATTGTTACACTTACAGAAAACAACCAAAATTTGTAAAGTTTTGGCCTATTTAGAAGTTTAGTTTGTAGATTCACAAATTAGTACTGGGAAATGTCACACAATAAACACATAAAATCAGTTAAAGATACTCGACAACAAAAATATTAAACAGAATCCTCATGAAATGGAGAAGTGCAAGAAGGATCATCAGTTAATCATAGGTCAAAGATTACTGAACTGAGAGCTCACAACTTATATTTCTGTGAAAACAGTGCCCATTCACAATGGTTGTTGGATGCCGACATGAAAAATGTAACATCTATATTGTACAGCTAAAACCCAACCTCAACTTTCAGGTACAATATTTATTAAACGACATGAATATAAAATATAGTAAAGTACAGTGGAACTTTACCTTTGAAGCTTTCTTGTAAGCATCCTTTCTTGAAATAAGCTAGTGCAAGCCCTGTGATTTCATCAAACTCTGTCAGAGGGGTAGACATGTAAGTCTTAATTGCCTTATCGTAATAGCCTGTTGAGCTACAAAGAAAACAGTTTAGTGAAAGACTTTAAAAAAGAATCATCATAAAGCCATCAAAGAGTCCAGCACAAAAGTAAATACTTCACATAATGAGTAGGGGAACACAAAGCAGTGATTTGTTTCTACCTCCTTTTCTGCTTCACCGCTGAAAGTCTGAGGTTGTGGTAAAAGCAAAGTATCAGGCAGACGTCATAGGAAAATAAAAGGCGAGAAGTGATGGGTTCATGTAGGTCATCACACAATTTGAATACCCATGATAATATTGAATCTGTTTACTTCCTTCACCCCATGGTGCATGCAGATGCACCGTCTTCTCATCCACACTTATTACAGGGCTGTGGTGGAAAGCTGCTGGTGCTGAAGGTATAGCAGAAAAAAGTAGGACTGCTGACAAACATGTCATTAGATCTTGCATCAAGAGTCACATATTACTTATTTACGCCACAACAGAGACCACAGTAAGTTAATATTTACTGCTAACACCTGCATAGATCTATAGGGCACAAGTTCCAATCTCGCCAAGGCATCCTCATTCTTCCATCATTCAAAGATCATCAAGTTGAAAATTATTAAATGGATAACAGTATAGACAGAGCTGAGGAATGACACAACTGCATTATAAAGCACTACATAAAAATAGGTTACTACTATTATCAAATTGTAGCTTTGCAGATGTCAATCAAATTTCTGACGCAGCAAGTAGTACACTCCAGGAGTATATTTGTTAAAGACAGAATTATTTAGATTATGGTTTAGAACTAAAATATACTCCTTGCTTGGCTTAAATTTTACTGAAGCAGCGAGACAATAAAACTTATAAAAACAGCTCCTTCATTAAATAACATATTTAAGTGAAAACTGTGTACATTTGTACAGTATGAAGCAGCAGTGTTCCAAGAAAAGAGCAGCCGTGTAAGGCCCAAGCATTCCTAAGTCCTTCTGCTACAGCAACAACTGAGCGGTCCCTCTTGTAGCAACTGCCCTAGCAGATTTGTAGGGGAAGCGGTGGGTGAAGGTTATCAGGGGCACATGCTGGGAGAATGAATGTTTGGACATTCTTCCTGTAAATGCCGTTCTGGGTTTGGAAAGGCTGTTGTGGTTGCTATTGATGGCTTCCTAGTATTGGACTTCTACAAAAAAAGAGCCGATGAGTTCCAGTGGGAGAACGCCCAGCCCCACAGAGGATCTGGTGATGAAAATGTGCCTTGTCACCTATGTAGTGTAAGAAGAGAACTACTAACAACTATGATGGTTCACATAGGAATCGGAAGGGATACAATCTCTTGATACAGAGCAGAATTCTTGTAGAGGAGAAAGAGTGTTTTTTGTTGTTGTCTTGCTTGTATTGTACTGTCAGTAGGTTGTCATTGCTTTTATTCTCAAATGAAAAGTGCCCCCCTCCCTTTGTAGGTGGACTACTTGGGTGACTCAGTTATTGCTTGAGGATAGTGCCTTAGAGAATGAATAAAGTATATAGTCACTTTCCTCGGGCGCTGCCTCCAAATCTCTCCTGTGAAATCATCCTTTATTAAAAACAAAAGCACACGTTACATGATCAATCTAGGCGCAAGTAAAAGTGTTCTTTCACCATCTAGCTACAAAGAGGAAAGCAAAGGTGAAAACAGTTTGTCATCACTGGCTTCTAGTGTCTCTCTGTCACAAGAGAAGATTCAATAAGCGATCTTTACTCTATCAAGATACTAAAAATGGGACCTGTCCCAGCTGAAAGGTGTGGTTGCCGAAAGCAAGCAGGCATTGTTAGTAAATTATCAACAGTAGAGGGCAGAGTGAGTTATTGCAAAGTGCTGTCAATTCTAATTTGATTTTTGACAGCAATAATATGGTGGCATGGGGTACCACTTACACCAAAGAATCTCTGGGCCCGAATTCATCTAGTGTCTGAGAAACAAGGAAACTATTTGATACGTTTCATGTTCACATAAGTTCAGCAGAATCTACAACAGCATGTTAAGCAGACTTTTCTACAACTTCCCAAAGAGGTGTGGCCATGCAAAATTCCAGGAAGTTGTGACACTTGATGATCTTCCACCCTGGCCACAAAATCTGTGAAAAAAGTCTTAATTGATTTGAAACATATGCAAGCTACATTTGTTTAGCTAGACAAACTACTGTACCATTGACTGGACAGTGATCCCATATTGGGTCTTTGAACCGTTTAAGAGACAGTGAGTTCTATATTGGTAATGGGTTGCAGAAGCTGGTACGTTTGCAGAGGAGAATCGTGGGGATGCTTGTTGCAAGCTATGGTAAAAGCCACTTTGGTGAGGACAGATCGATCGCACACACACCAGGGAGGGAGTGGAACCAGTTAGTTGCAAACTGACAATTTTCAGCATGAGCCTAAACACAACACTAACTTAGCCTCCAAAATAGTTCTGGTGTGCCCAGAGATTACAGTCAGGTAATCTAGAACAGGTGAGGACCAAAGAGTGAATTCTCACTTGAAGTGATTTAAAGAAGGCTTTGGTGTGCTACTTAGACAGCCCTGGTAAAAAGCTAAATCATATTGGTGGATAACACAAACCTGCAATTAACAAGCAGAGGAGTAACACCCAGTGCTGTTTTTGTATCCAGCAATGACAGTCGTCCATGCTAGACACACTAAGAGCTCCAGAGGTATGCCAGTTCTCTTGCACACTGCCTTCCACTTGTCTGTAACTCAGATCACAGCTGATATGGGTAGATATGTGGTGGTGGAGGGCCACTTGGCAGCAAGACCTCAACACAATTCCAGGCTAGCTGAATGGGTGGACTGATTAGGCCTTTGTGACGTTTGGAGAATCTGCTACTGAAGTGCTACAGAGTATGCACTCCTTTTGGTGGCGCACACTAGTATGTCAAGAACTGACTACCTTTTTTCCGCCCATCTGCAGATGTGCTATGTAGGACTGCAGTAACTACCTTGCCTTGGTATCTCAGATCAGTCCCAGTTATGTTGAGTGTCGGAGGCCCTGAAACTGGTTGTGCACCAATTATGTGCTTGAACACATGGTGCCTGGTTATTACTCAAAGCGTGGTACACATGCTGCAAGAACTGAAGGCATATTTTATTTTTAACATAGGTTCCACATAATCCATGGGGGCACTCTGGGCAGCTGGCAATGTCACTATGTATGGCAAAGACAGGGCCTTCAGGGAAGGCACCCAACATCTATGGGTTCTTGCTCGAATGTTACAGCAAATTCAGGTAGATACTCTCCCCCACCTTCTGATTATGTAGTTGTAAGCTGTAGAGAAAGGTGGTTTCCATCTCAGCTTCACTTGGCCGACATCATAAAACAGGTCAGCCTCTGGACCACTGTTCCTTATACTTTGCGATTTCTCTTATGAATGCAGAAATCAGAATTTATGCCAACGTCCTGGCGAAAAGGCTTCTCTGAGAAGTTTCCAGTCAAGCCAACTCTGACCAATGTAGTCTCATCCTAGCACCTGTCACTGCATTGGGAAAGTACAAATTGCACCAGTTTAGCAACAGTCTCTGAGCATGCCATCTTCATGCTCAGACTTCGAAAACGCATTTTGCTCCCTACACTGGTTCTTCCTCTTCAGAGTGCTTCACTGCATGGGCTTTGACCTATGCTTTATCTCCCTGGTGAAGTACTATACACACACACACACACACCCTCACGCACCAGTTAAAGTCAACTGCATCGTTTCACCTACATTCCCGATTTACCGAGGAAGTAGGCTGGGATTCCCCATCTATGCTCCTATTTTCTTTGGGAATTGAACCACTCGCAGCCTGGGTGCAGTGTAGCGGCCAGGTGTGGGCAATTTCAATGGGCCAAGGGCACGGAGGACCAAATCGCTTGCTATGGCAATGACAGAGTTCTTTTTACGTGTCACCCTATGTCACTGGTCCACAGCTTACCCACATGCTGGAGTCCTATGAGGACGCCTCCAGCCTAGAGGTTCATTGATCAAAATAGTCACTGGTCTCCCTGGCCAGAGAGAGAGGTGGTGGACTGGCAACCCAGCTTCATCTACAGGCTCAGCTTCCAGTGCCCAGGAAATTTAAACTGCACTTGAGTTCGGGCCCATATGAAGCCTTAACCTTACCCGATTACGGACATTCACATGCAGAGACTATATAACCTCAATCCCTCCCAACCCCTCTCAATATTCTTAGTGGAGTGGTGCTCCCTAAAATATGGTCTTACCAAGATTCTAATACATCCTTTATAATTTCTCCTTGCTAGTCACCCAGATTTCATGCACTGAACAAACATCCAGGGCCCTTCCTATGGTTGAACCCTGTCCCCTTCGTCCCCAATTGCCTTTAAAAGGTGTAGCCAATACACCTGACCCCCCCCCCATTTATATTATTGGGTGCCCCATATTCAGGCGATAAATTAGTGGGTTGTAAAAACCTGGCTTTTCATTTCACAATGTCGAATTGTGCAGGCTCATTGTATGGAATTCTTATTTGTGAATAACTTACGGAGAGCACAAAAGTGGTTCTTGAGTGACGGAGGATGGCTCTATGTTGGAGCAAGTGGAACCGGAGGCCCACAAAAGAAACACCCCTCTGGCAGGGTACTTGGCTTTTTCACAGTGCATGCCTGGAAGGGTTTGAACACTGTGGCCTTATTGGGATTTCAAACCGGGTTGGGTATCTTGCAGGCAGCACAGATGAAGTCATTGCTTATACACCACCTATTTCACCGACAAGAGTCTATGTCAGGCTGGCAGAATTTCCTCACCCTTATGCTTTCGATATAATGCTAGCGAGTACGACTTCTTTCATATGGTCTGGACCTGTCCTGACTTGGCACAATATTGGGCACAAAACTGTCCTTGTCTCTGGAACTCTAGAAGGACTGAAGGATCACTTCCCCTGCAATGCACTCCTGTGTATCCTTGATGCTTTTGGGAATGGACCCTACCGGGAATCGGGAAAGTGTGAGATATTACTTGACTTAGGAAGTTGCCTGACCTACTCCCCACAGCCAAGTGGCCAGTAGTGATGGTCTGATGTCCAAAACTAGAGGACCCTATCTACAAAGCCAAGGGCAGTCTGCATACCCATTGCAACTACTATATCTTGAATGTCGATTTAAGAATTGTATTATTTAGTTTTGTGCTTTTGGGTGCATCTGTATATTGTGATTAACTGTCTAGTTGCTCATTTTTTAACTAAACCAATAAAATATGTTTATTAAATAAAACTTTACAAAAAAAAAAAACTTTCCTAACCATACCATTTTCTCCAACAAAGCTCAGAACACCTAGGTAGTAGTTTAGAACCGGTATGTCCTGAGAGTTCATAAGAGAACCACACAAGAGAACTAAAGTATTGTGCAATTAGGGTCAAATTAACGTTATTCCAATTCATGCTGCAAACAGACACGTAGATCATTACCACTGAGCTGTCAAGTTCAGTTGCTGTATCACTACAGCTGAACTCCACTTACCAAAGCAATCTGCCATAATTTCTTAATGCAGAGTTGTATTTTTCTTTTTCGTCACTGTTCTGCAATAGCAAAACTGCCCTTGAAAAATAATATAAAGAAAAATAATCTTTAAAAAATACATATACATGGCTCATTATCATACGCTTTCCATTAAGTGTGTGCTTCATTGATAATTAACCTACGCACAATGCAAATCAAAGCATTCCACAGTCACGGGTGAGGTGTTAGGTTGCATTAAAATACACCCTAACCAAAGTCTAATCACAATTTTCCTTCATGGTAAATGCACAATTAAAGGTGTTTGGTCATGCGTGTGATGCACCAGTCTTTAAAACTGTCAAAATACACCTCAGGGATCGTGATTATCGGTCAACAAAAGTAGCAAACATAATTGGTCAAGGTAGGTAAAACTGCACTTTTAGTAATAGTTACAACAGCAGTACATGCCACTGAAGCTTCCAAACTAACGACGCTGACAAAGAAAAACTTGCCTACCTTCGATAATTCTGGAGGATAAATATTCCCACAGCTTCTTCAGTTTATGGATATCCTTCAGGGCATAAGACTGGTCCACAAATCTTTTTCCAAATAACAGCTCTTCAGGTGGCACTGCTCAATGTACATGACAACATCGGAATATACTAATCATCAACAGCGATGAGGGCATAATTTCTTGATACTTTTTTCATGACCCATCGAGGCATGCAGAGAAGAACAGGAGAGTGTGAAAGGCATCGACAAAAACAGCAAATAACATATTCGTATATCCAAGGGATCTTATTAGCCACAGCACTAATGCATCAGGGGAGAAGAAAGGATGATGAAGGATCTGCGGTAAGATTATGTATCTACTAGAACTATCTTTACTGATGGTAAGGAAGTTTTTCTGATAAATAAAACTTCCCGCAGGTTCCACACCTTATGAATGAATTTCAAAGAACAGTCCTCTCTGAGAGGTCAGACTAAGCAGTGCTGAACAGCCAAAAAAAGCAAAGTAACACATCCATGGCAAAGTACCAGTTACTGTGTGCGGTGAGCAACTGATGTTTGACCAAAGAATTTAAGGATGACATCGTGGCCACCTAGCACTTGTCAGCCACGGACTAGAACACCTCAATGGGGGAGCTGTGGAAGCAGCAATAGCCTTGAACCCTCTGGAGGGTCTTTACTGACTAAGGTGTAGCAGTTCTTGACACACAGTATGGCCCACAAAATAAATAGTGAATTTGCTGAACACCTTCCCCTTTTTAGCTTTGGTGAAACCCAGAAAGATCTTATCAACCATCCTGTACTGCTGAGTGTTATAAATGTAATAGACAAAGCACATCTGGAGTCGAGTCTACGTAGCCAGTTCTCTATGTGGGAACCGGAAGTGGGAAAATGGAGAGAAGGGCAATAGACTGGCCCATGTGAAAGGCAGATATCACCTTGGGTACAAAGAATGAGCAGGTGTGGATGACCAACTTATTTAGGCAGAAAACTGTGAAAGGTGGGTGCATTTTGAGGTACCAAAGTTCGCAGACCCTACAGGACTGAAATTATCACTACCAACAATACTGTCTTTAGAATGAGAGCCCGAACCAGAAAACCCTGCATCAGCTTGAATGTGTCAGTCAGCCATAAAGAAAATCAACAAAAAGACTCAAATCCCACTGAGGAGCAGCAAATGAAGTGGAAATAAAATAAACACTTGAGAAAATGTGCCAATAGTGTCAATCTAAAAGGGAAGGCTGGTTATGAATACACAAAAGGGGTCCAAGCATTCTGACTCTCGCCACTGAATAAAATTGTTCCAGCAAGCCATATAAAGGGATTTCATAGCAGTTTTCCTGGAAGATAAGGTGATGCCCACAACTACATCAGAAAGGCAAAAGGACTCTAGCGGTCATCACTTAATCGCCAAATGTGCAGCCACAGGATTGTGGTACTGTGGTAGAGAACCATCTTGGTGTAAGGGCAATTCTACTCTGTATGGAAGAAGAAGCTCGAGCTGAATGCTGAGCACCAACACAGTCATGTACCACATCCTTCTTGTTGAATGTAGAGCGATTAAGATCAGCTGTGCTTGATCCTCCATATCCTCTGCAAATCTTTAAATAAAAAAGAATCAGTGAGCCCTAAAACCAGCTGAACCTGAAGGCATGCTCCTCAGAATTTTTCAGAGGGAGGGGGATGGAACAAAGAGGGCATTTCCTGTTCTGGGTAATAACTAACAGGTCCACAGCATGGACATCCCAATAAGGAGAAGGTCATCTCCATGACATAAGGGTGTAGTTGCCATTTGTGGTCCTACAATAAGAGGTGACCGAGAGTGTTGAATCTCACAAAGAGGGAACCTGCAAGATGAGTGGCTACTAGGGAAATTTCATGTCGTTGTGAACCTTGCCACAAGTGCATTCCTTCCCAACACACAGTCCATGACCCCAAACCACCGAGGGATGGTGGTGATGTTTCTCAGGAATCTGGAAGGTGCTCCATGAAAAGTGAATGAAAATTTCCTTCATCGCAGGGCTGAAGGCCTTCGAAACCAGGACGTTCATGTTTAGATGCTAACCAGACCCTGAGCAAAGAACATGCACTGTTATGTCAAACAGACGTACACCCCAACCTAGCTAGGAGACGTCAGTGGCTATGGTCACCTGTGCCTCAGGTGGGCTGAAGGGACAACAGCAATCAGTTGGTGCAGAACTGATTTTAAATCTGCACCTCAACCAACAGGCTCCCTTTGACGCTGAAGCCACTGCTTTCTCAGGTACCATCGAACGGCCCTCTGTTTTGCTCTTCACTAATGACCGAGTTGAAATACTCATGCACTGACAAAAAATCTCTGGAATGCACTTCTTAGTCCAAAGAAGACATTTATTATTTCACTTCGCAAGGTTCCTAAAAGGAGATCAGCATGTTGAAAGCACATGTTTAAAAATAGTCCCTACAATGAAATGAAAACATACCAAAATGATTCTCAACTGCAATATACATAGCAAATATATGTAACTATATTGTAATGCATAGCAAATAATGAATTAAAAATGCATCACTGTAGGGCCTGTCAGGTGCTTCATCTTTCTCCTGCCAAAAAGCTGATGACCCTGTTTGACTGCGAAAGAGAAAGAGATCTCTACCCTCACAGGAAATCTATATCAAGCATCCGACGTCTAAATCCTGATTGAGGTCTCTGAATCTGCTATTGTCGATCAGGGTCATCTTTTATATCTTAAAAAAACGGAGAAGGAGCTTTCTGGAAAGCCCCTCCCATTAAGAAGTATTTTAAAATGCTGGCTAGTTTAGGTAAGCTTTGATAGAAACATGTTGGGAATTGGCCAAAATCCCAAGGCGTCCCTCCCAAAGGCAAACCGTTCCCTGGTGTACCATAAACATCAGTCTAGAACATCTTTATCGTGCTAGCTGACTAACTCCTCCATATTATGTCCTAGCTCCTCGGTGATAATATGTCTAAGCTCTTCGGTGAGAAACAGAACAAGCAGAAATAGAAAACAAGTTGCATAACATGTTTGTACGGAAACCTACTCGCACCTCTAACGTAGCAGTGAAGCTAAGGCTAAGCTGAATACAAAATGGAGTCTATAACTGGTGACCACTAACGTGACGGTGGGCAGCTAAGCCAAGTGCAAAGTGGTGCGACACGAAGTCAGTGGTCAAAATACAAATATCACTACACCCTCATTTACCCTTATTTAGAGCATGTTTTGGTGCATGCAGGATGTTAATAATTGTGGTCTATACTTGGCACAGGAATACACCCTCGTCCAAGTAGGGACCACAATCCAGTAGGGGAAGTCACAATACAATCCAAATTATCCTGTGCCCACCCCCTCTGGTAGCTTGGCACCGAGCAGTCAGGTTTAACTTAGAAAGCAATGTGTAAAGTATTTGTGCAATAAATCATTCAGTAACACAGTAACAACACCACAAAAATACAACACACAGGTTTAGAAAAATAGATATTGATCTGAATAAAATAAGATACAAATATTGAAAATCCAATGTACACAAGCAAAGTTTTGATTTTTTAAAGATTAAATCCCAATAAAGTGCTTAGAAACTCAATAGCTCCAACTGAGGCTATCACAGCGTCTTTGACAGAGTCCTTCCCAATACTCTGACGCCACAGGCGTTGATCACGGAGTCGCACAGACACCGCAGGCACTGTACCTTTGAAAACAAGGAAACAAAAACGTTGCACGGAGTCATGAGGATAAAGCATCGCTGGGGCCAGTGCGATGCCAGACCCTTACGGTATATCCTAGGAGGTGAGGTGTTGGTTCCATAATGCGAGGCAGAGGCGGCGAGGCATCGGTTTCGTCCAGTTGCAGGGGGAGCTGGTGCGGCGTCGGTTCCTTTGTGACCAATGAATCCAGTTGGTCAGGACGTGATGAGTTGACTTCGCAGTGTCGCGAACACATTGCATGATGTCAGCGGCTTCGCCACGATGTCAGACTTGCGTTGCATGCCCCGGTCGTTCGGTGCAGTGAGAACCATGGACCCGGAGCAGGCAGCGTGTGGCGGCGGCCCGAGGCTTCTGTGCTGGAGTCACTGAAGTTGGTCCAGGAGTCACTGAAGTCCGAAAACTAGCTAGTAGGTGAAGCCTTTGTTGGCCCTGAGACTTCAGAACAGGAGGCAAGCTCAATCCAAGTCCTTTAGAGCACTTTTGGGGAAGGCAGAGTCCTTCCAGCAAATTCAGAAGCCAGCAAGGCAACAAGCAGGGCAGCAGTCCTCCTCAGCAAAGCAGTCCAGGTGCGTCCTTTGGGCAGCCAGGCAGCACCTCTGACAGAGTTCAGTTGTAGATCCAGAAGTGTCTGATGTGGTGGGGTCAGAGACCCAGTTTATATACCCAAAAATGCCTTTGGAGTGGGGAGAAACTTCGAAGAGTGGTTCTGAAGTGCACAAGTTCCCCTTTCAGCACAGTCCTGCCTGGCAGGATCCCTGTAGGGGGGTTATCAGCCCTTTGTGTGAGGGTAGGCCACTGGCTTTTGAAATGTAAGAGGGAGCCCCACCACCCTTTCTGCCGAAGGAGACCCATGCAGTATGCAAATGAATGCAGATGTGAGAGTGTCCTGTGTTTATGGTTGTCTGGGTGGAATGCACAAGGGGAGCTGTCAACCAGCACAGACCAGACGTGGGTTGGAGACAGGCTGTAAGCCGCAGAAAGTGCAGAGAAATGGCCACTTTCTTAAAGTGGCATTTCTAAAATAGTAATATTAAATACTGCTTAACCAGTCAGCAGGAATTTCTATTACCATTCTGGCAGTACTAAACCTGACAGGGCTACTCCTTCCAGATCAGAATCTGACATTTAAAAGTATGTGAGAGCAGTTCTAATGCTAGTCTATGAAAGGAGCAGGCCTTACAGTAGTGCAAACAAATTTAGGAGTTTTTCACCACCAGGACATTAAGAACACCTAAGTACATGTCCTGCCTTTAACCTACATAGCACTCTGCCCTATAGGTTATTTAGGGCCTACCGTAGGGGTGACTTGTATGCAGAAAAAGGGGAGTTTAAGGTTTGACAAGTCATTTTAAATGTCAGGTTGAAATGGCAGTGGAACTGCACAGACATGCCTTGCAATGGCAAGCCTGAGACATAACTAAGGGGCTATCTATGTGGGTGCCACAATTAGTGATGCAGGCCCACTAGTAGAATTTAATTTACAGGCCCTGGGCACACGTAGTGCAACTTACTAGGGATTTGCAGGTAAATTAAATATGCCAGATTGGATAGGAACCAATGTTACCATGTTTAGGGCAGAGAGCCTATGCACTTTAGCACTGGTCAGCAGTGGCAAGGTGTGCAGAGTCCTAAAACCAGCAAAAACAGGGTCAGAAAAATGGAGGGAGGCAGGCAAAAAGTTGGGGGGTGACCACCTTAAGGCTGTCAGGTCTAACACAGGAGCTCTATAAAAAGGGAGCTGTCATTCTGTCAATCTCATTTAGATTGCAGAGATATATATAAACCCTCAATAGGGCAGATGGAACATCTGCCAAATTCTACATTAGGCCGCAATAATAAAATAACTAGAGTTTTTAACAGAATGAAAAGCTACTATGGAGTAGACTGAGGCACTGGTCACAGTTGTGGTCGCTTGACTGTTAAAGAGCAGCCAGTACTGCGTAGCTATTGGCACCAGGGTCTTCTCATGTGTGGTCCCAACAGAATGCATGATGCAAAGCACTTTTAAGCACGTAGTACTGTTGTCAAGTTCATATGGCAAGACCCTGAACTGATAGTGCTGGGATCCTATGATGAACCTCACGTAAGGAGTATGGGAGAGGAAAACTGAAAGATGAAAACAGATGCTCTGGACATCAAGAGGTTACCCACTCCCCTGCATCCAGGATCAGCAACACTTGGCCTGGAGACAGCATCATGAACTTATCTTGCAAAATCAACAATTCAGATGTTGGAAATGCAGAATTGGTCATAGACCTCCTTGCTTCTTGGGGATCGAGAAATAAAGGGTGTAAAATCTTATGACCCTTTCTTCTAGATGCACCACCCAGGAAGCACCTTTGTTCGGGAGAGTAAGCAATTCAACCTCCAAAATTGAGGTGCAGACTGGAGAGCATGCCCTGGTGAAAATAAGCAGTTCAGAAGGAGGGGACAGGAATGGATGATCACAGCCCTTGCACATTAGCTGAATGACCCAGGGATCCATTTTGGTGTGCAAGTGTAATACCCTCCTTGCGCAGAAATATGATGGTGTTTGGGGGTGGGTGCAAGCCTAAGAAGCTAGGAGACAACAGAGGAGGGGGGAATAAATCTGCTGCTTTAGACCCAAAGATCCATCTCTCCCTTGAAAAGAGTGGTTCATTTGTTGGAAATCTGTTGATCAGCTGAGAAGGTTGTACCTGCCAGCACTGCGTTGCCCTGGATTAGCCTCAAAACTTCCTGTACCATTGGCGGTACTGTCCTCTTGGGAGGCTAAGCCTATCAGACATCAAGCTAGTAATAGCTCTACTGCCATGGGGAAGAGTCTGGCATCTTTCTGAGCTCCCCTGCCATAAAAAAGGAATGAAATGACCCCAATCATGGTGGCACCAAGAGATAGCTGTGCTCTTGTATCGAGCCACACTGTCTGCATAATACAGACCACACTTGAGACCACACTCATTTTAACAGAGGAAGCATTTAAAACCATCTTTGACCAATGTGGTAGAGATCTTTTTCATGTGGTCTGATAAGTAATTTACAGAAATTTGTCAATTGCAACAGGGCTCTGTTCAAATAGACTGACTGTCAAAAGTACAGACCTTACAGACCATAGTGTCTACCTGGAGTTGCTGTGGGAAAGTCTTTTGACCTCAGTTTTGTGGAAGAGGCTTGGACTACCAGACCTTCAAGATAAGGCTGAGAGGACAGGCATTGTGGGCAACCTAGGCCATGTCTATGATATGTGACTCTGCCGGCGGGCTGCTGGGCGAAACAATTGTTTATCCTTTCCTATACAGCCATGACAGGTTCCAAAAGACCTCCATCAAAATGTCAGATTTTGCCTCTGCAGAGGTTAGGATCAATTCTAAAACTGCTGATTTTCCTACAACAGTAGTAAACGGAAAAGACTCTCTGTGAAAGTGTACCAGGGGCTATAAGTGATGTCCCCTGCTGCTTAAGTATACAGATGACTTATATTTTGTAAACCAAATACAAGCCAGAATTAGTGACATACTGGGGAAGGAGGTTTTAAGCCTCTGAGTCATTATCTTCGGGACAGCCACATTCCATTTTAAGCTCTGGAAGGGCATTAGAGTCTGAGTGAAATAACTCTTTCATTTGGGCTAGTTTCTGTGCCTTAGGAATGTGTTCTGCCAAGGGTTCATCATCAAAACATGCCCTTAACTTCTCCTTCACCACTCAGATAATCTTCACCAACTGCAAAGACGTTGAGAGTGGAGCCTTAGTCTGCTCCAAGGGCGGCATCTACATCAGGGCTGAAGGAGGCTCCGACTGAAAGAGAAGCAGCACCTTGCAAAGCTCTGACTTCTTCCTATGTGCCGTTGCCTGTGGAAATGAGGCATTGGGAAAGGACAAGAGCCACCAGAGACATCCAAATGATAGGCTTATGCACACCCTTGGATAGTGACCCAGAGGGAACATGAGCAATCCTAAACAAGTACAGAACATAATCATAATCAACCTTAAGGAGTGACCCAGGTGGCAAACGTCATTCTGAAGTAGTCCAGCATCTCTATACAGAAGGCTTCTGAAGAAGGCGGAGGAGTTGTTTTGTGATTGGCCCAGTCAGCATAGGGAACTGTTAAAGTCTATTTGTCGGTCCCTTGTGCTTTCTGAGGTTGCTGCATCAGTTTTCATTGTTTAAATCACCAGTTGGTATGAGATTTCTTAAAGGTTTACAACATACACTTCCGCTGAAGCTCTTTCTGATGCAAAAGTGGGCCATGAATTTGGTTCTCACTTTTTCTGATGTGCACTCCATTTGAACCAATGCATGGTTGTCCACTACCCTGAAGATATTTTTTCTGGTCACACTAACATCCACTCGTCATGTGAGTGAGCTGCCGGCAATCTTGGTTTAGACACATTATACAAAATTCTTTCCAAACTGGTGTTGAAAACTCGAGCTGCATTTCTGCCAAAGGAAGTGAAACCTTTCCACATCAGGCAGACTATCACTCTTTCCAATTTCTTTGCCAAGCCCCAACCCCTTGAGTGAGGAGGAGAGATTACAACGTTTAGACTACAAGATCAACTCTTACTGGGCTTCTCAGAAGCAAAGAACTGCAAGGCAGTGTCGAAAAGAACAATCTCTAGGTGGATAATCTTCTGCATAAATATCTTTTAAGTGCTAGCTAAGAAGTAGCCACCTAATGGATTGAGGGCTCATTTCAATCAAGTCAAGACCGCTTGTATTGCTCTGGCATGTCAAGTACCTGTCCTGGTTATTTGTCAGGCTGCTACATTGGCATCAGTGTACACATTCACTATTCAGGTACGCTTGAGATGGGTATTTTGGTAATTCGGTTCTTTAGGACATTTTGGTCTGAGCCATTCCACAGACCCACCACCTATGATGGTACTGCTTTGGAAGTTATTCACAAGGTGAGATAGGAAATGAGTTACTTACCTGTAACTATAGTTCTCCAGTAATGGAATCTTTCATAGATTCACAAGCTTGAATCATTCCCAGTTGGCGAGATGGGAGTCCCTGGTATCTTTTATCAAGTAGTACTAACATAGGGTTAAACCTAAAGGTCCTACACCTCTCCGTTTGGTATTCTATTAGAATAATTTTGTGAAAAAAGGAATACATTTTAGAGTCCACCAATGAGGCAACACCACCCTTTAGAACCTTCCTGAGTGAAGCTCCAGTCCCTCAGATTTCCGTTGCACAAGTGCGTAGTGGACATAAAAGTAATAGGAAGAGGTAATGGTGAGCTTCTCCAGGGAACTGGGTGGGTTGCATGTGAATCTGTGAAAGATTCCCATACTGGAGAACTATAGTTACAGGTAAGTAACTCATTTTCTTACTCCAGTTTTGGAACTTTCATAGATTAACATGCTTGAATCAGAGTAGTAAGCAGTAGTGATGCACATTGTAGAATAACTATCACAGTTTCACACATATATGCATAAATTGTCCAAGTAAACATATGTACATCTCAAAACTCTAAACATTAGAATTGTTATCTGAAATCATACTGTATCTCAGTTTTGTTTTTTTGTTTTTTTATTGAATAGATTTCAAATAAACAATGTGAAGATCTGACCTTAGGATGGTGGGATGAGAGACATAGCTCACCTTCACTGGAAAAGATGTTTCAGGACCGCCTGGCCCACAGCTACTTATCATTGAGACACTGAATCTACACAGTAATGCCTGGTGAATGTGGGGCAGCTTTTCCATGTTGGTGCCATACAAATGTCATGGAGCAGCACACCTGCAAACAGTACTGTGGATGAGGATACTGCCCGTGTAGAGTGAGCACGAACAGAAGCTTGCAGCAGCTTGCCTGCTGCTTGACTGCAAAACTGGATTGCTGAAGAAATCCATCTTGCGATGCTCTGTTTGGACAGAGGTTGACACTGTCTAGGAGCACTGTAAGCCACGAACAGCTAGCTAGTTTTGCAAAAGGATTTGTTCCTCTCCAGATAGAACTTTACACTCATTAGATATAAAAAGATGCATAGAGTCTTTTCTGCTGCAGTTGTCAGATTTGATAAGAATGTTTTGAAAACCAGCAGCTCGTTTATATGAAAGTCCGAGGGAACTTTTGGTATGAATCATGGGTTTGTGCGTAGAATTACTTTATCCTGTCTGATGTGTAAAAAAGGGTCTTGGATAGACAGTGCTTGGATCTCACTGACTCATCTGGCTGACCTGAGAGCAATCAGAAGGGCTACCTTCCAGGAAAGAAACTTCGCTTTGAATAGAGGCTCGATGGATTAGCTCAATTGGTTGCTTCATGAGTTGGGCAAGAACAATGTTGAGATTCCAGGAGGGAAGAAGAGGTCTGAAAGGTGGAACAACTCTGAACAGACAATTGTCTGTTCTTATTAGCACCTCCGAATTGGCTATTTTTGGAAGGAAAGCCTGCAAAGCTAGGCGAACTGCCTTTAGTTCTAGTAGATTGATGTGCAGTTTTCGAAGTGGTAGTGGGCATTTGCCACTGATTTGCAGATCCTGCAAGAACGCTGTCCAACCTTTTAATGAGTCATCTGTGGTGATAACCCATGGAGATGGCTAATGTTGGAATGAGAGGCCAATGGAAAGATGAGACCACCACCCCAGAGCTTTGATCATGACTGGAGAGATCCTGATGTGGTTGTAAAAGCTCCCTGTGGTTTGAACCTACTGAAGGCTGAGTTTTTCCTGGAGGGGGGTGCATTTTCAGTCTGCAAAATGGAACTAGAGGGATGCATGAAGACATCATCCCCAATAACGACTTGTAAAGGTATACTGAAATTAATTTTATTTCTTTGATCTGACTTTGCCAGAGATATTAGTCTTTGCTGTCTTTCCACAGTGTTCAGGTTTGCCCCTAGAAAAGTGATCATATGTGATGGTTGAGGCTTGGAATTCTCCCAATTTATGGCTAGACCTAAACTTAAGCTGTTGAGTAAGCCAATGCACTTTTCTGTTGACTTGCGTGCTGCTGAGAAGGTGTTTGCTTTTATTAACCAACCGTGTAAGAATGGGAATACTTGGTGCCTTTGACCCCTTAGGAAAGCCGATATAGGTTCTAGGCACTTTGTGAAAATCCTGGGGGCTGATTTTAGGCTGAGGGGAAGGGCTCGAAATTGGAAATGGTTGCCAGCTTCCATGAATCTTAGGTACTGTGTGTGGACTGGGATGTGGAAGTATGGTCCTTCAGGTCTATGGTAGACAGTCTCTGAGGTTCAACCGGAGTATGTCCTGGAGAGTTATTATGCTGAAAGATTGTTTTTTCAGATAGGTGTTTAACTCTCTCAGATCAAGATTCGGTCTCCAGTCTTTCCATTTCTTGCGAATGAGGAAGAATCTGGAGTAAAATCCTTTCCCTCGTTGCAACGGTGGCACCTTTTCTATTGCGCTTGAGAAGCATTTTGTTGATCTCCAGTTTGAGTAGGTGTACATACTTTGGAGAAGACTTGTGAGGAGGATTGGGAGGAGGTGTTTGGACAAACTCCAGCATGTGCCCTAATCTCACCAGTTGTAAGACTCACAGGTCCAATGTTATGGATTGTCATTGTTGGAGAAATAAGAAGATGTTGCTCCCTAGTTTGAAAGGTGCATGTTTGGGTGTAGCTGGAGCCTTAGATGGATCATAGTCTCTGAGCAGAGTCTTTTGCTTGAGGAGCTGGTCATCCTCTGGAGATAGCTCTACTGTAAGCTGCTTCTGAAGGTTGTCTTTGGAAATATTGCTAGCAAAATTGTTGAGAGGTGGATGTGTACAATGGATGTATGTACTGCGATAGCCTCCTCTATACAAAGGCATCCCACGTCCTCTCGTGCCAAAAACAAAAAGGCTTCCGAAACTGTAGCGTCCCTACAGATTTAGCAATCTCTCTGTCTGATTTTATTGACAGAAGTGTTTTATCAATATGCTTCCAAAGAGCGCTTGCCCATCAAACGGAAAGTCTAGTATCTTATTTTGTACCTCTGGGAGAAACGATGTGGTCATCAGCCAACCTTGTCTCCTGAGGACAGCAGCCCCTGCAAATTGACAAAATGGAGTGGTGGCTATGTCCATCGCACAGTCAATTTTGCCCATGTGCGTTCTTCTTGCAATATCTTCTTAGCCTCTGGTTTAGTGTCCTCCGGCAGTTCTTCGATATACGGGGCGATGTCAGCCCATAATTGTCGTATCTCGCTAGAACCACAAGGGCGTTGGGAGCTCTTACTGTTAGACTGGACATTGAAGAGAATCTTTTGACAATATTGTCTAACTATCTTCTTTCCTTATCTGAAGACGCAGATATTGGTGTGGAAGGATTTTTGGACCTCCTCAGGGCTGCTTGTGTTACCACCGACTCTGGATGAGGGTGTCCAGTTAAGCATGCTGGGGCATCTTCAGGTCCTTTATATTTTTTGTCCAGATGCAGAAGCACTGCTGTGACCATTGCTGGGTTTTGCATGGCCTTTAAACCTTCTTCCCATATGTAATTGATTATTGGCATGGAGCGTACCGCTTTTTGGAACGGCTCCTTGAAGTCATAGAGAAAGCAATCCATTTGCTTAGATGGCACGGGAAGTGCAAATCATTTGACAGCCCTTTCCATGAGATTATGGAATCCTCCAATGTCCTCTGGAGGTGAGTCTACCTTTGAAGGTGAAGGAGAAAGTGGAGCTGGAATTATATATTCATCCCATTCCAAATGGTTGTCAAGGAGCTCCCTTCCCTCTTGTTCTCCTTCAGAGATGTCCGTGTCTTGTGAAAGGGTCATATTAGGTGTGAGGACGTTCGACAATGGTAAAGTCATAGGCCTCTGACACGGGGTGGCTACATGAGGAGTTGGCGATGCTATTGATGATACTGACTGAGGGGGTACTTCCTCTGTGGGTGGGAACCGCTTTCTATAGTCACCCAGCATGGCCTGCAAGTTCGTTATTAATGTATTTGGTATATAGAATCCCTCTTGATATGGTTGTTCCTGTGGTGCTTAATACTGTGGATCATATGCTTTACCATACTCATAGTCATCATCTTGGCATTTTACGTTTAATTGTGAGGGACTATGTGCTGTTCCAAATGGACCCTGTAGGAAGTTGGCTCTGTATATACTATTTCAAAGTAAGAAATAGTGTGCACAGAGTCCAAGGGTTCCCCTTAGAGGTAAAATAGTGGCAAAATTAGATAATTCTAATGCTCTATTTTGTGGTAGTGTGGTCGAGCAGTAGGCTTATCAGAGGGTAGTGTTAAGCATTTGTTGTACACACACAGGCAATAAATGAGGAACACACACTCAAAGACTTACTCCAGGCCAATAGGTTTTTATATAAAAAAATATATTTTCTTAGTTTATTTTAAGAACCACAGGTTCAAGATTTGAAGTAAATACATACAATGCAAGGTACTCCACACAGTTAAGTTAGGGACTTTAATTCAAAGTAATATCATATACAGTGTTTGTTAAAATAACAATAAGCTATTTTAAAAGTGGACACAGTGCAAAAATCAACAGTTCCTGGGGGAGGTAAGTAATGGTTAGATTGTGAGGTAAGTAAAACACTTACAAGTCTCAGTTCCTGGGCATAGGCAGCCCACTGTTGGGGGTTCAAGGCAACCCCAAAGTTACCACACAAGCAGCTCAGGGCCGGTCAGGTGCAGAGGTCAAAGAGGTGTCCAAAACACATAGGCACCTATGGAGAACATGGGTGCTCCAGTTCCATTCTGCCAGCAGGTAAGTACCCACGTCCTCAGGGGGCAGACCAGGGGGGTTTTGTAGAGCACTGTGGGGGACACAAGTAGGCACACAAAACAAACCCTCAGCGGCAAAGGGGCGGCCAGGTACAGTGTGCAAAGCAGGTGTCGGGTTTTAGATAGGAAACAATGGAGAGACCCGGGGGTCACTCTAGTGGTGCAGGAAGGCACAAGGGGGGGGGGCTTCTCAGGACAGCCACCACCTGGGCTAGGCAGAGGGTCGCCTGGGGGTCACTCCTGCACTGAGGTTAGGTTCCTTCAGGTCCTGGGGGCTGTGGGTGCAGTGCTTGGTCCAGGCGTCGGGACACTTGTTACAGGCAGTGGCAGTCAGGGGGAGCCTCTGGATTCTCTCTGCAGACGTCGCTGTAGGTGTCCCGGGGGGTCATCTAGGGCTACTCACTGGGTCGCCGGGGAGTCCTCCCTGTGGTGTGGGGTACTGGATCTCGAGCCGGGCCCTCAAGAGCAGAGTGTGAAGTCTCACGCTTCCGGTGGGAAGAGTGAGTTCTTTGAAAGTTGATTCTTTGTTGCAAAGATGTAGCTGTTTTTGAGCAGAGCCGCTGCTCATTGGAGTTTCTTGGTCCTGGGGGTCAGGGCAATCCTCTGAGGTCGCTGGTCCCTGTTGGATGCGTCCCTGGTTGCAGGTTTTCGACTCTGCAGACAAACCGGTAGGGCTGGGGCCAAAGCAGTTGTCATTGTCCGTTGTGTCTGCAGGCTTGTAGGTCAGCAGTCCTCCTTTGTAGTTCAGGTTGCAGGAATCTGATTTCCGGGGTTCTGGGGTGCCCCTAAATACTAGATTTAGGGGTGTATTTAGGTCTGGGAGGGCAGTAGCCAATGGCTACTGTCCTGGAGGGGGGCTACACCCTCTTTGTGCCTCCTCCCTGTGGGGAGGGAGGAACATCCCTAATCCTATTGGGGTAATCCTCCAAAACTAAGATGGAGGATTTCTAAAGGAAGGGGGCACCTCAGCTCAGGGCACCTTACGGGCTGTCCTGACTGGTGGGTGACTCCTCCTTGTTTTCCTAATTATCTCCTCCAGCCTTGCCGCCAAAAGTGGGGGCACTGGCCAGAGGGGTGGGCCTCTCCACTAGCTGGGATGCCCTGGGGCGCTGTAACAAAGGGGGTGAGACTTTGAGGCTCACCGCCAGGTGTTACAGTTCCTGCAGGGGGAGGTGTGAAGCACCTCCACCCAGTGCAGGCTTTGTTCCTTGCCACAGAGTGACAAAGGCACTCTCCCCATGTGGCCAGCAACTCGCCTGGTTGTGGCAGGCTGGCAGAAACTGGTCAGCCCCACACTAGAAGTCAGATTGGTATTCAGGGGGCATCTCTAAGATGCCCTCTGGGTGCATGTTACAATAAATTGCACACTGGCATCAGTGTTCATTTATTGTGCTGAGAAGTTTGATACCAAACTTCCCAGATTTCAGTGTAGCCATTATGGAACTGTGGAGTTCATGTTTGACAAACTACCAGACCATATACTCTTATGGCTACCCTGCACTTACAATGTGTAAGGTTTTGCTTGGACACTGTAGGGGCATAGTGTTCATGCACATATGCCCTCACCTGTGGTATAGTGCACCCTGCCTTAGGGCTGTAAGGCCTGCTAGCGGGGTGACTTACAGGAAGTGTGAGGTTGGCATGGCACTCTGAGGGGAGTGCCATGTTGACATAGTCATTTTCTCCCCACCAGCACACACAAGCTGTGAGGCAGTGTGCATGTGCTGAGTGAGGGGTCCCCACGGTGGCATAAGACATGCTGCAGCCCTTAGAGCCCTTCCCTGTCATCAGGGCCCATGGTACCAGTTACAAGGGACTTAGCTGAGTGCCAGGGCTGTGCCAATTGTGGAGACAAAGGTACAGTTTAGGGAAAGAACACTGGTGCTGTGGCCTGGTTAGTAGGGTCCCAGCACACTTTCAATCAAAACTTAGCATCAGCAAAGTCAAAAAGACAGGGGGTAACCATACCAAGGAGGCATTTCCTTACAGACCCTCATCATCAGATTTGTCGTCACCTTCAAGTAGAAGGGTTGGTATCAAAGGGGTTACCTTACATGGATAAGTATGGTCCGCGGTAATTATTGGAGTTTACAGTCTTCTATGCACTTTTTCCCTCTTTGACAGGGTTGTAGACGACTTCGTTGACGGTCTAACTGGTGCATTTGTCGTTGTTGTGCTCTTCGTGAGTGATTTAGATGATATCTTAACAGTCAATAATTCATGGATGATGCCACCGTCGACGAGGTCGTCTTTGAAGATGACAGCAATGAAGAAACTAAGTTTACCATGGTGGATGATGTCATAGTATACATATACAACGATGTCCTCGTTGAAGGAGGATAACACGTCGTCGGTAGGGTCATTGCTATGATCGACAATGAAGCCATCGCCGACTGTGGAACAGACCTCGCCGTTCCCGTCATCGACAAGGTTGTCGTCGATGGTGGGGATCTTATAGATGGCCTGTCGACTGGAGGAGCAGAGGAAGGCTTCCTAAAGGTGTGAGATACCTTAATAGGAGGAGTAGGAAGCACATTTGATGACTTTCTAGCCCATTCTGAGCTACTAGTATGTCCTCTCTCAACTTTAGAAGAAAGTTTATGAGGAATTATGAGGAGGAGATGAAGGGCAGTGGCCTTTGTAAGACCCTGATTTGGTCTTTTTGTAGGCCTTTCTTGGCTGCTCTGAGAAGGACCTAAACTAATAAGGAGACCCGCTCTTTTCTGTGATCTTCTGGAAGAGGTAGAAGAGTCGTCACTTTCAGAGTCAGAGACTGGATTATCCTTTGATTTGAGATTTTGCAGCCATATCAATAATCTGACTTCCCTGTCCTTCAAGGTTTTGGAGGAAAAAGTGCGACATACCTTACAATCCTTTACAGAATGGTCCGGATAAAGGCAGTATATAGAGTTATGATGAGGGTCTTCAGAATGCAACCTTTTCTTACCACAGGTTTTACAGGATCTGAATAAACCCTTTCTTTCCCTGTCAGACATGGTGAAAGCCTTGACAGACCGAAGTAGAAATCAGCTGAGAAGAGATTAACTGTATATTGAAAAAACAGTAAAGAGCAGAGTTCTGTGGAGACTCCTTAGCACGACGTGTGTTAGAAAATCTGAGGGACTGGAGCTTCTCTCAGTAAGGTTCTAAAGGGTGGTGTCACCTGATTGGTGGACTCTTAAGTTTAGTCATTTTTCTCAAAATGGCTATTAGAATACTGAACTGAGAGGCCTAGGTCCTTTAGGTTTAACCCTATGTTAGTACTACTTGATAAAAGGTACTGGGGACTCCCATCTCGACAACAGGGAATGATTCAAGCATGTGAATCTATGAAAGTTCCATTACTAGAGTAATCTGCGGTTAAAAGTATCCATCATAAGTATAAGTTTATCTGTGGGAACACTCTTTTTAGTGGATACTCTAACTGAACATTCCTCACTGACTGCTCCCACCTCCCCATTCTCTGAAATGTCATATTTTCCATCTAAAAAGGTCTTAAACAAGAAATTTGCACACTGGTCATAATAATGTGCCAGTGGCATTTGTGTCTGAGGGCACAAACCAACCTTAAACAATAACTGACGTCAGCATGCCTTGGTCACTCTTATATGCGCCCGAACGTCTAGAGGGGAACATAATTAGTTCGGAGCTGCACAAGGCCAACTACTGGTGCATGCTGGAGTTCCTCTTTTGAGTTTCTGGATTCAGTCTGATGCCTGAGAGAATATTCGCACACAAGGTGAGGAATCTGTAGTTGTAAGTATCCCTCAGACTTACCCCTCTTCCAATACAGTACATCACTGTATATCAAGAATCCAGATTCCCTTGAGCATATAAAACGCTGTTGCCCATAAAAGAAAACAAGTTGCCTACCAAATACGTAAAGCACCACTGACAAGCCATACTAACACCCTTCAGGAAGGAAAGAGACAATATTGAGCATGTTCTGCCAGCAGCAATAGAGAATGGAGGGGATGGCCTCTGCTGACATCCTAGTAGGTTGCAAGCATCAGTCACTAAGCACAGTGAACACACACAGTCCGCTCAGTGAATGGTACAATACGAAGACATAGGCGCCAAGTTTGCAGATGGCTTATGTGCAACATTTCCATATTTTCACTGTACTAAGATGTGACAGTTCACTGTCTTACGCACGGCACATGTGAGGCTCTTTATTGTGAGGAGAAGCAAGCATTTAAGTCCATGGAAAAAAAATCCAGAAACCTCTTAAAAGTATCTTAAACATATTTCAGCAAAAGTAAAATAGCGATGATCCTAAACGTTAAGCTCAACCTCCCCTTGTGGGAAAGACACAGAGGTAAGCAGCTGCAACAACTTTTTAAAACATTTTGTTACCTCCACAGAGTTGCACTATAAACTATGCTTCATTTTCTATAACATAATTGAGCTTCATTTTATTCTAATTAGTAATGCTATCTTTCGGTACCAATTATGCAATTAGTAAATGAGGGTTTATTACAGATCCAGATTTAAAGTACTTTATTACAGCTCCTAAAGTCACTGATACCCAAAGGTTTGTTTTTGAAAGGTGTGGCATCAAGTTATTGTTCCGAGACCACATCTCAGATTATGAAATAACATGGTAATGCAGCATTTCTTTCCTATTCCAAGCCGAAAAATGCAGAAAGTGCGGTATAATATTTACCCATAATAAATTTCAGCAAAAAAAAAAATGTTGCTGTTAATGTACAAATTACAATCCCTGTTCAGATAGAAACTCCTGTTTATATCAAAATCAAGATTACCATGGGAGTAGCAATGTAGTTCTAAGTGCATAATGGAGTTTAAAACACTAAACAGGCATCATATAAAAATCATAATGTTTGATGTCTTATAATGGAAACATTTTAAGTGATTTCACTATTCTCGTCATAGCAATCTGGCCCAGTGCACAAAAAAGCCACAATGTCACCATTACATTTCTCTGTGTCTGATGGCCAGTGTACTGTTGGGCACTGGCAAGCTGCATAGTTAAGACTGTCGTACCCATTCTGTCACAGCCTGTAGGAAATAGTCATGGAAATCTGTGTGACCTCAGGCTCAGCCGCCAACTAGGAACCTCCAGGACTCTTTGCTGCTGGCAATGATCAGCAGCATCACAGAGCACACTTAGGAGCAGTGGTATAGGCTATCAGAGTATGCCAGGGGACCGTGAAATTCAGTTAAATCAGCCTTGGTGCTGTCAGTCTCAATGCCCAGTGTGCTGGGGCTACTCTCAACTGTCTGCATTAGCCCTTTCTCAGCGCATGAAAAAAGGTCATGTACTGCTGGAGGGTTCTGCATGGCTAGCAGTTGGGGGTTAAGTCTCCAGTTTACATGTCATTACATCACAGTTTATTTGCAGCCAGGGTCATATTAGTCCAATTATCCAATACTTGAACAGTTCTTCTCTGGCAGTGTGGGTCAGTAGCATTCCTTCCAGTCTCCCAACGCTCCAAGTGAACTACCGTGGAGGTCAAGTGGAAGCGTAGGCTACAGTGATTGAGCACTTCATGTGGAGAGGTAGATCTGATTACCCAACCAAGTCCCAAACAGGCTCACAGAGGAATGCAAATGCAAGCAGCTCTTTGTATTCCCAGCAAAATGCTGTCAAAACAATTTCCCCATCCCTACATGAATAACAGCAATATTATCTGTAGGAAAGTGCCACTGTTGGCATGGTTATCTCCCCACACTTTTTGCCTAGTGCTGATGCCAACTTTGATTGAAAGTGTGCTGGGACCCTGCTAACCAGGCCCCAGCACCAGTGTTCTTTCCCTAAAACTGTACCTTTTTTTCCACAACTGGCACAGCCCTCGCACACAGCTAAGTCTGTTGTAAAAGGTACCCATGGTACCAAGGGACCTGTAGCCAGGGAAGGTCTGTATTATGCCACCCTAGGGGACCTCTAACTCATCTGGTACACACAGCCTTGCAACTTGTGTGTGTTCGTGGGGAGAAAAAGACAAAGACGACATGGCAACCCTCTCAGGGTGAAATGCCCACAACCCACTGCCTGGCGCATAGGTTTGTCACCCCTCTAGCAGGCCTCACAGCCCAAAGGCAGGGTGCACTATACCACAGGAGAGGGCACAGTTGCATGAGCAATATGCCCCTACAGTGTCTAAGTCCATTCTTAGACACTGTAAGCGCCGTGTAGCCATATTGAGTATAGGGTCCGAGAATTTGTCATTACAGCACCATAATGGCTTCACTGAATACTGGGAAGTTTGGTATCAAACTTCTCAGCACAATAAACAAACACTGATTCCAGTGTGGGATTTATTGAAAAATTAGCACAGAGGGCTTCTTAGAGATGTCCCCTTCATGCCAACTTTTAGTGTAGGACTGACCGGTCTGTGCCAGCCTGCCACTTTCAGACAAGTTTCTGACCACATGGGGTGAGTGCCTTTGTGCACTCTGTGGTCAGAAACAAAGCCTGTCCTGGGTGGAGGTGATTCACACCTCCCCTTGCAGGAACTGTAACACCTGGCAGTGAGCCTCAAAGGGTCAAGCCTAGGGTTACAGTGCCCCAGGGCACTCCAGCTAGTGGAGAAACCTGCCCCCCGGACAAAGCCCCACTTTTGGCAGGGAGTCTGGCGTAAAAATTAGGGAAAACAGGGAGGAGTGACCAGCCCAGCCAGGACCACCCCTGAGGTGTCCAGAGCTGAGGTGACCCCCTCCTTGCAGAACCCCCTATCTTGTTTTGGAGGACAGGGACCAATAGGGATAGCAATGTGCTCCCCTCCCTAAAGGGAGTGGGCACAAGGAGGGTGTAGCCACCCTTAGGGACAGTAGCCATTGGCTACTGCCCCCTGACCCTAACACGCCACTGAATCTAGGATTGAATTGCCTCCCTGAACCCCAGCTCACCAGATTCCTAGCGACCTACAAGAAGAAGGACTGCTAAGCTGAAACCCCCGGCAGGGAAGAAGAAAGACAAGTGCTTTGGCCCCAGCCTACCTCCCTGCCTCCTGCTTCAAAGAACCTGCAAAAAGACCAGCAAAGCGTCCAGCGGTGCCAGTGACCTCTGCCAACTCCAGAGGACTGCCCTGCACCCAAAAGGACCAAGAACTCCCAAGTACAGCGGCTCTGTCTGAAGAAACCTACAACTAAGGACTCCCACCTCACTCCAGATGCACGAGTCCTGACCCCTGTGCACCCGACTCCCACGGCCCATGTCCAGGGGATCCACCCTGCAAGAGAGGGTCCACAGGCAATTGTGAGCAAGTGCCCACCCTGGGTTGACCCCTCCACAACAATGCCTGCAGAGGGAATCCCGAGGACCCCCATGACCGCGAGCTCCCAACGAAGATAACAGATGCCTGAAGAACCAATGCACTGCAGCCCCCAGGCCTTGGAGAAACCGACCCCCGGTGCAGCATCAACCAGCAGGTGGCCCTCCTCCCTGTCCAGCCAGTGGCTTGCCAGAAAAGCCCCACTGGAGCTCGTCTGCAACCTCAAAGTGACCCCCAGGGTCCCCTTGTAGCTTTGCATTGAGGACCCGATGCCCTCTTTGCATCCTGCACCCGGCCACCCTAGTGCCGCTGAGGGTGCGTGTTTGGTGCCTACTTGGGGCCCCTCCAGTGCTCTCTTAAACCTCCCCCCGGTCTGCCCTTGGAAACCTCGGGTACTTACCTGCCAGCAGACCAAGTTCCGAGTGCCCCCTGTCTCCACAGGAACCCACGTTAATTTGGTTCCTCTTTGACCTCTGCACCCAACTGGCCCTGTGTTGCTGGTGGTGGGTGTTTGAGGTTAACTTGACCCCCCAACGACGGACTACCTACACCAAGGAGATAAGAACTAAGTTTTATACTTAACTGCAAAACTGTACTATCTTTTCTTTCCCAGGAACTGTTGAAAAATGCACTGTGCCCACTTTTAAAATAGCTTTTTGCCATTTTAAGCAAAACTGTATACATTGTCGAATCTATTCAAAGTCCTGATATGCAAAGTACCTTTTATTTTATGTACTTACCTGCAAACTGAATCTTGTGGTTCTAGAAATAAATTCCCAAAACATATTTTTCTCTATAAAATCCTACTGGTCTGGAGTTGTCATTGAGTGTGAGTTTCTTCTATTGCTTGTGTGTGTACAACAAATGCTTAACATTACCCTCTGATAAGCTTATCTGTTCGACCACACTACCACAAATAGAGCATTAGTATTATCTATTTTTGCCTCTGTCAAGCCTCTGGGGAACTCCTGGACTCTGTACACACTATATCTCATTTGGATATAGTATATACAGAGCCAGTTTCCTACATTATCTTTTCATGGTAGAAGGCTTAGGCCAAATCTTTGTCTTGCCAGAAGTCATTTCAGGGAAAAAACTATATTATTTTTCAACTCACTATGCACCATTAGGGACAACCATGCCACCCAACTGTAAGTCAGGTAACTGTAGCTCAATACTGTCATGCATTTTTATTGGACAAGGGAAGGAGGAACAGATACATGCTAGAAGGTCCCCAACAAAGATCAACATACTGCATCTGCCTTTTTGATATGAAATGTTTGAATAAATTGGTGAAATCAAATTACCTTTTGTATGCATCTGTGGCTTGAATTCTTAAATGCAGATGTTCATTTAGATAACCAAGCATTGTGAATGTAGAGGGGTCACTCTGAATTCTTCCTGGAAAGTAACAAATATCCACAAAGGAAATTATTGCTCTAATAAACAATGGATGTGGAAAAGAACTTGAGTAAGTGAGACATGTGCACTAAATATAGGCTACTTTTAAACTTAAAGGATATTTTACTTACCTTTGGTAAAGCCTCATCTGGTAGATACAATACCTACTTGCAGATTTATTACCTTACAATTTCCCCCAGGAGTCAGTCGGGATTCAGAGATTGTTCTCGAGCAGTACCCTTGAACGCCTTTAGGAGGCGTCGATCACCTCTGCATCCATCATCAGCATTGCCCATGCCAGATATGATGTTGTGGGTCCTATACAGGCGCTACCTCAGTGCGCTGATGTCAGTTTCTTTTCACTACCAGAAGTGCAGAGCCATGAAGAACAATGACCACTGGTGCCTCAACACTAGGGCCCTGAAAGGGGAATCCCTGTCCCCAGAAATCAGTTTGCAGAACAGGGAGGATGGTTGAGTCAGTAAGGAATCAGTAACTAGATATTGTCTATCAGATAAGGATTTACTGAAGGTAAGTAACTTGCCCATCTGAACCTCAGAGAGAGGGGCATCTAGTTGCAGATTCCTTACCTTAAAATAGATACTCAAGTAATACCATTGCCAGAGGTAGGTCTGCGAACCAAGATCACACCAGAAAGTCCTTCAGGACCAAACGGGCAAAGTGCCTTTCCCTACAGACCTGACTGTCCAGACAGAAGTGTTTGGTAAACGTCTGCAAAGAAGCCCACGTTGCTTCCTGACAGATGTCCAGGACCAGAACGCTGTGTGGCAACAGTGGTTGCGCTTTAGCTCTGGTGGAATAAGCGTGCAAGTCCTCAGGGGGTTGCTTCCTAGCCAATGCGTAGCACATTTCAATGCAGAGAACGACCCATCTGGAGATGGTTCTCTTCTGACCTGTCCGACATATCTCTGCGCCCACATAAGCAACAATGAGTTGATCATCCACCCAGAACTCTTTGATACGATCAAAGGAGAATGCCAACACTCTTTTTGGGTCCAGGCAGTGGAGGTGGCTTAAAGGACAATGCCTGCAGCTCGCTCACTCTGCGGTGTGAGAAAGTAGCCTCTTTCTAGCATTGTTACCCCCACTTTTGGCCTGTTTGTGAGTGTGTGTCAGTGTGTTTTTACTGGGTCACTGGAATCCTGCTAGCCAGGAACCCCTAGTGCTCATAGATAAAAACCTATATGTCAGTGTGTTTTGCCTGTCTCACTGGGATCCTGCTAGCCAGG
The DNA here is from genome assembly GCF_031143425.1 of Pleurodeles waltl. NCBI lineage: Eukaryota > Metazoa > Chordata > Amphibia > Caudata > Salamandridae > Pleurodeles > Pleurodeles waltl. Next base: position 529,220,883 of record NC_090436.1, read on the forward strand.
ACCCCTAGTGCTCATAGATAAAAACCTATATGTCAGTGTATTTTGCCTGTCTCACTGGGATCCTGCTAGCCAGGACCCCAGTGCTCATAGTTTGTGGCCTAATGTGTGTGTTGTCAGTAGTGCTTGACTGTGTCACTGAGGCTCTACTAACCAGAACCTCAGTGCTTATGCTCTCTCTGCTTTTAAATTTGTCACTATAGGATAGTGACTTCATTTACCAATTTCAACTGCCACACTGGACCCCCCCCTCTTATAAGTCCCTAGTTTTTGGTACTTAGGTACCCAGGGCATTGGTGTTCCAGGAGATCCTTATAGGTTACAGCATTTATTTTGCCACCCATAAGGAGCTCACACAAATCCTTTCACAGAACTGCCACTGCAGCCTGCGTGTGTCACGGTTTCGGGTGGGTCTGATCAGGACTCTGGGTGTGGCACCCCTTGAGGTCACAGAATATCCGAAAGAGGTTGTGTACTGAGGCAGAGGAGCAGCTAAAGGCATACACGGGAAGGACAGCTATGGACAGGCACAGGAAACAGGAAAGTAAAAGCAGAGCAACCCTTGTGTGAACAAACAGGAAATGGATTACTAATGGACAAACACGCTGGGGTTGTACATACAGTAGGGCGCAGGACCTCCCACAGTGACAGGGAATGTCAATGCCTCTGTGCAGTTTGCTCCTACACAGTCACCCTGCCAGCCCCATAGAAAGGAGGCAGCAGAAGTGATTCTGTCTCTGGACCCTGGAGCACAAAGATAGTACTTAAATACACAAGGCAAGCTCTTGTGGATCCAGCTGGAAACACAGTGGTGATTCCTGGAAAAACAGCAATAGCACACTGTCACTGTTAAGGCACGAAAGACAACGTATAACACTAGACAAGGATGGCGGCTGGAATTGCCACCTGGAGACCAGGAGCCAACCCCAGTACAAAGGAAGACACTTATACACTGGTGAAGAATGATAGAAAACTTACCAGACACAAACACCAGAGAGGAAACAGAAACAGAAGGAACAAACTAAGAGACAGAAGCAGGAACTAGGAACAGGCTATGGCTGAAGCAAAGGCAGGACTCGGACTGGAAAATAGGGCGCAAACTTCCGGCTGGAACAGAGCAGGCTCTGGCTGGAACAAGCAAGGACAGGGCTGGAATACCGGGAGTAGGAATAAGCAGTAAACAGGACTTGAAAACAGAGAGCAGGTTCAGGCTGAAATAAGGCAGGAGCAGGACAGAGAAACAGGGAGTAGGCTCTGGAAGAAACAAACAGGTACAAGGCTTAGAGATAAGGAGCAGATGCTGGCTGGAACAATCAGGAACAGGGCAGAGAAACAGGTAATAGGTTCAAGCTGGAACAGAACAGGAACAGGAACAAGACTAGAACATCATCCGATAAAGGGACTTTAAGACAAAGGGATCGAACTCCAATGCACGACAAGGATCTTGAGGCAGTGGCTGCTTATAAGCAGTTCCAAGCAGCAGAAAACCCCAGGTGGAATCATATGACTGGGGCTGCACAGGAGAGGTCTCAGGTGTTTTTTAGTTTCAGACACTCGCAAGTCCTGGAGGAGAGGATCCGATGAAAAGGAGCAACTGGACTTCTCCCATAGAAAACAAAGGGAAACAGAATCAAGGCTTTCCTGACTACCAGACTGTGCATAACTGCAGTCCCAGGAAGCAAATGTAATACTACAAAAGCACACCACGGCAAAAAGAGAAACAAACAGGAGTCAGAAAGGAACTCTAGGTAAGTGTTCAAGGTGATTCCCAGGCTTCTGACAGTCCCCTTACAGCACCCCCTAGAAATGGGACAACAGAGTCGTAACAGCGTGAAACAGTGCACACACTATTTCACAGCCATTTTCACTGCACTTAAGTAACTTATAAGTCACCTATATGTCTAACCTTCACTTGCTGAAGGTTAGATGCAAATTTACTAAGTGTGAGGGCACCCTTGCACTAGCAAAGGCGCTCCCACATAGTCCAGGGCCATTTCCCGGGACTTTGTGAGTGCGAGGACGCCATTCCACGTGTACACTACATATAGGTCAATACCTATATGTAGCTTCACAATGGTAACTCAAGATCATGGAATTGTCCCCCCCATTCCAAATCTGGTATTAGGGAGCCAATTCCATGCATCCTGGGGGCTCCACTATGGAACCCCCCCCTCAGTACTGCCAAACCAGCTCTCTGAGGCTTGCACTGCAGCTACAGCTGCTGCCACCTCACAGCCAGGGTTCTGATCTTGTATCAACCGCAGCCTCCTCCAGGAACCGCTGTAACAGCAACAAAGTATCCACAAGGGATACTTTTCCTCTGCAACTTCAGCTCCAGCCAGCAACTGCAACAGTTTCCACAGTGTGCACGCTCTGGGAACTCCCTGTCTTCATCTTGCACCAGAAGGATCGTAGAAATCTCCAGTGGAGTGACAGTCACTCCCCAGCTCCAGCAGGCACCTTCCAAGATGACGACCGGTACCCTTGGACTCCTCTCAGAACGACAAGTGTGCTCCTAAGGACACAGAGGGTGGACATCATCGACAGACCGTCCTGAGGTCCTGCTGATGCAATTTGGAGGAGGTAAGGCCTTGCCTTCCCAGAGAGCGATGGTACCCCTGTGTACTGTGTCTTCTTTACCTCCTGAGGTCCCTGTGCACTATCTGCAAAATTCCTTTGTGCACAGCCTGGCCCAGGTCCCCAGCACTCCATCCTGCGACGATCAACTTGCTGAGTTGTTCTCCGGCGGCGTGGGACCTTCCTTTGTTGTGCTGCGCCAACCACGTTTTGCTCCTTCTTTGTCCCGGTGTCCTGGGACTCCCGTGGGTGCTGCCTGGCATCCTGAGTCATCATTGAAGTGCTGAGAGCCCCCTCTTCCTCCTCACACAGAATCGAGGCCCCGAGGTCCCTCCTGGGTCCAGCCAGCACCATTTTGACGCAAAACGCACTTTTGACGTAACAAAGGCTTGTTGGCGACTTCCAACACGAAAACACATCTGCATCCATCTTCACATCGTGGGACATCCTTTGCATCATGCAGGAACCCGCTGGCATCTTCCTAGGGTGCATTCCTGCAGTCTTCAACTAACCAGGGACTCTTCTTTTGCACCCTCTTCTGGGTTGGCAGGGGCTCCTGTCCTTCCTGGAACTTGTTTCGACTTGTGGACTTGGTCCCCTTCTTTTGCAGGTCTTCAGGTCCAGTAATCCAGCAGTTGTTTGCAGACTTGGTTGGTTACTGCATAATCCCAATCACGAGGTGTGTAGTGTGTCCTAAGGAAACTTGTAGTACTTTACTCCTGCTTTTCTGGGCTCTGGGGTGGGATAATTTACTTACCTTTACTGTATTCTTACTCTCCCAGGGATTCTACACACACTACGCTTGTCTAGGGGGGAATTTGTGATTCGCATTCCACTTTCTTAGTATATGGTTTGTGTTGCCCCAGACCTATTTTCTCCCATTGCAATCTATAGCATTTCCTATTGTTTGCATTGTTCTATGACTATTTACTTGTCTAATTTTGGTGTCTAGTGTATGTATTGTGTATAATACTTACCTCCAGAAGGAGTATTGTCTCTAAGATACTTTTGGTACTGTGTCACCCAAATAAATACCTTTATTTTTGGTAACACTGAGTATTGTCTTTACTTGTGTATAAGTACTGTGTAACTATAAGTGGTATTGCATGAGCTTTCCATGTCTCCGATTTCAGCCTAAGCTGCTCTGCTATAGCTACCTCTATCAACCTAAGCTGCTAGAACACTACTACATTACACTAATAAGGGATAACTGGACCTGCTATAAGGTGTAAGTACCCAAGGTACCCAATACAAACCAGGCCAGCCTCCTACATGCGGGCAGATGGAATGGCCGCAAGGAAGGCTGTTTTCAAAATGAGAACCCTGAGAGGACAACAGTGGAGAAGCTCGAAAAGGGCACAAATCAGAAATGTCAGAACCAAATTAAAATTCCATTGGGCAATAATGAAAGGGGAAAGAGGAAGCACGAGTAAGGCCTTTAAGGAACCTATTTACAACAGGAGATGTAAACAAAGATGGCTGATAAGGCAACGGTAAGAACACAGATTGCAAAAAACCTTTGTGAGTTCCCAAAGCAGAACCCTGCTGGGCTAACAAAAGTATGAACAAAAGAACCTCAGAGAGAGAGGCAGAGAGGGGGTCAACAGACTTGTCTATGCTTGTCTATGCTGCCACAAATTTCTTCCAAGAACAAGCATATACTGTATTGGTGGAGGGATGCCTGGCTGCCGAGATAACGTTACAGACTTCGGGGGGATGGTCAAAAGCTGTCAACTGCTGCCTCTCAATCTCCACACAAGAAGGCATGGACGTAAAGGCATACAGGATGTCTGAGCTCCACTTGAGAAAGAAAGTGTTGCCAAGCGAGTGCCGCCTTGGAAACTCCAACAAGCAATACTGCTGACATTGTGTGTTCTCTGTGGAGGCAAACAGATCTAACCAAGGCTCCCCCCACTGCTGAAAGAGACCTTGTGCCACCTCCAGATGGAGATGCCATTCGGAATTGACCAAGCACTGTTTGCCGAGTTTGTCCGCTCTGATGTTCAGAGAGCCCCCACAGATGTTGAACCACTAGGGATATGCCCTGCTGTTCAAGCCAAGTCCAGAGGAGCACAACCTCTTGACAACAGGTCCACAATCCAACTCCGCCCTGCTTGGTCCAGTACCATATGGTGGTGTTATCTGTGAAACCTGCACTACCTTCACTTCGAGAGAGGGAAGAAATGCTTTCAATTCCACTCTGATCCAACAGACTGAAGTGGAGTCCGGACTTCACCGGAGACCAGATGCCTCTGGTCTCTGCCTCTGCCAGGTGGTGACCCCAATCCAGGAGTGAGGTATTTCTCACTACTGTCAGATCTGGTTGGGGTAGGAGAGGGTTCTGTTTATGACCCAATCCCGGTTTGTTAGCCACCACAGCAGATCTTGCACAGTTTCCTCTGAGATCTGGACCATGTCAGAGAGATTCCCATGATGCCTCGTCCACAAACTTCAAGCCCCACTGCAGAGCATGCATAGGCCATCTGGCATGAGTCATCAGCAGGATGCAGGAGGCCATGAGGCCTAGCAGCCTCCGAATCATTCTCAACAAAATCCAGGATACAGGCTGAAACATCGGCATCAGTCTGAATATCGTACACTCGCTTTTCAGGAGCATAAGCCCGAAACTGCATTGGGTCCAGAACAGCTCCGATGAAAGGAAGCGTCTGAGAGCCAGTCAGGTGTGACTTTGGCACATTTACAGTTAACGATAGCGAACACAGGAAGTCAGCTGTAATCTGGAGGTAGGAGAGAACAGCCTGGGGCAAGCTCACCTTTAATAGTCAGTCCTCGGGATAAGGGAAGATTGAAACCCCTGATCTCGCAGATGAGCTGCAATTACTGTCATCACCTTAGGGAATACCCAAAGGGGTCCTGGTAAGGTCAACGTAGAGCACAGTGAACTGAAACTGCTAGTGGCCTACTGTGAACTGTAAGTAACGTCTGTGGACAGGAAGGATGGAGATCTGAAATAAATTTCCTGGAAGTCCAATGCTACAATCCAGTCTCCAGAATCCAGTGCCGATAGAGCCTGAGCCAATGTGAGCATCTTGAACTTCTCCTTCCTGAAGAAGAGATTGAGGGACCCGAAGGTCTAAGATAGGGCGGAAGCCGTTGTCCTTTTTGAGGATCACAATGTAGCAGGAAGAGCAACCACAGCCTACTTATGACTTGCTTGGCCAAGAGAGCTATAACTTCCGAGCAGAGAAGGGACAAATGATCCTCTGTCACCCGATCATGGGATGGTGGCATAGATGGATGGATGGATGGGTAGTTTCGACGGGGTGGGAGTAACCCTTTTGGACTATCTGCAAAACCCACCTATCTGACATGATGGATTGCCAGTGGAGCAGGTAAAGGCGAATCCTGCCGACAACCAGTCCATGGTGGCAGAGTCACATTAGAAAAGTTTAGAGGCTGCCCTGGGGGAGGTGGCCAAACTACTGGCCAGCTGATCCATGAGGTTAGTGGATCCCGCGCCCTCGGCCATGCAGAGGCTGGGTAGCATGCACGGTATGGTGGCTGACCAGGAACAGGTGCATTTGGAGGCCTCTTCCGTAGCCATGAACGGGGTGAAAGGCAGACTGAGGGGGACGAGGGGCCACCACAAGGTCCAAGGACCAGGTCGTAACCCGAGAATCTTTAAAGTGCTCGGGCTCGGGTCTGTTGTGTCTCCAAAGAGACGGGTGCCATCAAAAGCCATGTCCATCAAGGAAGACTGGAAATCCCCCAAAAAGCCAGATGTCTCAGCCAGGTGTGTCAAAGAAATTGCTTTCACTAGCGAGTTGGTCATGTCCAGGTCACAACGAATTGTCAGGACTGGCATCAGGGAAGGTCAAGGTGGTACGACAGGCACCAGTCCAGATCCAGGACTGGATCCCTGTGTGCCCCTTGGCACCAAGGGTGGAGCCATCGGCACGGAAATCAAAGGGGCCCTTTCTGACTCTGCAGGGCACAAAGTGGCTCCAGCGGTGTCGGACTGCCAAAACTATTAGGCACATGGCCTCATAAAACTCTTAAGAGTTGGGCAGTGGTTGCTCCAGCTTCTGGAAACTCAGGGAGGCGGGGAGTTGGCCCAAGCACAGGTTCCACAGAACAAGGCCTAGAGCATTGACGCTCCCTCATCTCACTGGCTGACGGACGAGGAGAAGCTGAAGAACCCTCTGACTTCTTCATTTCTTTTTGTGCCTCAACATACCCTATCGCCTCGAGGACTTAGAGTGGGACGACAAAGATGGAGGACTCCAAGACCGATCCTGGTACCTTCCCCCCGACCGAAATATAGACTTGCGGAGTCCAGCACAGGGCCGCCATCAGCTTCAGGGACCGCTCCCTCAAAGCCTTCAGATGCATGGGCCAGAACTTGGAGCATGACTTCAGGGCGTTGCCGCTCTCAAGTAACCAAAGACACACAAGGGGCAATCTGTCATGAACATTGCCCGATGACAGGATCTGCAGGACTTGAAGTTGGTCTTTCAGGAGGATATCCTCAACGCACCAGGAGTGGGAATTTGGGGGGGGGGGGGACAGAATCGATAAAAAGTTTTTAAAAAGCCAGTCAAAAATTAACTGAGGGATAGTTCTCTTCGGATCAGCGCTTGCTGGTATTGAAAGAAAAGAAATTACTTCAGCGCACCATGGGGGTACCTATATAGGACCCGCAATGTCATACCTGGCATGGATGACACAGACAACAGGCCCAGAGCTGATCAACGCCACCTAACGGAGTGAAGGGGTACTGCTCACGAAAATCTTCCGGATCCAGTCTGATGCCTGGGGAGAATTCAAAGGTAAGGAATCTGTAGCTAGAAGTCTTTATGAGATAGGCAATTATATTCACAGCATGTTGTTTGTGGTGATATGGATGAACACACTGTTATTGTTGGTTGTATTGAAGAGTTATGTTCTTCTGATAATAAAAAAATATAATGAAAAGAAAATAAAAAAATAAAAAATCAGGAATACATTATTCACATCATCTTCATTGTTATTTCCAAGAGGTGGCAAACTATGGTCAGTGTTGGAACCAAACAGCTGGCGGAGCAAGTGAGGAAAGGTTTTGTCTGAATGAGATTGTATGGGCACAGGGTGCACTGCAATGGAGGCAAAGGACAACCTCAGAGCTGAGGTTGAGATAGATGCGGCTCTGGGTTTGAAACCAGGGTTGGCGCAGGATCCACCTCCTGCGCAAACAAGGAGAGGACGGTGCGCGTCTTGGAATGGAACAGAATGGAATTCAGCATCGGAGTCAGTGCAGAACCCTAGATGGGTTCCAAGGGCTCAGACATTGTCTAAGATAGGTCCGGCAGTGTTAATCCAACTGGAGGCACTTGCAGATCATTGGGGCCAGAAGTCGCACCAGAGGTAGTGGTATGAGTGTCAAAAACACTCTACCTGCTGCAGCGTTGCCAATGGCATAGGAGTCAACTGTGGGACTGGAACCGAGAGCTAAATCTAATGGCTCTGACACTCTTACAAATTCTCTTTAAATAGCGGGTAGAGGGATGAGGTTGAGTTCTGCTTTGCCTTCTAGTGTTTCCACTTCAATTTGATCTTTGACTTACTGGATGTTCTCAAGCACAAAGAGGATCTGTTGCTTGAACAACCTTAAGAGTGGAAATGGGTCTGCGTACTCGTCTTACATTGAGATTTGCATGATTTCTTTCGATGTACAACAACATACAACTTTGTTTCACAGTCCAGGATCCGTTTCTGGAGCAGGAGGGTATCTTTCTCACACCACTTGGAGTCATGCCCGAGCCCAAACACAAGAGGAACATCTAATGTGGCTCTGTCACCATTATCTGTTTATGACTGTCACAGAACTGTTAGAATCCAGTGGTCTTGGGTGATGACATTGTTCCCTTCCACACTGGAATTCTGGCAAGAAAAGGGGGCACATCTATGGATACACTTTCGAAGGTGCGGAATGATGAATTGATGTCATCACATAGGGGTGGCACTTATGTACAGCTCTGCGCCATCACTTCTGGGGTGGAACGAAGTCAATGCAGAGCCGCAGACTGTCACTTGATGGAATGTGGGAGCACTTATATCAAAACTTCTGGAACAAGGCTGCTGCCTGGAGAATACTCTAAAGATGAAATGAGGAATCTGTGGTTAGAAGCCTTCCCTTTCCTCAACATAGAGAACCCCACAAAAAGCTTATTGTTCATACAGTGGTCTTTGGTGTGATCAATATAAAAGCTTAATGCCCTTTTGAGGTCCAATCAATACAACATCTCCTACTCTTTTGACGGGCCAAGAAGGGGGCCAAGGACACTGTTAGGGTGATGGATGGCCCAATGAGGAAATGAGTCACATGTTTAGGCAAAAAGGCTTTCAGAGTGCTGAGCACAGGTTTGTCTGGGAAAAAGATGGCCCAGAGCAGTTGCACTGACAATGCCTGAAGCTCACTGTTGCAAAAAGTTGATATCATCACAATGAGGAAGACACTCTTTATATGCAGGGAGAAGCTTGACAGGCATGCACGTGAGAAACCCCTAGACCAAACTCAAGTCCCATTGCAGCATCACTAATGGTTTGGGAGGAAAAATGCAACAAACCTTTCCTAAACCTTATCAAAATAGGTGATTTATGCAAGAACGGATGGTCTGGCAATAGCAGAAAGGCTGAAAGGGCTGATAAATAACATTTAATAGTCACCACTACAAGACCTTGCTGGGCCAAAGACGAAACAAAAGAACATCTGACAGCATGGCTTATAAAGGTTTAATGTTACACAAATCCTGTTCAAGCACTCTGCATAAAAGAACTTTGAAGAAGGATGTCTTGCAGGGAGGATGACATCCACTCCAGCAAATAAAGTCAACTGCTTCCACTCCATCTCCATGAATGGAGATGCAGACTGGAGAAGTTTGGGTGTATGTCCCCTGCCCTGCTGCTGTGACAGAAGATCCTCCCAAAGTGGCAGCCTGTTTGGAAGGCAGATGCTCTTGCCCAAATAGTTTCCTGGGCCAATCTGGAGTCACAAGGATGACTTGTGGTTGGTTATTTCCTGATCTTTTTGAGATCTTGGGGATGGAGAGGTAGAGGTAGGAAGGTGCACAGGAGTCCTGTGTTCCATTCCATTCGGAAATGATCTCCTATTGAGTGTTCTCTTGGAATCTTCGATGCACAAAACTCTTGATATTGCAGGTTCTTGGCGATGGCATAAAGATCTAGCCACAGTTCTCTCTACTCCACTCCTCTGCTCTGGCATCTGTGGATTGTGAGCCGTCTCCTCCGAAATCTGGATAGCATTTAACAGATTTTCTTGATGCTGGGCTGACTGGAACCTCAGAATGAAATGTACAGCTACCATGTGCCACCTGGTTTATTTGATGAATGTAGGAGGGTAAGAGGCCAAGAAGCCTCAGAGCTGCACTTACTGAGATCTGAGACTGAAGCTGAAACATCAGAATCATAGTCCAAATGTTCTGGACTCGTTGCAATGGAGGAAAGGCCCTGAACTGAACTGTATCCGGGACAGCTCCACTGAATGCAAGCCTCTGCAAAGGGGTCAGGTGTGAGTTAGTGTTGTTGATCGTGAACCCCAACACTTTCAGGAGATCCGCATCATCTGGAGGTGGTCTAGCACTGGCTGTGGTGAGCCTGCGAGGGGAATTTTCCAGGACAAAAAGAAAGGTTAGGGCAGGTGTCTCCAACCAGTTGATCGCAATCTACCAGTAGCTACCGGACAACTTAAGAGTAGCTCACAGCCTTTAAGTTAAATTTTAAATAAGCACAAAGTCGAATTTTCCTTCTCAAGTTAAGGACAGGCTGTGCTCATTTTACATTATTATCATCAGGTTGCAGATAACAGGGCCTGTTAATGAGCAGTGCCTAGTAAGATTAATGACCCTGACTGGGTCAGGCTCACAGAGGTGAGCATCTGAAGCACAGAGGTATTTAACTCTTAAATAAAAGTCCTTGTCAACTCAATATTGGAGCTGTGAACAAAATGATGTTTCTGAATGCTTAAAAATGGCAGAAATTAAGATGGAAAGTTAACTTAATGATTAAGTTAACTCTTCATTTCAACTTTCTTCCATTTCAAAGTGTTGCATTTAGGAACAGCAGGCCCCTTACTCCCGGTGGCCATAAGACACTGTACCACAAGTTTAACAGAAAAATACAGCCATATGTTTTTTAAATATGAGAACTTTAAAGTGCAGAAAAGTGTCTCATTTATTTTTGCAGGTGATTTTTCTACACTTTACATTTCTCAGAAAAAATATATTTGTATGTTTGGGTTATACATGTAATGGTCCCAACATATGACAAAAAGTATGTCCTGTGCTGCAAGTACACACAACACAGGCTCTCAACTATCTCCCATTCATACACACGTTTATACACCCCAAAGACTGCGGTCTCACTGACGCACATGGCAGACGTTTCATCAGGCCCTTAGTATTTGGTTCAAACAATAGTATCTGGCTCTATTGACATTAGGCTTAAAGTCAATGAAGCTGGACGTGTGTGTCTGATAACAATGCACAAGTTGTTTAGCCCTCAGCAGCTCACTATGATTTTCACTGATCATAAGTAGCTCTCCCTACAGAAAATGTTGGAGACCCCTGGGTTAGGGCATAACCACATTGAACAATTTGAAAGTGTCAAACGTGATGGATCGCCACTCTGGGAGGAACTACTGGATCCTGCTTGATGGTCGTTGCCACAGGAGAGAGAACTGAGAGGGCTGGCACCCTGCTGACCTGCAATTTGGCTGCCAGACCCACATCCCCAGCCTCCAAATCATTTGGGTGACTTGGGAGTGACTGGGGAGACTGTTGTTGCCTATACAACAGTCTCTTTTTTTCTGAACTGATGTGAGCACCACTTAGCAGGGGTCAACAGACCCAGAACGTTTACCATGGCTCTACAGTCTTTAAAGCGCTCGAAGGCACAATCAACAGTTTTACTGAAAAGACGTGAGCCATCGAAAGGGCATACCTGTGATAGAGGCTTGTATATATCCAGAAAATCCTCTGGAATGCATCTATGTGTGTTTATGTAGCAAAACACTGGTGCCAACTACCATTCTAAGGGGATCAGTAGCTTCTAGGCCAACCCTTATCACTTCACTCATCATGAACGCTTAATCAGAGGAGTCTTGAGGAATAAATTGGTTTTTACATTGCTGGTTAAAGCCTGAATGACCAGGCTCTCTACAGAAGTATGTTTAGATAGAAAATCAGGATTGCCAGGAGCCAGTCTTTGATGCCTGGCCAGTTGCCTTTTCACTAATGGGCAGCAACAGGGTTTTGACCAAGTGCCTATCAAGGTATGTGTGAGGGCTTTGTGACAAGAGAACTGTTGCTAAGTCTTGCGTGTCCCAGGCTGCAAAATTTCCATAAGGACATTTGTTTTGGTCAAGAGTGGAGGCAGCTACAAATCCAGTACCTCAGCTATCTGTTTAACCACTACTACAAATGATGCACTCTCTTCCATTTGTGGTCTAATTGGCAAGTAAAACAGTTTCTGGGTAGGAATCAAACCTACTGGACTCTTCCAAGTACATGTTTAAAAGTTGTCCCCTGCATCGTGAGGAGAGCGAAAACCGTCACCTCCTAATCATCATCATCATGATCTCCCTCTTGAGGTCTACCTTTGTTCAGAGTGAGAGTCAAAAAGGTAATGCAGCCTCTGCTGGCTGATTCGCCTTGGTAGAGAAACTGGTTCAGAGTCAGGTGCATGACAACTGGTTGTGCCTGTGTAATCTCATAGTGCAGTATCAGTCGAGATAGGGCTGAAGTCAGTTAGTTGTCTGACACGAGAATAAGCACTGGATCGGTCTTCTGGCACTGGTGGCGTCGATGCTGGCATTAATGAGGAAGGGCCCAGCGCAGGTACTGAGTCATGTTCCGAACGTTGGAAGGCACGGAAAGAAAGCAATTGATATCAGAAGGTGTGTGTGGAACTTACGTGCAACCCGATCCATCACTTCTGGGGCAGTATGGCGCCAACAAGGAGTTTCATGGCACCACCTAGTGGCGCGATGGAGCATTACTGGTGAAAGGTTTCCAGATCCAGTCTAGCGCCTGAGAAGTATTTTAAGGCAGTGGCGCTTAACCTGTTGAATTCTGTGGACCTCACTAAATTACTGAAACCTGCCCCCCACTTCCCCAATTAATCATTCGAATCCAGGGGCCCCCACTGAATCATTATTGGAAGCTGAGGACCCTGGCCTAAGCATTTTGAATGAACTGAAATGCCAAAAGATTCAGAAACAAGCATTCATCAAACAAACACACAAATTATGATATTATATTTTTTTTATTCACAAACTAATATAATAAAAACAAGCTGTACGTTTAATAGGAAGGTTGAAGCTTTTCTAACTTCAATAGAGCCCACTTAGCATCCATACCATATACTGTCTGATGCGCTTGCTATACTCTGACAAATCAATCTGAGGATACTAAAAAAATTTAGGCTACAATTTCAAAATCCATTAAATTTACAGAATGTTTTAAACTCTTTGATTGTACATTTTGCTTGTTTAATTATAAAGACTTTTTAATCTGTTTATATTTAATTATCTAAGCAGTTGCAGACCCTCTGAGTAGGCTTGGAGCCCCCAGGGGCCCCTGGACCACAGGTTAAGAACCTCTGTTCTAAGGTGAGTATCAACCTGAAAAATTGTTATTTGGCTAAATGTATGGGCTATGCCATGTCTCGTTTTTTATTATGGACAGTATTTGCCTCACAACTGTGTGATTAATATATTTTCGATTTTTTGTGTAAGGGCTGTGGCTCTTTACTTATGCTTCATACTCTATTTTATGTAATTTCTTTTGCCATGATTTTTAATAACTAATGCAATACGGAGTTTAGTTCAAACTTTGTATCCCTGGAAAGGCATCTACCAAAAGGGGGTACATGGTATTATGATATGAGAGTGTTGTGATATACAACATAACCTTTACAAGACACTGCCCAGGAAACGTGGATTGCCTCATGACCAAAGAAAAGGCCGCAGAATCTCTGATGCTACAGCTCAGTTACATAAGATTCTGTTTCAAATTGACTCCATTGTGAAACCTCTCAAAGTGATTCACATGTGGGGGAGATTATGTAATAAGTTTATCAGCATGAGGAAATCATCATTACTGGAGTATCTTAAATTTTAAAACAGAAAACAATATGGTAACTCACTAGTACATTTTGCAGGAGAAAAATGCTTTGAAGACTGACCTGTGAACTTGCTCATAACAATTTGTGCTGTGGAGATGGCATTCATTTGCAGGATGTTGTATTTATAAAGTTCTGTATTCCTGTTTGTCTTGTCTTCCAGAGTTGAACAGACCCAATGCGCATATCCTTTTGCACCTTCAGTCTTGCATCAAAAAGCAAAATTTGTTAAACACACTCTGCAATATGAATACTTCTACATACGTGCCAGGAAAACATTCCAAATTGTTTTAAGATAATGTGATTGCCAACATACCTAGAATTTGTTTTACAAAAGACAGTGGTAGAAATAAACTCCAGCTACAGACTGGACTAAAAAGATCTTGCAGTAACAGTCAGGTATGGACAGAGCATCGCTACTGAGTGTAACTGTTGACATCAATATCATGAAAAGTCACTGATTGTTCTACAAAGCTATTGTTTCAACCTAACTGCCATTTAATTTCAGTTACAATCTAATGTCCTAACCTGACTTGAAACCAAATTTCTCATCTCACAGAGACTGGCAAAAAGGCTGTAAGAACTTGAAAAGGAAAAAGAATGCCCCTTCCATACAAACAAAAAGGGGGCATGTAGGAAGTTGGCTCTGTATATACTATTTCAAAGTAAGAAATAGTGTGCACGAAGTCCAAGGGTTCCCCTTAGAGGTAAGATAGTGGCAAAAGTAGATCATTCTAATGCTCTATTTTGTGGTAGTGTGGTCGAGCAGTAAGCTTATCAGAGGGTAGTGTTAAGCATTTGTTGTACACACACAGGCAATAAATGAGGAACACACACTCAAAGACTTACTCCAGGCCAATAGGTTTTTATATTGAAAAATATATTTTCTTATTTTATGTTAAGAACCACAGGTTCAAGATTTACAGCAAATACTTTAAATGTAAGGTACTTCACGTAGATACTTTAGGAACTTTGAATGAAAACAATATTATGTACAGTCTTTGTAAAAATGGCAATAAGCTATTTTCAAAGTGGACACTGCAAAAATCAACAGTTCCTGGGGGAGGTAAGTAAAGGTTAGATTAGGAGGTAAGTAAAACACTTACAAGTCTCAGTTCTGGGGCATAGGTAGCCCACCGTTGGGGGTTCAGGGCAACCCCAAAGTTACCACAACAGCAGCTCAGGGCCGGTCAGGTGCAGAGGTCAAAGAGGTGCCCAAAACACATAGGCGCCTATGGTGAACATGGGTGCTCTGGTTCCAGTCTGCCAGCAGGTAAGTACCTGCGTCCCCGGGGGACAGAACAGGGGGGGTTTGTAGAGCCCTGGGGGGGGGTGGGGGGGGGACAAGTAGGCACACAAAACACACCCTCAGCGGCACAGGGGCCGCCGGCTGCAGTGTGCAAAGCAGGCGTCGGGTTTTGTATAGGTTTCAATTGAGGGACCGGGGGGTCACTCTAGCGGTGCAGGCAGGCACAGACGGGGCTTCTCGGGACAGCCACCACCTGGGCAGGGCAGAGGGTCACCTGGTGGTCACTTCTGCGTCAAAGTTTGGTCCCTTCAGGTCCTGGGGGCTGCGGGTGCAGTGTTGGTTCCAGGCGTTAGGTCCCTTGTTACATGCAGTCGCGGTCAGGGGGAGCCTCTGGATTTTCTCTGCAGGCGTCGCTGTGGGGTTCAGGGGGGTCCTCTCTGGTTACTCACGGGCTCGCAGTCGCCAGGGAGTCCTCCCTGAGGTGTTGGTTTTCTGCAGGTCGAGCCGGGGGCGTCGGGTGCAGAGTGTAGAGTCTCACGCTTCCGGCGGGAAACGTGAAGTCCTTGGAAGTTGCTTTTTTGTTGCAAAGAAGTAGCTGGTTTTGAACAGGGCCGCTGTTCCCGGGAGTTTGTTGGTCCTGTAGTCTGGGGCAGTCCTCTGAGGCTCCAGAGGTCGCTGGTCCCTCTCGGATGCGTCGCTGGAGCAGGTTTTTGAAGTTGGAGACAGGCCAGTAGGGCTGGGGCCAAAGCAGTTGTCGTCTTCCTCCTTCTCTTCAGGCTTGTAGGTCAGCAGTCCTTCTTCTTTCTTCAGGTTGCAGGAATCTGATTTCACGGGATCTGGGTAGCCCTTAAATACTATATTTAGGGGTG
Organism: Pleurodeles waltl; assembly: GCF_031143425.1. NCBI lineage: Eukaryota > Metazoa > Chordata > Amphibia > Caudata > Salamandridae > Pleurodeles > Pleurodeles waltl. The sequence continues at coordinate 529,236,714 of NC_090436.1, forward strand.
TGTTTAGGTCTGGGAGGGCAGTAGCCAATGGCTACTGTCCTTGAGGGTGGCTACACCCTCTTTGTTCCTCCTCCCTGTGGGGAGGGGGGCACATCCCGAATCCTATTGGGGGAATCCTCCAAACTCAAGATGGAAGATTTCTCAAGGCAAGGGTCACCTCAGCTCAGGGCACCTTAGGGGCTGTCCTGACTGGTGGGTGACTCCTCCTTGTTTTTCTAATCATCATCTCCAGCCTTGCCGCCAAAAGTGGGGGCAGTGGCTGGAGGGACAGGCATCTCCACTAGCTGGGATGTCCTGGGGCACTGTAACAAAAGGGGTGAGCCTTTGAAGCTCACTGCCAGGTGTTACAGTTCCTGCAGGGGGAGGTGAAAACCACCTCCACCCAGTGCAGGCTTTGTTCCTGGCCACAGAGTGACAAAGGCACTCTCCCCATGTGGCCAGCAACATGTCTGGTGTGTGGCAGGCTGGTAGAAACTGGTCAGCCTACACTAGAAGTCGGATAGGTATTCAGGGGGCATCTCTAAGATGCCCTCTGGGTGTATGTTACAATAAATTGCACACTGGCATCAGTGTGCATTTATTGTGCTGAGAGGTTTGATACCAAACTTCCCAGTTGTCAGTGTAGTTATTATGGAACTGTGGAGTTTGTGTTTGACAAACTCCCAGACCATATACTCTTATGGCTACCCTGCACTTACAATGTCTAAGGTTTTGCTTAGGCACTGTAGGGGCATAGTGCTCATGTACATATGCCCTCACCTATGGTATAGTACACCCTGCCTTAGGGCTGTAAGGCATTCTAGAGGGGTGACTTACCTATGCCACAGGCAGTGTGAGGTTGGTATGGCACTCTGAGGGGCGTGCCATGTTGAGTTAGTCATTTTCTCCCCACCAGCACACACCAGCTGTGAGGCAGTGTGCATGTGCTGAGTGAGGGGTCCCTAGGGTGGCGTAAGACATGCTGCAGCCCTTAGAGACCTTCCTTGGCATTAGGGCCCTTGGTACCAGTTACAAGGGACTTACCCGAGTGCCAGGGTTGTGCCAATTGTGGAGTTTTGGGAAAGAACAGTGGTGCTGGGGCCTGGTTAGCAGGGTCCCAGCACACTTTCAAATCATAACTTAGCATCAGCAAAGGCAAAAAGTTAGGGGGTAGCCATGCCAAGGAGGCATTTCCTTACAGGGCGTCTAACCTGATTAGGGGTGAGAGGGCAGCACCACAACTCTCATCAGAGCCATGGAAGAGACTGTGCGGTGTATTATAATCTTGGCAGCAATGTGGCAAATCGAGGGAGGCCAGCACTAGAACTCTTAGACCCATGTTGCTGTCCATATTAAACTTATCCTGTGATGAGGGCAATACCAGAAATGCAAAGGCCAGAGAGGCTTAACTCTATGCACTACACATACATTGACCAATTGTGTAACAGCTCCGACAATGACAAGGCAGGCATAGAACACAACATCCAGCACGTCTATTGTTTGGAAGTGCTGTGTAACTGCATGACAAATGTATTGGCCTAATATGGAAAGGTCCATGCCAAGGCCAAGGCCAATATATAGCATACTTGCTTGTCCATGCATCAAGCGTGCATTGATGAAATGGTGCAATGACCTCCGCTCTAACTACTACCACCAAGACTCTTGCACTGTTTGCAGCTACCACAACCACTACCAGCAAATCGCAGGCAGTGGCTTAACTCACTATCAACACCTCCTCTTCTTCATAAGCTATAACTATATCACTAACAGCACAAACATCACTGGTACTGTAGCGGACATAGCGGCCATTGCTGCACCAGTTACCACTGTCTCGATCGCCCCTATTTTCCCTCTAATACAGCATCTGTAGCAAAAGGAATCAAATCACAACAAGTCTATCCAGGTAATAAAAACATAAGGAAAGAGAGATCAGGTTAAGGAGGGGAATCCTTGCTGCATAAATCCTCTAGGGAACATGAGACATGGGGCTCTGACAGGGAGATGTAGGCACATGAAGAACGTGCCCTTTTTTTCTGCAACTGCCAAGTCTGAGGAAACACTTGCAGCTATCTTTCCATGAGTGGACATGGACCACTCATTGGCAGACACTGGGCAGATGTTGACTGTGATGATGACTGCACAAGCCACTGTCCTCAGCCACTTCGCTCTTAAAAGGGAAAGGGACTCTGAGATTTGGGTGAAGTCTGAAAGGGGAAGGCAATATCTGCAATGAGGCACTGAATATAGCAGTAGCTGCACACTAGATTGCACAACCCCTTGTATGATGGGAAAAGAAAGAGCAGGCCAATCATAGGGTGATGAGAGTTATGGCAATCACCATAAGTAACCTAGCCTACTAACTGGTACAGGAGCAACTGGCCTTACTACAGGGCTGATTGGCAGAGGATGCCAACCAGCGGCATGCAAGGGCAGCCCTGCAAAGGCAGTACAGCCTATATAACACTGTGCCCTTAACAGATACAGTTATCCATAAAGGAGAATTAACCGGGCTCCTGTTTTGGCACATTTTGACGTATGTGTATCCTAGATAAATAAGAACTATTTCGCAAATACATGTCTATGTTTAGACTGCATAATGTAATTATATCAAAGCATGTGAACACACTGACAAAACATGGTCTAATAAGGAAAGGAACTGAGATGGGTTCATGTGCACTCAGTAGAGAACATACGTAGGATTTGTGTGGATCTCGTAATGGTGTGGTCATTCTCATATGTCTGTGCTAGCTGCAGAGGGACTTCTATGGTCAGAATGTGAAAGCTCATGTGGGCTGAGGTACTGAGTGCTTATTCTATGGGAACCACATACATGTTATTGACATTAGTCATTGTATTTGATGTGTTGGGTGTCATAATGATGAATGGCCCCTGTTTTCCAATTGTATGTGGCTGCATTGTCTGTTGTATTATGTTTGTTTGTCTGTACTCCTTTCTTTATACTTTGTAACAGCAACAGCAGAATTTACTGCCAGATCAGAGTTGGTGGGAGACCTTTGGTGATAATTTCCCATGTCCATACAGCTTTCTGTCACTTTTAATATGGAGGTCTTATTTTTCCATGCAGCAATACCAATCCTCTCCGCTGGATAAGGCAACATACAAAATTACTTGCAATAGCAGGAGATGGCACGAAAACATGCAATTATATTTTTCTGTCTGACTTGTAATGAGGATCTTTGTCCGTTTGAAAACACTCAGTAAGTTAATCCACCCAAAACTTACTCATCCTCCTCGCTTAGTAATAAATACCAGAAAGGATTATGTTACCTACCCTGTAAGCATCTGTTCATGGCATGTAGTGCTGTAGATTCCCATGCTCTGCATACTCCTGCCATCTAGTGTTGGGTCCAAAGTGGTGCAAGTTATTTTTCTTCAGAGAAGTGTTCTGAGTCACAAGATCAAGTGAGTCCTCCTCTCAGTGATTTTGAGCATGAGCATCGACTCCGATTGTTTTCCCACATGCGGGTGACAAAGGAGTGTAAGGAAGGAAAGTAAAAACAGGTAAGAACACAGCACTCCCAAGATTTATGATTAGGAATACACTTGCAAAGTCAAATGTGAGAGGTCCGTTGTTGAATAGTATAGTACTCTTCTCGGTGTTCCAGAAAGATTTTTAATAGATAACAGAACTGCCCTGAACTTCTTGCACTTTGAACTAGTGCACTAGGCACGGTTATGACAGGACTTACCATAGTCCCCCGTCTCCTCACTATTTGAGAAACTCTCTTTTTCCAATTGGTCTATTCACAGACCCACAGTAACTTTCGCTTTGTGCTACCTGACTGACATAATTCCTCGCTGGCTCAACTTTGATACAGCTCTTTCAGACCGTTATCTTTTTTCATTGGACTTTTTTGCTATTTTGTATCCGGTTTAGCCTTGAAAAAGTCACTGTGTGACGAAACACGTGTTGGCTGTGCTTGAAACATGTACAAATTCTAAAGGCTATAACTGTACTTAGCCTTAACTTTTCAACTATTAAAAATCTTTCTGGAACTCCGAAAAGAGTACTGTACTATTCAACAACGGACCTCTCACATTGGACTTTGCAAGTGTAGTCCTAATCATATATCTTGGGAGCGCTGTGGTCCTACCTGTTTTGTCTGTACAATTTGTATACCCGTATACATTTTTCTGTGTGCCTTAGGGTAGGAGGGCATGTGACAGCTAACTTTATTAATTTGACAGATTGGACACTAGTAGGAGGTGCAGTCTTTTACCATTACTACGGTTAGTAAGGAAGGAAAGTATAAAGAAAGGTGTTGATGCAAAAAAAGAATTACACAAGTACAAATATATACAAATATAATGTAACTGCAACAGGCACCCAGTGAGGAGGGAGGGTGCATGTCAATCTGCAGCACTACATGCCACGAACAGATGCTTACATGGTAAGTAACAATCAGTTTGATGGCATGTGTGGCTGTAAATATGCATGCTCTGCAGAGACTGTAAAGCAGTCCCTCCTTAAAAGTGGAACCTAGCCTGTAGGAGTTGCCGTTGACCAGAAAAGTGTGCGCAGCACAGTCCGACCTACATTGGCTTGTTGGCATATGAACACATCCATGCAGTAGGGTTTTGTGAATGTGTGTGACGTGGACCATGTACCTGCCTTACAAGTGTCAGCTTTAGGAATGTTCCAGAGGAAGGCCATGGTAGCACACTTTTTTCTAGGAAAGTGTGCCCTAGGTCTAATAGTTAAAGAAAGGTCTCTTGCCTTTAGCATAACAAGTCTCTATACATTTAACTATCCATCTGGCTACCTTTTACCTTTATGAGGTGGCGGAAAAGCCACAAAAAGTTGCTTGATCTTCCTAAACAGTTTGGTTTTGTCAATAGAACAGGAGTGATCTTTAAACATCTACAGTGTGAATGGCCATTTCTGCGACAGGGTCTGTTTGCGGGAAAAAGATTGGTAGTTCAATGGACAGATTAATGTGAAACTGTGAAACCACTTAAGGGAGAAATTTTGAATTAGTGCGAAAGACTACTTTATCCCTAGGAATTTAGAAAAAGGATTCTTACGAGGTTAGTGCCTGGAGTGATGGCGACTAAGAAAGCTACTTTCCATGAAAGGAATTGAAGTGTACATGAATGGGGTGGTTTAAATGGGGGACCCATGAGTCTGGTGAGCACAATGTTAAGGTTCCATGATGCTACAGGAGGGACCCTAGGTGGAATTACACATTAAGACCTCCCATTAATGCCTTAATGACAGGTAATTTGAACATGAAACTATGCTGTCTGTTCTGTAGATATGCAGCTATAACTATGAGTTGTAGATGAATGGAGGTATATGCTAGATTTGCTTTTTGTAAATGGAGCACATAAATACTTTCTCGTGCATTACCTTTCATTGGGGTCAACGTGTTTAGGTATGCTGTAGCAAACAAAGTATTTGCATTTTGCAGCATAACAAGTTCTAGTAATAGGTCTATGTGCTTTCTTGAGAATGTCCATACATTCTCCAGTCAAGTCAAACTGTATGATTTCAGGAGCCATATCACAAGGTTGAGTGACTTGGAATCCCGATGTCGGATTTGTCCTTGATTGTGTGTGAGAAGGTCCAGTCTATTGGGCAGCTTCCCGTGGGTACTACTGAGAGATCCAGGAGTGTGGTGAACCACAAGGATGATGGTGAGAGATGTTTGCCTGATCTTCCGAACCAGAAATGGAATGAGAGGGAGAGGTGGAAAAGCGTAGGCAAATATCCCTGCCCAACTCATCCATAGAGTGTTGCCCTTGGGTAGAGGGTGTGGGTATCTGGAGACAAAGCTTGGGCATTTTACTTTTTCTGCTGTGGCAAAACGGTATATGTGAGGAGTTCCACACTTTGAGGTATGACTGAAGGACTTGGTGGGTGGCTCTCCCACTCATGGACTTGTTGCTGCATCCTGCTGAGTAGATCTGCAAAGTCGCTGTCTGTGCCAGACAGGTACTTCACCACAAGGTGAATGTGGTGAAGTGCCCACTTCCATATGGGCCGAGAGACTTGTGAGAGCTGAGAAGACTGTTTCCTCCCTACCCCACTGTTTCTGTAAGTAATACATGACTGTCACAATGTCCATGCGCACTAAGACAACCTTGTGAGAGAGGTGGGAAAGTAATACTTTGTGTAGGGTCTGGAGATTGGCCCTGTACTGTCAGGTCTTGAAGGTGAGCATCCCAAGCAGTAAGTGATGTGCCTGGGGTCAATGTGGCTTGAGGCACACAGTTTAGAAAAGTCTGGCAGCCTATCAACACTAGATTTTCCAGGTGACACTGCGATTGAGACCATTGGCGAGAGAAACACTCTTGGAGGGGACGCATGTGTACTCTGGCATGTGGAAAAATTGTGAAATATGAAGCCATCATCCCCAACAGATGTATAATGGTATGAACTCATAATGACCAGTGTCCAGCACATGTACTCAGTTGGTGCCCTGTTCACTTACTATGTCTAAACATTGACAAAGAAATAGCAGGGGCGGATCTGCCTATGCAGATATGTCCTCACCTGTTATAATGCACCCTGCTTTAGGGCTGTAGGTCTTCTGTGGGGGTGACTTACAAATATCACATGCAGGGGTAGGGGACCTAGATCATGGGGATCTGTGACAGGTTGTGTTTTCAATTTTGTCTGCACCAAGACACGCAGCCTGCAAAGGCAGCACTGTGACTCTTTGGTGCGAGGTCTCGGAGGGTGGCACAATTCGTGCTGCAGCTCCTAGGCACCTTCTTTAGTACCCCAGGGGTGACTTTTGAGGCAGTATGGAGTCTCTGCCAGCAGCAAGAGCATTGATGAAGTATTTCTCGCATCTAGTATGTTGCTTTGAGATATAAAGGTGAGGAATCTGGGGCTAGAAAGAAGCTGTATGTGCCTCAACACAATGCAGCATTCCATATACCTAACATTAACACACACTCTGCAGTTAGGACATGACTGACACTATTGCAGAACACAACCCAGTACTTTGCATCATAGATGCAGGGTACACTACCATCCACAGAGCCTGGATGTCATCATCGGACAATCACTGCAGACGCAAAACAGGAGGGAGAGTACCCATTATCTACAAAACCTACTGCTCAAGCACCTGCAGCGACCAAACAATGCACAACTCATTCATACCTTCTAGTACTTTGCTTTCAGTGTTTGACAGCCTCCTTCTTTCTAATCTACAAGGAGAAATGTATTCATAGTTTGCTGCTGAATAAGAGCCATGAATGCTAAAAGTCTTGTATTGGTGACAGGCATGAGAGGTTTTCCTGTGTGGGCTCACACAAAAATTAGCACCTTGCAATAACTGCATGTTTTAAACCCTTAAGTACACTGTGAAGAAGGTGAAGCCAAATGTTAGGGATCCACACATACTACTTAGCAGAATGTAAATTCTTCAAAAATGAAAATAGGGACAAGCACTTGCAGCCCATGAGCAATGTGTAGCACATTCCGTCTTAGGAGCTAGATAGAAGTAACCAACAAGGAAGTGCATTACTGAGGCAGATTATGTCAATGGACTAGGCATCTGTTCAACCAATCTTTTAATGTATTTTGAAAAAGAACTCTGGGCCCTCTTGATACCAAGTCCAACCTTTCACCTCAGTAAAGGAAGGTCAGGTGTAAGAGGTCAGTCAACATGGCTGCTGATGTAGGGGACTTGAAATGCAGATGTTAAATCTTTGGTGTTTCTTCAAACTCCTGAGTCCATGCTTCAGAAAACTTCTATTATCAGCTCAATGTGTTTCAAAATCAAATTGGGTTCACCAACAGATATTAATTTTAATCAATCAATAAAAATGTAAATATTACAAACTATTTTTGCAGTCTATTTTCAGTGCATTACAACCGACAGGACTACATCCATAAACCTCATATTCATTGTTATTCTTGCTCTTTGTTTGAACTTAACATAAAACCCTGCTTAGACGTGTTAACTAAACTTGCGACTAAAGAATCAAAGATGGAATACTCTTTGTGGAAAATGTATTTGTATGCATATTGAATTTCCTTATGATGTTTTAATACACAAAGCTCAAAGGAGCCTTTCCAAAGCCATCAGAAATTACACAAGGGATGAACAGATGACTGGAGGGAGAGTAACAATTTTAACTTCTGCAGTGTAAAAATCTGTGTTACTATATCTTTATTGCTTCTGATGCGATACAATACAGTTTAGCAACAAGAATATTTAGGTACAAACATAGTAGAAAAGGAGGAACAACAATAAAAAGAAAAGGAAAGACAAAACATTGTTCAGGTGAGGGAGTCAGTCAATGGTGTTCCCTCCTTGTCACAATGGTAGAATACAACTTCTCCTGGGAAACCTTGGGCAGAAGAGAAATAACAAGATCATCTGGTTTACACATCGGAGTGCCACCGATCACTTTTATGGGATGAAGGGCAAATATGTGCCACCCATCTGCTTCTCGGAACAGGTACCAAAAGCCAACAATTTGCCTCCCACTGCTTGCGTACAACACCCAACTTGTATTTACAGCTCACTTGATAGTGGAATAGAGAAATGATCAGGCAGGCCCATACTCTGCATCTGTTGCTCCTGATGAGCCCAAAAACCCTATGTAACTCACCTTTCCTGATTCGATCGGGATTGAGCCTTCCTACAACACCCTAGCTGGCACTTCATATGTTTTTAATTGTGTTTGCTTTTCCCATGCTGCATAATTTGTAACTTACATGCATACTGAGCTCAGTTGTATGTCTAAAGAGATCCATGGTTTCATAACTGCCCACTGCTTCTGCAATAAGAGCCTATAGAATAGCAAAAGAAAAGAGACAATTAATACAGTATTCCACCTAATATTTCAAGTATGCAGTAAATGTACAAAGCTCTCTTAAAGTAATATGAACATTTATAGAAGACAAGGGGTAAAGTTAATGGCATAGCAACTAGGGTGCTCCGATCCCTTCAATACTTTCAATGATATGCCTGGGATATCCGAAATTATTGGATGTGACCAACTGAGGTGTGTAGCACTTTCCAAAAAGGGAAGACCTGGGCAAGGTAGTGACCAAGCAAAAACTGAAGGTACACACATACACGCACACTCACTCACTCAATACCCTTCCCATCATCCCTTTCTCCACTTCCAAGAATAAACTGTTTGACAGGGGCTGGAAGTAGAGGCATAATAACTACAACACATACCATTTTTTCACACACCTGTAAAATGAGGTCTTGGGCGTTTGTATCTTTTATATATTCACAGATTTATTGAATAATTCCTAAAGTTAGACCTGATGTTCTCCAACAAAATAATTGGACAATGAGACTGGATTGCACAGGTCCTACACTAGACCTATTTTCAATTGGCTGAGGCGCTAACATTTGTCCAGATTCTCCTGCCTCTGCAGGCCTTTAATGTGACTCTATCCCAAGAATACTACCTTAGCTAGAATGTGAGCATATAACACATAAAAATACCTCCTAAATCTATAACAGTTACCAATAACAGAGTAATACATTTACAGGTAAGACACTAATTTGTCATCAGGGATGTGGGTGAAGAGGTGTTTGGTCAACTAAAACAAGTTACTTACCTTTGGTAATGCTTTTCTGGTGGAGACTATCTAAATTCATATTCCTCACATTGCGAGTATCCCCAGACGCCAGACTGGATTCGGAAACTTTTGCTAGCAATTCCCTCGAGCACCAGCAGGTTGCGTCATGAGACTCCATGTTGGATCTGTCCTGCCACGGATGTGATGTCGTAACCAAATATTAGTGCCGCCACACCTGCTGGCATCAGTTTGTTTTGCTCTCTGTCCATGGCATTGGACACAGAGCCACTGAACTAGAAGAGTGCAAACTTTCACATTTGAGATCCTAATAGTACACTAAGTGAGCCAATTTTACAGAATGGGGGGAAGAGTGGGTTAGTGAAGAATCTGCAGTCAGATAAGAGTCTCCACCAGAAAAAGCATTACCAAAGGTAGGTAACTTGTTCTTCTGATAGAGACATCCGACCACAGAATCCTCTCCTTGTAAATAGATACCAATGAAGTATCTTCCCCGCTTGAGTGTCCGTGGAATGGCAGAGAACAAGAAATATTCCAGAAAAAATAAGGAGAAGTGCCTGTCCCACAGGACCTAACTGTCCAGGGAGTCGCGTTTCGTGAACATGTGAAGGAATGCCCAAATAGCTGATATGTCACGTGCTGATGCAGTAGTAACAGCTTTTACTATGGCGGAATGAGCACAATCTTTCTGGGGATGCGTTTTAGCCTGCCCATATCAGATTATGATACATAATACAATCCATCAAGAAATGGCTCTCTTTTGCACCACTTTGCCGTTTGAGGTCCAGAGAACCTAACCAAGGGTTTGGCATCCTGTCTGTGGTCTCTGGTCCTGTCAATGTAGAAACTCAGGTACTTCTTGGGGTCGAGACAGTGAGCCCCTTTTCCTCCTTGCAGGGATGGAGCGGTATATAAAAGGTAGGCAAAGTGATGGATTGCCTATGTGGAAGGGAGTTACTATATTTGACAGGAATGTGCTTTTGTGCAGAGAGCCAGCTTGTCTGGGAAATACAAAATGAATGCTTATACTACAGTGTCTGCAGTTTATGGACTCGCCTCAAATGTTATTGCGATGAGGAATGCAGTGTAGACAGTGATCAAATGGATACAACACTGATTCTAAATGAGTGTCCATCAGGTAACTAAGGACCAAATTAAGGTCCTACTGTGGCATGACAAATGGTGCTGGTAGAAACATATTGATTAGCCCCTTCAAAAAAGGCATCACAACTAGTGACCTGAAGAGGAATGGATGATCTGGAACTTAAGACTGGCACTTAAATGCTGGATGTTATGAGGGGTACACCACACAACAAATTTCTGCTAGCGTATACAGTGTTGGTGGATGGTTTCTTTGCTACCAAGTTAACACCAACCACTTTTAAGGAAAGAAGAAAGCCATCTGTCACCACTTAATTTCCACACATGGAGGAATAGATTGTTCAGGCGTGGGTGGAGAACTCAGGCTTGCTGCTGCAACAGGAGGTCTTCCCGAAGGGGCAGACAGATCGTGGGAATTGAGTCCATGGCCAGAGGTTCTGAGTACCACATTCTCCTTGCCCAGTGGGAGCCACAAGGATGACTTGGGCCCAGTATTTATTAATTTTTTTCAGTACTCTGGGCAGGAGAGGAAGGGGCAGAAATGTGTACAGGAGTTCAAATTCCTAATAAAGACAGGAAGGCGTGTCTGCAGTGAGAAGTGTCTATCAGAAAGATTGTTCAGGTCTGTCAGTCCCACTTAGATGACCGCAGTGTATTCAAATGTAGGCAATAACGCTACTAAACACTTTAGATGATCTTTGTGGGGTAGTTTTTTTACTGATTTTAAACAAACCACAAAGTAACTGCCTCTTGGGGGTGTGATAGTCAAATATTATGCAGTTAGGTATTGGTTATGGTAGGTGTTGCTACTGCTTGACTTTGTCTAGCCATGCAAGTCATAGCTTAGCTACAGCCATACAATAAGCTCAGTGGTGGGGAATTCACAACATTATCTTTACGCTGCAGCCTTTACCATGTGGTACCTTTACTAATCCTAGGCAATTCTGGGTGGGCAAAAATTTTTAAAAAATGTTTTAATGCCGCGGATACCCTGGTACTCTTGAAGCACCCAGCACAGCTCTCCTGCAAGGTTCTACAGCACTCCTGTGGGAATTCCTACACAAGCATCACCCCACAGGTTCTGCAGTACCATGCAAGCTTTATTGTAGGACCACGCTACTGGGGTACCATGGAAGTGAAGCATGAAAGTCAGTACCATCAGAATACCAAAGTCCCAGGAAAAAATTGGATATTATATGACTCATAACATGCTAATGGGCATCACTGATGACATCTCAAATTACATCATTCAGCCTTTGCTACAGTGTCTGATAGGATTTTTTTTAAATTAAAGTAGTTCAACACGCTACAATGGTGGCCAACTCTGTACTGGCCTTAACAGATTAATACTTTTGAAAACTTCACATGACTACCAATTTAAGGTAAATTTGGGTGAGGGGGCAAGGCTGGAGGTCACACAAGATGGCCGCTGCTCTTTAGAGCTCCGTGAGGCTTCTGCACTTCCTGAGTCATTTGTGTTTCACTCCTAAGCCTCTGCACAAACCTAAACTTTCACAGAGATGTTTCTATTTGACTTTTAACTGCTTGCCTGGATGTGATTCTACAAATCTGGTTTCCTCCCCAATGGAATATTTATTACCTTCTGACAGCCAGCTGAACTTTTGACCTCTCTCTTCAAATACATTTAGCTGAGGTTTTCAACTTTCAGTATTCACTGGCAGCTCTGGTCAAGGAGCTCTTTCAAACTGCTCTTCATAACATGGTAAATGCTTTCCTTTGACGGAGGGGATTTTATTCCTTTTCAGAAGGTTCCCTTAAAACTAGTCACCAATTGTTTGACTATGTGCAGTAAAGTGCTTAGCTCTTGTGGTATTCTGTCATTCCTGTTATGAGAGAATAATTTAGGATTTTCTATTTATATGTATTTTTTATTATATTTTGCTCTGTTGTTGGAAACTTCTGGCAGCAGCTTCTCATCGTAATATAATTTCATCAACACCTCACATTGCTGGCTTCCTATTACCAAATTGCTGCTGGCTTTTATGGGGAGACCACATAATTCTCAGAGTTGCCTGTCATCTTTCTCCAAGTCTAATAATCCTCTCTGAGTGGTGCGCACACATATAACTAAATCTTCTCTACCATCAGCTTTAACAATGGATAGTGCTGCAGTCTTTTTAAAGGATAGCGCCTCTTCATCTCATGCTTCTGGCGCAATTGCGAAAAAAACATCTAACACCTCCTCCGTCAAGCGCCCAAAAAAAGACCTTGATTCTCCCTCAAAATCACCTACACATCTTACTCTAGATGATGCCATGGAGGAATTGTGTGCACTAAAGCCCTTTATGATGGACACTAATGCCTCTTTGCCATGTATTGAGGAGCAATGGTCCCAACACGAACAACTAATTTGTACTCTGGAACAGAGAGTCAGTAACCTTGAAAATTTTAACACTGTCAATACTCAGATCTCTAAAGACATAGCTCAACTTAAAAGGCTTACTGAAAAATTAGAAAACAGAAATAGGAGAAATAATCTTCGCCTTTTTGGGATTCCAGAAGGTTCGGAAAGCTCCAACATGATTGCATTCCTTCAAACAGCAATACCTTCAATTCTATGCTTGCCTCCTACCTCTCCCCTCTCTATCCAACGGGCACATCGTTTAGGTCCACAGACTTCAATTGGCCCTCGTGCACATCCTAGAGGAATTATTATTCTCTTTCTCTAATTTACTGACTTTATGCAAATACTCTTGGAAGCTAAAAAGATGGGCTCCTTGCAATGGTCAGGTCATAAAGTGTTTTTCACACAAGACTTCTCTCCTGCTACAGCTGCACGCCGCAAACAGTTTTTGGACTTACGTCCACAACTCAAATCCTTAAATATTCGATATGGTCTTCTTCACCCATGCCTTTTCAAAATTACATTCAAGGACAAATCTTACTCGTTTGAGGAACCTTCAGCACTACAAACGTTTATTAACCAACACAAAACAGAAACAATGGAACTAGGAGCATCTGCAATTACTTGAAGATATAATTAGTAATGGTTATGTTTAATATGTTTATCCATGGTTTTCCTTCTCTGCATCTTCTTATTTTTATATATATATATATATATATATATATATATATATTTATTTTTTTAGATAGTGTTCTTTGTGCAATCCTCATGTTCCTTTCCCAACCGTATCCCTTTCTCACCATCCAAACTGTTCTCCTACACGTTCTACTGGTAAGCTTTGATTTTTATTGTTTTTCATGTCACAGTCCTTTCCTGTAGTTATTACGTTATTTGGTCTCCTGAATGGTACATTTTTCGTTTGTATTATTTCGTATTTTTTTCTTCCATGAAACTCGCCTTCATATGTTTTAATATCTAATATCACTTTTCTTGTGCTGAAGCCACTCTTGCCTGTCTTTTCAGGTTCTCCGTTGTCCCTTTACCTTTCGGGGTGTTCACTTCCTATCTTGTTTTCTTTAGCTTTTGTGGACTTTAGTCCCTGTATTGCCACATCCATGTAAATACAACTTCTGGAGATCATCTTCCTCCTTTTCTTTTTCTTTACCATCTTGTTTCTTTCCCATTTCTTTGCTTTTGCAAAATTGATATGCCTAGTTTTTTCTTTGTTACAGCAGTTGTTTATTAATACTTCTTGTTATGCAACTTAGAACTGTTACCTGGAATGTTAAGGGGCTTAAACACCCCATTAAACATCAGCGTGTCTGATCTCACCTAGCTCGTTTGAAATGCCACATTGCTTTGTTGCAAGAGACTGACCTCAACAACTCTGAGGCAATTCAGATTAAAAAACAATGGGTGGGGGACATATTCTATTTCCCTTCCATCACAAACAAAACTGGGGTAATTATACTCTGTCATAAATCTCTCAAACCTACCATACTTTCACAGCATCAAGATACAGAAGGTCGCTGGGTACTTGTTACATTTACAATTGACAATATTTCTCTTACTATCCTAAATATATACGGCCCCACACATCCAGATCCACATTTTTGGAAGAATCTTTCACATATTGTCTCTGAACATTCTTCAAACAATTTACTAATAGGTGGTGACTGCAACCAAATTCTCAATCCATTTTTGGACAGACGTTCCACGTCACGTCTCATTCCACATGCCTCCCCCAAAGCTTTTAAAAACTTTATTTTACAGCATTCTCTCTCTGATTCCTGGAGAGTATGCAATCCCGACCTCTTGGAATACTCTTTTTATTCTCCTACCCAGCATTCCGATTCTATGCTTGATTGTATCTTTCAGAGTAAAGGTTTATTGCAACATATGGTCAACTCTGAAATCGGTGCTATTTTGATCTCGGATCACGCACCTGTGATTACTGACTGTGATTACTATCTTTTTCTCAATGGTTCTAAACCATCTTCATGGAGGTTTAATAACTCTCTACTTTCAGATGCTACTTTTATCGCTTCCTACAGTAAGTTTATAGAAGAATACTTTAACATCAACGATAGTGACCAACTATCATTTCATTTTGTGTGGGATGCATTCAAAGCAGCATATAGGGGTTTCATCATAAGTTACGCTCACTCAAAAAAAAAAGTCTGCTCAACAAAAATCGACTTCCATCCTTGAAAATATAAAGTCCCTAGAACATGAATACTATACTCACAAAACTAGTAAATCACATCTTGAAGCACTAGTCTCAGCTAAAATGGAGTTTAACCAATATACCACTGAACAAGCATGCGGCACCCCCCTGAAAATAAATGCCAGATATTATGGTGGTAACAATAAAGCTGGTTCTCTTCTAGCTCGATATTTGAAACAAACAAAAGAAAAAACAACTATTAAATCTATCACAGATAACAATGGCGTTAAACAATTTAGAGATAAAGATATAGCATCGTGTTTCGCTTCTTCCTATAAGGACCTGTACACTCCAGAACACATACCAACAGCAGAATCTCTCAACCAATATTTCTCTAATCTCAAACAAAGAGACCCATTGCAGATTGACCTCTCATCTTTAGACCAACCCCTACAACTTACCGAACTATATACAGCTTTACAATCACTCCCCAAGGGTACTGCTCCAGGCCCAGATGGCTTCACAGTAGAATTCTTTATTCAGTTTGCTAAGTCTCTATTCCCCAAACTCTTTCAATTACTTAATCACTTTATAATGTCAGGTTCTGCATCTGGCTCATTTACGGAGGCCATGATTTGTCTTAGTCGCAAAAAAGATCGAGATGCGACTGACTGTAAAAATGTTAGACCCATATCTTTAATTAATACTGATTGTAAACTCTATGCCAAAGTTTTAGCTCTCCGTTTACTCCCATATATACCTGACCTTATTGATTCTCATCAATCTGGTTTTATCCCTAATAGAAATGTAGCAGATAATTCCCGTACTTTTTAAAATATTATTAACAAGGCATCTTAACTTAAGATTCCTCTGGCAGCTTTATCATTGGGTGCGGAAAAGGCCTTTGATAGGGTCTACTGGGGTTTCTTGTCGAAAGCATTGGAATGGCATGGATTAGGTACTAAATTCCATCATTTTATATCCATTCTTTATTCCCCACCATGTTCCTCGGTTATAACAAATGGTATCCAATCACCTTTTTTCCCTCTTAAAAGAGGTACTCGTCAGCGATGCCCATTATTTCCTTTACTATTTATTTTGGCTCTCAAACCTTTTCTATACCAATTAAAAATGTCTGAACAATTTACGGGGTTTCAAATTAATAATGCACACATCAAATTTATGGCATATGCTGATGATATTCTTTTGTTCATGTCTCACCCGGACACTTCTCTTCCTGCATTCCTACATGAGCTCAACTTATATTCTGATGTATCTGGCTATAAACTTATTAGAGACAAAACAGCGTTCTTACCACTTAATGTTCATTGCACTGGCTCTGTATTCCTTAATGCAGGATTATCTTGGAATTCTTCTAAGATTAAATGCCTGGGGGTTATGTGCTGCACTACTCTCAAGGATACATTAAGGACTAATTTAGAAATCTTATCTGCAAAGCTTGTAGATCTCACACAGAAATAGTCTCAGTTATATCTCACGTGGACACCATTAAGATGATGCTTCTCCCTATCATTAACTTCTTCCTTATGATGCTTCCTATTAAGATACCTAAACTATTTTTTAGTTCAATTGATAAAATTCTATCCAAGTTCCTGTGGAATGATAAACAAACCTGAATCTCTCTCTCGAAATTAAAACTTCCTAAAGTACAAGGTGGAGTTAATTTCCCTGACTTTATAAGCAAATACATCCCTATTGATCTAAACTCAATGATGCCCCTCAAAAGCTATGGTTCTATTTGGAAGAAACATTTATTTCTCCCTTTTCCAATAAACACATTATATTTATGTCTAACCCCCCAAAATTCTGGTTGCCCAGCACTGTCTCCCATTCAGTCAACTTACTGAAACCTTTTTTTATTTTGCATCTTAGCCCCATTAATCAATTCTTGAACAGTCCTATTTGGCACAATAGTTCGCTTAGGAAACAAGGTAAAACCTTGTGTTGAAAGGCTTGGATGACTAAAGGTATTCTTCTCATTTCCCAATTATATCATAAAGACTATCATCCTTTTTACTACTCTCTCAGCAATTTATAATCTCCCTATTCACATGAAATCCCAATATATCATTCTTTCTACTCTAGTTCAAGAGGCCCTAAATAAACTTATACATCATAATCATTCTTCTCTTGCATCATCTCCACACCGGATTGTAACTTCTAATTATCCTAGGGCAGCTGGAATTTATAAACTTTTAAGAACGTCTGTTTCACCTAGACTCAAATCACCTATTGAGACATTGTGAAAATCAGATCTTGGGGGTGTTTGGCCAACTTCTTTATGGGATAGAATATGGTATCAGATACATTCCACTGCACGCACTGCAAGCCTCACACAGACCCTATATTTTTTTTATAATAGACTTTTCTACACTCCTGTACGCCTTTACAAACTCAAACTTGCACAAAATGATAATTGTTGGTGCTGCCACACTCAGCAGGGTACTGACTTTCACATGTTTTTTTCCTGTCCATCCCTATGTACTTTTTGGTCCTCAATATGGTCTCGCATTTCAGCAATAGCTCAGATCTCCTTACCAATGTCATCTGAATTACTGTTTTTGGGTGGCATACACGACATCTGGAGTTCAGTCAGGCCTCTTGGCAAATTGGTGGACCTTTCGCTTTCTATTGCAATCTCTATTATTACTTCTAACTGGAAATCTTCAGAGATCATTTCTCTCAGACAGTGGTGGAATTCTGTATGTTATCATCATAGACTTGACAGCTACAAGCTTGATTCAACAGGAACTTTCTTCAAACATCATCAGCTATGGTTGCCATTAAGTAACTATCTCTCACGCACTGCGAAGGAAATTGATTTTTCTCCTCCTTTTTAAAAAAATTTCAATATATTTCCTGTTTTTCTTCTTATATATACTTAATTCATCTTACATTCGCTGTAACTAATGTCTATTACCTCTCTTTCCACATGGCTATCACTTGATTCCCTTTTCTATCCCTATAGCTCCTCTCCCTCTCTCTTTCTTCAAACTTGGAGTCTTTGATACTATATTGCTGTATATGCCTAATTTATGTACATGTTTAATATGCATTTATAAGTACAATATTCCTTATGCATATATATTCACAACTGCATATCTCTGTCCTGGCAATGTTAAGTTAATGTTCTTGTATTTGACTCAATAAAAAACATCTTTAAAAAAAAAAAAAAAAAAAAAAAGGTAAAGAGGTTAACGTAGGCATGTGCAATTGAAAAGCCATCTTTGGCCAGCCCATATGAATGACACTCCATTCTTAGGAAAAATACCCTACACACATTTCTAAGATGGGGACAATGGAATACACCCTTACAGCCATAGTTACAATGTCATTGTGAAACCACCTCTAACTGCGATACTGCAACATTCTTCAACAATCTGCAATGCCAAAAAATCTTTGGTGAGTTCTGGAAATAACCATTCACACCTTTTAAATATCTGTCCTACATAGAATTTGTCTACGGGTCTGTATTAATTTTTTTTACAATGCACACATGCCTAGATATCCACTGGTGGATAATCTGCTGTTAAAAGAAGCTTTAGTCTTTCTCACACATTTTTTGGAACAGTCTTTGGCTTTAAGCCACAATCTGCCTTGAAATATACCCCTGCAATCCACATCAGGGAAGTTCAGCGTTTAACCTGTTTAACATGGAGTAATATTTGCACCCTAAATTTTAGTGATTTGAAAACAATTACCATGTAACTTTCATCATGCACAACTACACTTGTTTTCAGGACCTGTATCGTTTCCATGTGTGCACCCAGAGGTAGTCATAAAAGAAACTTTATGCTGTATACAGCTATAGTGTTATCAGTGATATCATCAATTAGGTCATCTGATATGTTATCAATTATGTCATGAGTGATGTAATGTATGTGGTGACAAGTAGTGCATAGCATGTGTGCAAGGTATAGTTAACTCAGTAAACTATAACTGATGAATTTCAGTTTATTTGGGGGGTGTATGTTATTTCTATGCTTAACTGTAACCTCACTGTAACGTTTGTTTTTTTCTCCAGTGAATATGTATACATGCAGACATTATATGTGTGTGTGTTAAGGTCAACAAATTGTATTATATGAGTTGTAATGTACCACATTACAAAACTACAAAGGTCTGCACGGTAATGACGAATATTAATGGCATTCGTATAACCCATGCCTAAGACATGTTTTTGGGGTCAAAGACAACTAATGTTCATGTTATTTGTGTTCACTGGACAAGTAGGCCAATCCTCAGTAGCACAAATCTTTTTATTTCACATTTCTAGTACCTCAGAACAGGTCTGTGAAGAGGATTGTCAGCAAACAAAGCAAGATTTGTACCCATATTTATATGTAATTCAAAAATGTATATATAGTTCACTAGAACAGTTCCTTTACCATTAGGGTGAGCTACCTAGGAAAATGTAGTAAGCTGTAAGGTTAGCTTGCATTACTAACAGAGGATCAAATGTAAAAACGTGCATACATGCAAATGTAACAATTTAAGATTCTCTGAACGTTCCCCAATTATATGCAAAAACACACAGAAGGATGCAAAGACAGCAAGACACTCGAAGTAGCAGGGGGCATTTGATTCACACTTTTACCCTCAAAAGGCATTGTGAACTGAAGTGCTGCTTAGAGCTCCTGTATTCTTACAATCATACTGTACTCTGTCTGCCTTAATGGAATTTGTAGGGGCTGTACATGCAGCGTCTAGTGCAAGTGTCTCCAACCAGTCGAACAGGAGCTACCAGTAGGTCCCAGATACCTTCAGAGTAGCTCCTGGCCCCAAGTTTATTTTTATTTTTAAATAACCATAGGGTCACCTTTTCCAATTAAAGTTAAGGGAAGGCTGTGTTTATTTTACATGATTTATCATCAGGTTGCAGATAGCAGGGCCTGATAATGAGCAGTGCTCAGACTGATTTACGACCCAGGTGGCAGCTGGGGAACAGAGGTGAAAAACAGAAGTACTGATGTATTTAACACTTAAATAAAGGTCATTGTCAATTCAATTTTGGGGGTAAGTACAAAATGGTGATCCTGATTGTTGTTAAATGCAGGAAAATTAAAAGGAAAAGTTACCTTAATTATTAAAATACCTCTTCATTTTAATTTTCTGCCATTTCAAAGTTTAAAATTTACAAACAGAAGGCCTCTTGCTCCCAGTGTGCAGTAGACACTGTGCCACATGTATAACTGAAAAAAAAATTGTTTAAAAAAAAATTGTTTTATTTGTTTTATAACATGAAACAAAAACAAAGAAACAGAAAAAAATGTAGCAATACAGTATTTTTTTTTTTTAAATGGGAGAAATTTAAAGTGCACAAAATGTTTTACCATTTTTTTGCACTTCAAATTTCTCCCATTTAAAAAAATGGATGTATGCTTGTGCTATATATGTAACGGTGCCACATATGGTGAAAGGTGTGTCCTGTGCCGTAAGTACAAACAAAACAGACTCTCAGTCACCCATACACATATATTCCATTCATGATCACACGTTATTACTTCCCCCAAAGACCACCCTCTCACTGACGCACATGGCAGTCCTGTCATAGTGTCCCTAGCGAAAGTCTTTAGTTCAAACCATAGTCTTGGCTCTAAGGACAGTAGGCTTAAAGTTAATGAAGCTGGCCATGGGGGTATCTGGTAACAATGCACGAGTCGATCAGCCTTCAGTAGCTCGCTATGATTTTCACTGATCAGAAGTAAGTCTCACTACAGAAAAGGTTGGAGACCCCTGGTCTAGTGAGAGGAATCGTCCTGCTAGCAATCTGTCAAGCTGGGGTTGGCATATAACCTGGAACTCACCACTCCCACCCACTCCCCTTTTTTGGAGACAGAGCAATTAGACCTCACACCGTCCCCCCCCCCCCTTCCTGTGTTACTTCAGGTCAATTTAGAGGCTGACGCTGCAAGAGATAGGGGGAAGAGACTGTAGCTCTGGCAAAGCAAAACAGCCAAAACTTGTTAAAGCTCATTTATCAACTCGGGATGGGGAGGGGGTGGTAGGAGATGAGGTATCTTCAAAAACGGTCAACCCAGGGAATTGCAAAGATGACACAGAACATCTACAAGGCACAAAGAGAGCAGGGAGTCCTAAAACAAGCACTAGTAGCTCAGTGGAAGAGTCTTTGGATTTAATGTGCCTCCAAACTACCTGTGGGAGTTTGCCATCATCCAAGCTTCAGTCTGGAGCTTCAAACTCTTTGGAACAGACTGCACTGGTTAATGCACTGTCAGCAGTGTCAGTACAAGACCAGATTTATCTGGCTACATCTGGGCAAAGTGAGGCCTTCTATAGCTCAGTTTCAGCTCAAGAAATGCCGGGGAACATGGGAGGGAACCACTGTATCCTTTATTTGGCCTGAAATCATTGGCTACTACTGGTGCGAAAGAAATGGAGAAAAAAGGCTCAACATGGGTTGCACAAGGAGGTGTTGGGTTGCACAAGGAGGTGTTGGGCGCACAGTCACTGGAGTTTCCTGAGGAACCACAGGTTTATGCATCAAAGGAAAGCCGGACAATATCTTTAATCCAGCCTATGATAACAGATGCTGCGACGCCAGTAACAAATAAATTCACGAGGTTAACAACTGCACCAGAAGGGAATATTCAGATGGTGAGGGGTCTGCTTCAGCAGATATTAGATGAGCTATGCGTAATTCAATCTGAACATACTAAAGCACGCTCTGAAATACAGGCTCAGCTAAGTAATATGAACGCTAACTTACTACGAATTAATTCCAAGTTGATCACTGCAGAACAGTAAATGTCTGATTTTGAAGATTTCCATAGAAGGGTTGAGTCTTTTGTAGTGAAGACCAAACGGGAACTTAAAGAGAGTCAGACTAAATTGAATGAGATGGAGAATAGATCCTGATGTACAGAGCAAGTTACTTACCTTCTATAACAAGTTATCTGGTAGATAAAGGATCTAGCCGCAGATTCTTTACTTTACAATCTTCCCCATGCACGAGCCTGGATCCAGAAATATTTTTCCCATAGCACGTCTGCATGTCAGATGTGACATTCGAGTCCGTATAACCCACCTGCAGAGGAGCCAACGTCAGTTTTCTGTCCTCAAACGAGGGGCCACATATAGAAACTGCCTAGAACAAAAGACACCCATGTGTCAAATAGTCACCGAATTCTTAATTCAAGGTTTTGCTTTCCATAATGAAATCTGAGATTAAAGAGGACTCCGTTCGCACAGCAGAGGGTTGTAAAGCAATCTGCGGCTAGATCCTCTCTCTACCAGATAATGCGTTATCGAAGCTAAGTAGCTTACTGATCTGATAGAGACATCTAGACGCAGATTCCTTACTTTAGAATCAGATACCAAAGTCATAATAACTCGAAGGAGGGACTGCGAACTGAGACTTTCAAAGAAGTTTTTAAGTCTCACAAAACCAGTCATGAACAAAAGATAAAGACCAGACAATCATAATAAATAAGGTGAGTAATAATATACTCTACAACATCAAAACCTGTGGAAAGAACCACAAGTAAATAGAACCATAAGGCATGAAAAACATACAAATAAGGACATCCATGTTAGTATGTCAAATGTGTGTCAGAAGTGAGCAACAATACTGAGTCTCTAACCAGAAGAAAACCAGTCTATTACAGAAGCAGCCTGTGCATTCATAATACTTCTGAGTGATCACATACTCTATACTGAAAGAACTATGTTAAGGACCACAGTAAGAAAAAGTCATACAAACTTTAAGAGAACGGAGGTAGCATCACTCATGATCAAGAACATTAAAAATGTGTCCCTAGAACAAAACTGGTCTAGAAAAATTAAAAGAAATCCAGGCATTATAATAATGTAGATGAGACCTAACATATTTCACAATGCAAAAATTGCTAGAGCAACCACGGATAACAAGTCACATATTAAAAAAAAATATGGAATAAAGAAAATCCATGTTAATGTGACCAATCGGTGTTAGAGGCGAACTAACAAAATGAATATTAAGCTACTTGCACCCTCAATTGGATGAAAAACCCATGCACAAACAACCCATCAATACTGTGGAAAGGACCACAGCAATGACATCCTACAGACAAATAACTCATGACCGTAGGGCAGTATTGCTATATGAGCTAACAAAGATAAATCTATTTGTTCTTATATGTAGACCGTAACTGCATGTCCGAGCTTGTTGGAACACAGAACAGCATAACGTGCCACTGAGCGATACCTCTTACCATGTAAAGGTACGTCCTAACCAGGCCTACACTACAAGACACACATAGAATGTGTTTCTCTTGCAGGACAACAATAGCAACCATTTGGCAAATAATTATAATTTCCCAGGAAAAGTAGCTAGAGATGATAAAAACATCTTCAACATTGACACAGGACTATAAAAAACAAACGCCTATGTAGTAAAAAACAAATACATATTTCTCTTTATTTATATTAAATACATACATATATTATTTTTTTTAAAGGCTGAATAAAACAGCAATTATGAAAAAGGGGGCCTTGGTAGTGTGGTGGAATCTAAGGTGAGTATATGACTCTTATAATGAATAAGATTCATCTACAGATGACCTAGGAAAGGTGTCAATGATGCAAAAAACAGAAAATGTACAAGATTCTGAAATAATGAGAAACCATCCGATTTTGAATATTCCATCTTATGACAACACCTCTAAGAGTGTGAACCCAACCTACAACAACTAGAGTCTGGTAACAATGAAAACAGTTGTACCTAGATGAGGTACTAACATCTAAACTCCTCAAGCACAAACAGATATAAATATCTTCATAGAGAAAAAGTACCACTGAAGAGGGTGAAAACCCTTCCGAAAAGAATGAAGCCTTGAATGGAAATACAAAAGAGCAGAACAACTCCTAAAGAGCCATTAACATTAATTATTTTATACAAGAGACTGAACAGAATCTAAAGAGAGCTACGTCTCAATGAAGACCCATGATAAACTGAAATAAGCCAGGAAAAGAAAAAAACAATTTTTAAGAACATGTCGACAACATGCAAATGTCTACACAAAAATGTAGAAAAATCGGCCTGAGGCTGGAGAAGAATCCAAGCTACTAGCCACAGCTAGGTCAGCTGGCCAGCTGTCCTCTCTATGAGGTCGATGAATATCCAACTCCTCTGCCACCTCTCCCCCATGTCCCTCAGAAGTATAAACATGAGGGGACTCTCCAGAATGTGGAGGAAGAGCAGGGATAACCGGCATGACTTGTGCTGTACCGGACGTCTACCAGCACTGAGAAGGCGATTCCTCAATGTTATTCCGACATCAGATGAAGAGAGGGATTCGACTTCGATTGGCGCTGCCAGCAGAGTCAACTGATCAGATACCAGTGCTGAAGGTGGAAACCCTGAAGGGCTGTGTACTGATGCCGTAACTGCTTTGTCAACTGACACTGAAGGCCTAAGTGAAGCAGAGGGTGAACCCGCCGGCATGGACACAGTCAAGGCACTTTGCACCTCCTCGGGACCCACATGTCCTCCAGAGGAAGGTGATTCACCAAAGACAGTGTGAAGGGAAGTATCTGGTTTAGAGTTGCACCATCTCCTGGAAGGGGAGGGAGACGAGGGGTAGACTCTGACCTCAACTTGTCAACCCTGGAATAATGGGAGGCTGTACGTGGTGAAGGGGGGCAACTTCTGTGACTTTGACCCATTGCGTCAAGGCTTACCTCTTGAAGGTGACTGAGAATGGCATCCATGAGAAAGATTTCTTGAACTGGCCCGCAAACTTATGTCAATAATAGAAGGTGACCTTGGTTGACAGGAAGACCAGGAAGGCTTTGACATCCCTGCCGTGCAACCCGTGCAACACTTCTCTGCATTTGCCAAGGTTTGCTGGTGGTCCTGCTGACCACCGACCCCTCTGCAATTCGACAACCGGCATGGGACAGCTCGTCGATTACTCCTGGGATCCTCCTGCATTGCCTGGACTCCACAGCTGCACTTCTTCGCCCACCGTCCTACAGGAAGCATCACTGAGAAGGGTGGGCATTGCCCTTCTGTGCCGCCTGGGCACCTCCAGGTGGTCTGGACTGTGTATCCCCTCTTTACTTAGTTCCTCTTGTTCCGGAAGCCATGCCTAGGTTCCACCGACCTGGTTGACGGGTCACAACAGCAGCTGGACAATAGAGTTCCTCATTGACTTCAGCAGGAGGTTCCAAGACAACTTCACCCCTATGCACCTGGACTCCCTGGTGTAGGTACTTCACTGTTCTGGGTATTCACAGGTGGGGGCACTATCCAACCTCCCTTGTCCCAACGGGTTTCCTCTGGGTCCTCTGGCAAGGGTCCTAAAACACAAAAATTCCATCTGCGACATCCCTATGTTAGCCTATGGACACTGACTGAGATTACTACTCTGCACACGGGCGTCTGGGGAACCCTATCCTTTTACCTTTGGAGTTTTAGTGCTTCCCCAGTCCCAAAGGTCTTTGGGTGGTAGCGTGGGTTGGAAGTAATTTTCACATTCCATTTTTTTTAGTATATGGTCTGCCCTTCCCCACTCCCCCCCATAGGGACCCATGTTATTTTATGCCTTTACTTATGTGATGCTAAGTATATTTTTGTATGTCCATCTCTCCGATTAGGAGATAGGCCAAAGTTAGTTCTAGAGTGTGTGTTACAATAAATATAATATTTTTTCTAATACTGGTGTGGTTCTTTCCTGTGTATATGTATCACTCACTGGCCTGTGGGGTATTTACAACCACTTTACAACCTCCTGGATAAGCCTTAGCTGCTCTTCACAGCTACGCTTATGAGAGCTCTGGTTATCTAGAGCTGCCTACACTATCACTAAGAATTGTCTGGGCTCAGTACAGGGTGCCTCACCTATAGGTGTACACCAAATACTGAGCCATCCTCCTACACACAGGACCCACAGGGTTTGAACCACAAAGACATTGACAGAAAAATAAAACATTGCTCCAACGACAAAAACATCGAAGTAGGCAGCAAGCGGCCCAAGTAACCGTTACCGGAAGCACAGTGCAAGCTTGGAAGAGAAGGAACTTACGTCGGGAGAAGCTTATTGACTCTACAGACGTCACATCTGGCAGACAATATCAATAAGGAGTCACGCGATGCCCTCTTCTGAAGCGCAGACGTGCTATGGGGAAAAAAGCTTCCGGATCCAGGCTCGCACCTGGGGAAGATTCTAAAGTAAGGAATCTGCGGCTAGTTGTCTCTATCAGGTAATTCGCATTTTGTAGGGATTCCAGAAGGACTTGAGACAGGGAAGGACCCTATTAAATTTATTGTAGATTTGATTCAAAAGCATATCCTCCCAGGCGACCAAGTCAAGTCTTAGGATTTTTTAATAATGCGTGCTCATTGTGTCCCCTCCTTCCAGCCAGTTAACTGTATGTATCCTCGTATATTTTTTAGTACATTTTGGTGATTTTCATATAAAAGAACAAAGTCTCTCTGAAGCTATAAAATCAAAAGCCTTTCAGATAGGGTACAAAGACTGGTTTAACATCTACTCAGATATGTCTGCAGCAGCAGCCTGGTGCAGATGTGAATTCAAGACCATGATAGATCTTTTCAAGAAGCAAGGCTTGCAAGCAGCTTTGGTGCAGCAGTCCAAATTGAAAGTGCTGCTTAAAGATCAATTCCATGTGCTGGGCTCAATGGAACAAGCTGACGAAATACCACAGCAACAATGTCGTAAACACACAAATTATATGAATGAGACTATAGTTTTGATCATGTGTGTACTACTAAGGCTTCGGTAGTAGGGAAACTGGAAACCTGGTTCATTCATTTTGATGCATCATCAATTATGAACTTGCTTAGACGATGGCTTGCCCGGGGGGGGTGGGTTATTGACTGCCATTCCAGGACACTCGGCAAAGGAGAGAGTTTTAGTCGACCCTGGTGAGGGAGTCCAAGGCAGGCAAAACTTTCAAGAGGATTTTGCTATAGGGGAGGGAAAGAGGGGGTTGGGAGGGTCAGCGGGGTGGAGGGAGAGTTGGAATGGGAGGGGTTTAGGAGTGCACAGAGAACTAAAATAAGGGATATCAGCCTTTTTAGTAGACCATGGCAGTTAACAGAAGGAAGTGGAATACTCAGTACACAAGATGGCGCCTAGGCAGTTGATAATTATCCTGTGCAATGCCAATTCTTTTCATAATCGGGTAAAGGCAAGGGCGATGCTCGCTTGGTTCAAATCATTAGGGGCTAATATAATTCTACTTCAAGAGATGCATTTCAAGTATAAGACCCCCCTTTTGTGAGTTCAGGGGTTTGAGCAGCACACTCTTTTTGCATCTGCCAATGCAACTATCAAAGGGGTGGCTATTTTCATAGGAAAGAGGCTGCACTGAGTTATACTTAATGTACATAAGGATCCCAGTGAAAGGTGGATTTGGGTGAAAATAAAGAATTTTAATTTGGTCTCTAACTTAATACGCTTCTATGGACCTATTGAGGACTCACTACAGACCGTTGAATCTTTATATAACTATGCTATAAAATAATCTGGTCCTCTGATAATTGGAAGAGATTTTAACATCTTGCCAAATTCTGCTTTCAATTCTTCTACGTCTAATAAGCCTCAAAGTAAGCCTAAATTGATCAAGCTCTTGCACATTCTTATGCGTGATATTGCTTTGGTAGGCCCTGGCGGGCGATCATTCTCAGGGGATACCCTACACTTGCCAATCTCAAAGATTTAATTCATCTTCACATATTGATTTTTTCCTTGTATCTCATTCGCTTCAAAAGGCTCAGTCAGAGATACTACCTAATCCATTTTCGGACCAAATCTTTTTTTGACATACCATTGCTATGAGAACTCTAGATGGGTGTTGGATAAATCTTTACTAGCTAATAATCAATGGGTGACCCAAATGGGACAAACCTTAGAGGCCTTTTTAGAAAGCAGACACAGCTTTTGACTTTGCAGTTTAAGGGGCCCTGAAGGCTTTTTTTTTTTTTTTTTAAGAGAGAGAAGTCATAGCTTTACAGGCAGAAGCAAGGAAGCATGAGAAATGTACGGTCCAGTCTCTTCAAGCAGGACTGAACCATGTAGTAACGCTGCATCTAGCGTCTTCAACAAAAGGAAACTATATTCGCGGTAGCCCTATCTAAGCACAACCCTTCAGATATATTATTTCTCCAAGGAGATTTTAAACCATAACTTGATGCAAAAAATATACGAAGAAAAGGAGCAGACAGGTAGATACTGGGCAAGGTCAGCTAAGTGTAGAACCAATTCCAATACGATTAAGCAGATCCAGGATCCAGATTTAGATGGTCTTCTGACCCAGCCGTAGGATATGCGTAAACCCTTTCTTAAGCACTATGCAAGGCTTTATTCTGACCCTCAAAAGATAATGGCTGAGATGGTCGAGAGGTTGCTTGAAGGGCCTAAAATCCCTCCGATATATGTCAGTCAGGGAAAAGATGTGATTAAACCCACGTTGAGTGAATTGGTCCAGGTGGTTAATACTTGCCCAACTGCAAAAGTTTGCGGTGCTGATGGAATTCCAACCTAAGTGTATAAGCTATTTTTACCACAGATAAATGGATTTCTCGCTAAACTATGTAATACAATTTTGCAAGAGACTGAAGTCCCTGACTTTTTCACAGAGTCATTGGTGGTTAGCTTTTTTATAGAAAGGCAAACCAAAACGCGATTTGAATTTCTATAAAACAATTATTTTACTTAACTGCAAATACAAATTGTTTACAAAAATTATGGCAAACTGCTTATCAGCCATAGCCCCTTCCATAATCCACGAGGAACAGAATGTATTTTTGCTAGGAAGAAGTATAGCAACCAATACTCACTACCTGACCCAAGCAATTAGCTTTCTTTCCACGCCGAAGTTCAAGGCAGTAAAAATAATGCTTTATGCAGAGAAGGCATTTGATCAGGTTCAATGATAGGTTTTGTTCTCAGTTTTGCATAAGTTTGCTTTTCCTTACAGATTTGTGAAAGTGTTATAGAACTTTTATGTTAATGCAAAAGCGGCTACAGTTATTAAGGGGAAATTAGCAGGCAAGATCACTAGAAGTTGTGAGACGCACCAAGGCTGTGCTCTTCCCCCTATACTATTTGTTCTGTTTTTTTAGCCATTAGCATGTGCCATAAGACAGAATCAATCTATCTAACCACCAGTGGCAGGAGCATCAAAGTTGAAGTAATTTGCCGATGAAATGGCTTTATATCTGGCAGTCGATAAGACTAATATAGCATCTTTCTCCAAAATTAGAAAATATACGAGAATAGGGAGCTATAAAATAAATTATGATAAATCGGAGGCAATCCTGCTTAACTGTTCCTCTGAAGTACTCCTGGCTGCACTTCAGTCTCATTATTTGGGAGCTACACCAATAAAATATCTTTAGATTTATATAACAGCCATGCTGGCCGATCTACTTGAAATTAATTTTAGGACTACATTAAAAAAGATTTCTAATTTACTTGAGATATGGCAGAAGCTTCCTATTGCTATTATCGGCCTGGTCGCTCTAATCAAAATGAGTATTCTTCCATTATTACTTTTTTTGTTAGGAAAAAAGTCTCTCAGTCTTTTTTCGAAGCAGTGAATTCGGAAATCAGGCAGTTTGTCTGGCAAAGTAAGAAGCTTAGGCTGAAGATCCAGGTGTTGCAGCTGGATTCAGAAGGAAGAGGTTTGGCACTCAGTGTTAAGACCAACTATCAGGCGGCATTCCTGGATTCACTAATCAGGTCCTCTTCAACTAATTTGAGGGAAGGGAACATTTAATAATAACTTATGCTGAAGAATTCTGAAATTGTTTTTTCCCCTTTTGTAGAAATTCCAAGACTGCCTAAAAAAAATAGATGCAAGACCCCCTTGAATAATAATGGAGCGCTTCAATAAAATCTGAGAGGAGTACGAGGTTCCTAGGCTCCATTACCAGCTAAAAGCAGATTGCATCCCCTTAGTGCTGCACTTATCAATTTCCAAATGCAATTGCTGGTTTCTTTTAAGGTACAAGATGGTGCTGGATTTTTACAATAATGGTGAATTATCTGAATAGAACAAGCTGGTAGAAGCAAATTCTAAAGTAACTAAGTCCCTGAACTTTAACTTCGCTCAGATTAAGCACTTTTGTTTGGGCTGTAGCAGGGGTGAGGGATCCTTCGGGATTGGATTTGGGGAAGCCTTTTTTTTTTTAACCAAACTACAGGGTATAGGACATTGGTACAGAGAGTACATCCAAAGCAAAGCAAGGCACTGATTGTAGACTTGCTTCAGTCGATAGAAGCCTCAAGGGAGTTGGGGCAATGGGTTATATAGCTATCAGTGGCAGTTCTATTACTGCATAAATCATAAGGCACTACATACACTGCTAATTCAAGAAGGATGGGCATCTTCATCTGATAGACGTTGTATTATACACCTGCTAAAATTAAAAAAAAAAAATATCTGGAGTGGAATCTTGCTGCTTTAGGTGTAACCAGGGAATAGGGATTGGCTGCAGTATGATGTTTACTTCCAGGTAACTCAAGGATTTCTGGCAGGGTATTTTTGCTGAATTAAGCCTAAGACTGCGTTGTGCCCTTGCTCCAGACACATATGGGGTGCTGTTTGGTATTGTATTATCCTCCTTTGTGATGACGGAAAGCAAGTGCCAACTGGTATTTACTGGGACATTGGTTGCCAGATCGTTAGTCTCGGTCAAGTGCAAATTTGTTGTGATCCCTTCAGTTTCCCAGTGGATTTCAAAGATGCAAAAAATTCACACTTGAGAAACTATGTATGCCAGAAGAATTAGGTCGACAGCTCATAAAGGTAGAATTTGGAGCAACTGGGTGGCGGACAGTTAAGTTACAGAATCGAAGGCGGGTACTTTTAAATGAATTTTTATATGCTATAATTGTCTAAGGAATTTTTAATTGATTTTTTGTTGTTTTGGGCCGGAACGCTATGTATTGTACGAGTGGAGTTTTCCTATTGACTTAAGGGGAACAGACATGGGTGGCGAGGAAAAGGCTACTGTTCTAATTATCATTTGTTTTGTAAACGATTCCTTGGCTGCCTATGCCTGAATAAATAAAAATTGTTATTTTTTTAAAAACCTGAAAGCAAGTTGCTTTCAAAATAAAACGTACACAAAACAATACTGCAACTTGAAAAAAACAGTTTACTAAACCCTATTGTGCAATTTCTCTGTTGCAGCATTTGTAAAACGTTCTTGAAGCAAGACAATATTTACAAAAAAATGTTAACAATGGCTAATCAGGGTTAAACAAATATTGGGCAACATAAATAAATATTAGGAGCCCAATTCTTTAAAAAGTCACAAAAGTGCACCGGAATGTATATAGATTTATGACTTTCAGGAATTTAGAAGAGTGTACAGACGAAAGGCAAGAAAACTACGTGTAGCAACCGTTTGTGAATTTCATTTTCGCACAAGCATAAATACACGCATACTTTTGTTCAGGCAAAATTATGGCCAATGATCGCAAATTCACCTTCCCACAACCAGTTTTTTTCAAACTGTGTAAATAATTTTACTCCTGCTCTTGTTAGTAGTAAATTTCCAATACTTTTCGAAGTGAGAGATTAGAAGAGCTTGGAGAGGAGTTAGTGAGTAGCCTTAAATATGTAAGTGTGTGGGTATGCACCGACTCGCA
The DNA here is from genome assembly GCF_031143425.1 of Pleurodeles waltl. NCBI lineage: Eukaryota > Metazoa > Chordata > Amphibia > Caudata > Salamandridae > Pleurodeles > Pleurodeles waltl. Next base: position 529,268,516 of record NC_090436.1, read on the forward strand.
CGGTATTTCAATCCTGGAACTACTGCTTCCCCCCTACTTCCAAACCCTTTATAACGATTCCCAGAACGCCTTGCCAGAATCCAGCCCCCATATAATATGAGAGCACACAGACATGAAATGAAAAGCTCTCCAGGATCTGCTCTACTGTGCACGATTGCGGCCAAAGGCTCTGGCACTCTAAAGCAACAACTCTTCCATTCAAGAAGCTGAATCAGACTATAAATCAAAGTAAGTATGCATTACTTAATTTTGCTTGGTAAAACCAATTGCAACATATCAGTACACAGAAGGCAGCATTTGCACTTTTGGCTCAGTTAATCATGTTGTCCGATACGATCTTAAAAGGGTGTTTTTTTCATCATATCTCACCTGCCCAATCCAGCACGTGACATAAGAAGGTTCGAGGGACTGGGCTACTTTGAAGGCTTCATGAGCTAGCTGAAATATAGTAAAAAGAAAACAAATTTAGCAGAGGGCGTGGGTGTGTATATTGCAATCATGTTTACTACTTTTGATTATGCGCACTTCACACATGTAAGGAACTGGATAACTAAAATGGTGCAATTATGTTCACTTGTGCAAAGCAACATTGGACTTTTTTTAATGAAGGGTTAAAAAAACAGAAATCAATTGGGACATATTAAAATGACAACACAGTATTGGGTATATCGTGAAATACATAAAGGGCAAACAATTTGTGAAGGGCAAATAAGTGAAAGGAAAGCTAACAAGATTAAAGATAACGAAAGAGGTAACATTTAAACAAAAATAAAGGTTTCTGCTTCTAAACCATGGCCCCTAGTGGGTGTAATCTAGCACCTATGGCTTAATCAGCGACAAAAAAAAACAACATCTGAGCGGAAAAAAAATTGCGGTAATAATGGGATCATGCATGGGCAGCAAAAAAACGATGGATTAAACCCAGATCTGTGACTGGGGGTGAATGTTTGACAATGTTCAGCATTCCGTCCATCACTTGTTGTTTTTGCATTTGTGGTCCTAAACAGTACCAGTGCTTGGTGCAAAATTGCTAAATATACCAGAAATAGATGTGAAACATATTTTAGTGAAACCACCTGTAATATTGTTAAACTAATGTCTGGATTCCATTTAACTGCCACAGCTTATAAAACTACTCTCAAGTATGGCAGCAAAAAACTTTGGTCACTTCTACAGGTCTGTACAAAGTATTCCACTACTTCCAATATCCCTCTTGTTATGAATGCCTGCTCTCCTTATTCGGCAAAAAGACCTCTAAATCTGTTATCACTTAAGAACTGCAGTCCAGTAGTTTTGGAGCCTTGTGGAGCAAGGCAGAGGAATCGCCTGCTTGATAACTGAAATGGGTTAACACATCTTCCATTGTCTATCCAACAAGTAATGTTCCATTTGCTCAACTAATCGCTTTCATTTTACTTAAATAGCACTTTTCTTCTGAACGATTCTCATGAAAATGAATCATAAGTACAAAATCACTGGAAAATTAGCTGCCACTGTACGAAAAAGTAAATATGATGCGGGGAAGGATCAAGGAAGAAGAAGACAGAAGAGTGAGTAACTCAGTTTTCAAGAAAATACGACAAAGGTTAGGATGATGAGCAAAACCAACAAAGCAGAAACATTCTAAAGCGTGGGGATGTTCAGAGACAAAGAACAGCTACTAAAATGGTCATAGTGAGTGGGAAAAGTAAGTAGAAGAGCGCCACGTTTAGATTTGGGCCTGGGGTAACTGGGTGGGAAATGGAGCAAACCACATAAGGCATAGGTACAATGAGAAGTGCATTAAAGGATTATGGTGAACTACAATGGGGAATGAGAAACATCTACCATTTAACATCAGCGATAAGTACTGCTTCTTAACGACCTAGTCACCTTCATTTTTTTTTTTTTTTTAACCTTGTGTCATTTTTTAGGGCTTGGCTAGTCTGTTTTGTTGTTTGGCGGCAAAACCTACAGTTTACATCCAACATATACTTCGATTGGGCTTATGATCAGCCCTCTTCTCATTATTGGATGGCTTTGTTGTCTAACTTTCCTTCCTCTTCTTGTGTTTACCACGTACAGAAGCATTTCAGTTTCAATGTGTTCAGGTGTGATATATTCATCTGCAAATCTGAAATGCTGAGCATGTTGTCAGGACACCGGTCTTCTGCCGCCGTTATCAAGGAACTGCGTGGAACTGCTGTGACTTACACTGGCAGGTGGATATTCCTGCTCATCGGGAGCTTTTGTTTCATCCTGGCATCTATCAGCTGTGCCATACCCACAAGCGTGGGGCGGCGTGACGTTTGAAGCATTGTAATCTGGGGGACATGCTTCCCCCCTCTCTCTCGCTATTGTTAGGTTTTATAACTGCGCGCCCTACTCCAGACTCCAGCACCCCCCCCCCCCCCACTCGCGCTATCCCTTCAACTCCTGCCGGTTTCAAGGGCATAGGATGGGAGAACTTGTTCTCTCCCTTTTCTCTGCAGCTTCGGAGGAGAGTACATTCAAAAGGAGTGAACGCCCTTTCTTAGACGAGAGAGAGTTTCTCATAGGTACAGTGCCATACAGAAACAAGCACACCCTCCCTACTAAAACATTATGTTGACGGCGTCCTGTGGGTATGTCGCCAATAATGCGCCAGCCGCAAACAGAACATCCCTGGCAAGTCACCCAGCTGGCAGAAGGCAGGATTGTAATGACGCGCTTGAAACAGGATAGTTTTAAGCCTTTATTCCGTGTATAACAAACCCCACACACCATGAAACGTCCTTCTCTCCTCCCAGCTTCCAACTGTCAACTTCCCCGTGTTCCAATTGGAACCCTGCACAATACATTCTAATCCAACCCGTCACTACACACCTTCCCTCTGAACATACAAAAACATATATATTTTGAAACTATACAACACAGTAAATCCACTAGTGAAAAAGAAACATTTTGAAATAGAACATTGTATCACAATCACGTTCACTTTATATGGCGTAACAGATGTAAAACTAATGTACATAATCTCTCAATTTCAGTGGTGTTCTGATATTCCTTCCGAATCTTCCCCTTCTACCACCGGAATTAACATCCAAGAATTCATTCTCAATTCTAGCTCCATTCTCATTTCTTACTTCTCGACTTCCCACATCACCTCCAATACTATTCCCATCACGCTCATCATCCATCCAGTCATAATTCCTTCTGCCCTTATCACACACATTTTTACATTTAGCCAAGAGACTTAGATGCCAAACCTTCCCATCACTCAATAGTGCCGAATTACAAAATAACTGAGTAACTTTCAAAGGTTCACTGAACTTGCTTTCATCCTTACGCACTTTACCATTCTTTTTAACTCTTACCCAGTCACCCACAATCACAGGAACCATTCTCGCATTCTGTTTCCGATCATAATTTTACTTGTACATTTTTTTTGCCTCTAATATTTTTTTAAAAATATTTTCCAAAGACCATTCAGAAAGTTTTCCTTCCCGAATCCATGCACACTCCTTGCTAACAGGTTCCCTGCCTCTCATGATAACAAACGGACTTTTACCAGTGCTACTATTGGGTGTTATCCTGTAAGCCCAAATCATTTTGTATACTTCCTTTTCCCAGTTCAAACCGCTACTAGCTGCCAATTGTAAAGTGCTTTTAATTACTCGGTTAAAACGCTCAACTAAACCATTGCCTTCTGGATGATATACCAAAGTTAATTTATGTAATATTCCATTCCTTTTCAAGAATTTTTTGAAAATGTCAGCCTAAATTGAGGGCCGTTATCAGAAATTACACATCTTGGTAGCCCCTCCTTAATAAACAACTTATCTAGAAACCTCAAAACATCCTCACTCTGTACGTTATCAGTGATTTTCACCTCTGGCCATTTAGAAAAGTGATCCATGGCTACAATAATGAATTTCTTTTCACCCTGAATGTTATCTACCGGTCCCATGATATCTATACCAATTTTGTCCCATGGCATATTAGGACAAGGGATAGGAAACAACGGTGGGTTGAAAGTCTTGTGTTTTTTCAGCATTCTCACACATGGAACATTCTCTTACTAATCTCTCCACCTCAACATCCAAACCTGGCCACCAGTACATATTCTTCACTCTCGCTTTGGTTTTAGAAATGCCTAAATGCCCTTCATGACACACTCCCAAAATTTTTGTACGAAGTGACTTTGGTGGAACAAACCTACCGCACCTCAAGAGGATATTTTGCTCCTCACTCAGCTCATTGCGAACTTCCCAAAAGCTACGCTCTGTTTCACAGAGAATTCTTTTGTTCGGCCACCCAAAACGCACATACGTCAATATTTTCTGTAAATCTTTATCAGTTTCCATGCCCATTTTCCATTCATCTATGTTGACTCCATCATGTCCCTCATCAAATAACAAAGCAACCTGTTCATCCTCGAGAAACTCCTCATCCGAATCCTTCCTAGAATCAAAAGGTAATGGTAAACGACTTAGAAAATCTGCAACCCTATTCTTTGTACCTGGTATGTATTGTACCTCATAATTGAAATCTATTAGCTTCACCGACATTCTGGCTAATCTAGGAGAAGCGTTCTGTAACCCCTTACTGGTTAGAACTTTCGTCAAGGGCTTGTGATCCGTTCTTACAATCACTTTAAGTCCCCATATATATTGCCTGAAATGTACGAAAGCCCAAGAACACGCCAACATCTCCTTTTCTATTACAGAATATTTAATCTCTGCATCCGATAATGATCTGGAAGCAAAACCAACAATCCATTCCTAATTTTAATCATTCTTTTGTGATAACACAGCCCCTAAACCTTTTGCGCTGGCATCAGTGGTGACAAATATTTTACTTAAAGGATCAAAACCCTTCAAGAAAAGAGCTTTACTAATTTCAACTTTTAGTTTGTCAAATTCCTCCTGACAATTTCTGGACCATACAAATTTAACTCGAGTCTTCAATAGTTGTCTTATGGCAAATGTTTTTTCAGAAAAACTTTCTATGAATTTTGAAATAAACTCCACCAGACCCAAAAAAGCTCGGATTTCGTCCTTATTGTGGGGAACAGGTGCCATCATGACTGCTTTCACCAATTCTTCCTTGGGTTTTATGCCGTCCTCACTGATTTCATGACCAAGATATTTAACACTCCTACTAGCAATTTTGCACTTTCCAAACTCCACAGTCAAACCTTTCTTTTCAAACACATCCAATACCAGAAGTAATGTCTCATCATGCTCATCCTTAGTCTTACCCATTATTAAAACATCGTCTTGAAAGAACATAACACCATTAATACCAAATAGTAAGTCACTCATGATTCTCTGGAACATCGCAGCGGCCGAAGCCAACCCGAATGGTACCCTCGTGAATTGATAGCAACCAAATGGCGTTATGAGCGTTGTTAATTTCTTGCAATCCGAATCAAGCTTAATTTGGTGATAAGCTGATTTTAAATCAAGAGTAGAAAACCAACTCATACCTTTCGTGCATGCAAACATCTCATTTATCTTTGGTAGAGTGTACTGATCAATCATTATGCTCTCATTCAGACTTCTTAAGTCGATACACAATCTGATCTTACCATTCGTACGCTTAACTACAACCAGGGGAGAAATCCACTCTGCTGATTCCACTCGCTCTATAATGCCCTAATTCGTGAGTCTTTTAAGTTCACATAAAACTTCGTCTCTGACCGAGAAGGGTACATAACGAACTTTGTGAACCACTGGTTTGACTCCACTTTTCAACACAATTTTGTGTCTAAAATCGTTCAAACACCCCACTTTTCCTGAAAACACTTTAGGATATTTTTGAACAATTCCATCATAATCAACGCTACTAACAGTTGATAATACTGGCTCAGAACTATTGGGGTTAAGGATTATCCCTAATTTCCCTTGGTCAACCCACCCCAAAACAGATGGTCCTTTTTCCAATATATACAATTTGCACATAGCTTTTTTTCCTTTAAATTCAAATTCCATATTTTTGTACCCTACAAAATTAATTCTCTCCCCAGTATAACTTTTTGCTTTCACCTCTGTTCTATCAAGTATGTCACCATATGTTACTTTGAATTTTTCTGACCAAATTTTTTGTTCAATTATTGAGAAAGGTGAACCCGAATCAACTGTTACATCGACATCTATACCACCCATTCTCAGCACACATACAGGTTTTTTATTCCCTCCTTGTTCAATATCCAGCAAATCATATTCAATGCAAAAGACCCCATTCTCATCATCCTGATTCTCCTGACACACCAAATCATTCACTTCTTCGATAAACGTAATATTTCCTTTTCTTGCACTTTTGCAAACTCTTGCTAAATGCCCAATGCGACCACATAATGAACATTTCTGATTTTTAGCAGGACACTTCTTGTTATCAGCAAAATGGTCAGCGCTTCCACATCTAAAACATTTTTTTTAATTGTGTTTATCTCGCTGATCCTCCTGTTTGTAGCGCGTAATATTGTGTTGATCTCGCTGATCCTTCTGTTTGTAGCGTGTACTCTTCGTGTCGAATTTGCTAGTAGAATTTCCTTGGGTAACCAAAACTTGCTTTACCTCTTTCGTATCCTCTTCCATGGCTTTGACGCATCTACCAGTAAGTTCCGCTTTTTTAACTAGCACTATAACTTCCCTCAACGGTGCTTCTCCATTTACCCATAATTTATCTTGAATATTAGGATTACTGGTATGCATTACAATTTGATCACGTATGAATTCATCTTGCAATCCACCAAATCTGCACGTTTTAGCTAAGATCCTAAGAGCTGACACATACTCTTCTACAGATTCTGACTTCTGATTGTTTTCTTTGAAAAAATTTGAATCTGTCCACCGCTACACAGACCGTCGGAGAAAAATGAGCGTCTAAATCCTCTAAAGCATGAGTAAATACATCCCCCACCATCAGAATCACTCCTAGATTTTTTTTCCATCTCATTGTACAATTTCAAGCCCCCAGGACCAATACAATGCAATAGAATTTTCTTTTTCGTTTCCGCAGAAAATTCTTCATCTTCAAAAGTTTCAATGTAATTGCAGAAATATTCTTTCCATTCTTGCCATTGTATGACAGGCTCCCCTTTTGCTAAAAGAAATGGTTGTGGTGCATGTAAATTCAAAGTAGACATTGTCTCAATAGAAAGATGAATAAACCGTAACTAGTGTATTAAAATTGTAAACTTAAGATTCTTTCCTTTCAATTATCTCCGTTTACTTCCAGATTCAAAGATCAGTAAACAAATACCTCCTGGGCGTTGCCTTAGACTTGACAGCTGCAGTACACAATACTTCCTGTGCGCAGTCTTCGCACGCCCTGGAAACACTGCTCCCAAACTGATTGCTGCCACAGCGAGTGCAGCCTTCGTACGCACTGCCTTTGCGCAATCTCGAGCTCCGAATACAGCTTAGTCTTCAAAGTTGCGAAACGAAAGTACCATGAAAATCCTATATTAAGTTTGGTTAACTGAAATACATCAGCAGACTCATTAGTATGTTACACATATTTGCTTGAATATGTGTAATTGTGAAGACTATCATTTAGCTGTGCCTGTCAGCGTGCTTAACAGGCTTCGTTTGCGCTTTGAGCTCAGTGAAAGAATGTGTACGATTGTGTGGAACGCCTTTCAGATGCGTGCCACGCTGACTGACTTGAAGGAATTTTTTTTCTCCTCAGAGAAAGATTAAAAGCGTTTGTTCTCCGGTTAAAAAAAAATATGCTTAAAGCTTAAATTGAAAACTGTGCGAGCCCGCCACCTGCTGTTGATATTAGGCTAACGCGTACTCTCTGCGACGCGCACACTCTCGGAAAGGTTACCTTAGATCAGTGTCAGACGGAGTTCTCACCGCCAGCTGCTCAGTCCTTAAAATGTACAATGACGAAATTCTAATTCACGAAGTCTCCAGACAGCAATTGAATAATACCGGAAAGAGGGGTGAAGATGGCATCACACACGGCATCACACACCGACTCGTCGCCTCGAAGTAAACCGGAAGACTTCCAGTCAGAATACGTGAAGAAGGATCCAATCCAGTCGAAGTAAACTGTTCTTTACCTCGTCGCCAATTCCTGTAATGACGCGCTTGAAACAGGATAGTTTTAAGCCTTTATTCCGTGTAAAACAAACCCCACACACCATGAAACGTCCTTCTCTCCTCCCAGCTTCCAACTGTCAACTTCCCCGTGTTCCAATTGGAACCCTGCACAATACATTCTAATCCAACCCGTCACTACAAGGATGTGGTTGGTGTGAGAGGCTAATGCTTGTTGTCCTTCCTCAGTGAAAAAGACTCAGGCATGCTGAGAACGTGTGGCTTCTTGAGAGTGTTCGAGCACTCACATCAGAGAGCAATCTGGTCGGGTACTCGTAAAAATATTCCCACATCCTCACCAATAATAAACATCTATCGTAATTCTTGATCAGAACTCCGGTCGGATGCATTAAGCAGAGGTGTCCAACCTTTTCTATGACCTCCACTTATGGACATCGTGAGCTACTAATGTTAGAAGTGTTGTAACAGTGTCCACATCAGACAAGATTCCATGGGTTGCCAGCAGTGATGTAATAAAGGGTTTGGTCACATGAAATGCCTCGACATTGGTAATACATAACAGCTATAGCTGCAATGCATCTACTACACAGATAACAGTGTAAAAAAGTCCTCACAATGCCACACAAGTTTTCACTCAAATACCAGATTTACATATATTTTGCAAATTCATAAATTTTAGTTCAAACATCAGCTTATCAGTGCTGAAAATAAACACACTTTCATCTCAATTTTGATATATGTATGTTAATTCAACCAAGCAAAAGATTCTAATTTAACAAGCTGGACTACACTCAGGAGAGCTAATTAAAAATAGCTGTAGAGCTACCAGAAGCTCACGAGCTACTCGTTGGAGATGCCTGCATTAAAGCAATACATAAGTGGCAGAGTAAGTAACTGCTGTGTCCTTCACACAGGCAGTAGTTATCAGGTTAAAGGGGCGATAGAGGGGGTTGGGGGTGAGTCAATGGGTGCCTACTCTGATTTTCCCCTTGGTGACCAGGTGCACCCAGAAGTCTGCAATGACATAGTGAAGCAGCAGTATTTTGTCTCATGAGCACACGCAAATTACTTAATAGCACAGTCAGGGCCTGCTACAAGGCCTGTTTGTTCCAATGTATTTGGCCTGTAACATGCCTGCAACAATAATGGATAAAAAGCACAACAAAATATTCCAGGTTTATTAGCATGAACAAATAGGAGTCAATACACATGAAGTCTCATCATGAAATGCCACTGGGAACCAGCAAGCGGACAGTTTGAATAATTGTGAAGTTCTCTAGGCACAACCAAGGGAGGATGGGAAAGGGAGAGGAACAAAAGAAAGAATAAGGCATAGGCTACATCATATATCTTTCATGGTTCTCGAAAAAGCAGCCATCGTCCTTGCAGACCTTTTCATTCTTCCAGCAACAGAAATAGACAAATATTCTCAACTTTGAAAGTGCCATAATGTCCTCCAAAAATATTCTCCGTAAACGCCTGACCTCCAAGTTCAAGGCCATTTCTGGTGGCTTATTAATCTTTTCTGGATGGAAAAGGACCAGTACGAACATCGGGTTGTGGGTTCATAGAAAATTTCCCATCAATCTCTTACAAGCTTGAACACATGTGAAAATCCTCTTCACATTCCATCACTTCCCATCTTGGATGTCAACACTTTTCTTGTATTGCATGTAACAATTCTGTAAGGGCAGGAGAATTTTCTGACTCCGACTCTGTTGGCCTCACCAAAGAGTTCCTTAGTGTGAGTCTTTTGAGAATCTCCATGCCTCCTGTAATCAAGTAGGTCAGGTTTGGAACCACAGATTTGCCCTGAGACAGCTTAACCTTGGGCCACCATGGACCTATTTTGGAGGTGGAGCGTATCCCTAGCAATAAGAATAGTCTGGTACATGTGGCACTATTTGGCAATATTCTGTAAGCCCACAACCTATTACAGATGGCTATGGAGAAGGGAATGTGACCTTGGCAGGCAAGGTGTACATGGTCTTGAGAAAACTATTAAATCATTAAACCTGCCCATTGCACCGTGGGACATAAACAGCAGTCATCAAGTGGGTTGTATCATGAAGATGGTGGAAACCTAACATTTCAGTGGAAGTTGCACCCCATTAGCCTCAACAATTCTTTTATAAAACAACTCCTAGCTGAAGATTTTCTTGAGGAATTTTAAAACTGCAAAAGTGGATGTTCTCTCTGCAATCTTAGCCTCTGGCCATTTAGAATTGTTAGAAATGGGGTCTTTGGTTGACAGTCAGGTTACCCCCTGTTCAAGCAAGGACCCTCACTCTAGTCAGGGTAAAAGAGAATCACCCTCGGCTAACCCCTGTTTACTGCCTTGGTAGCTTGGCAGAGCAGTAGGCTTAACTTCAGAGTGCTAGGTGTAAAGTATTCGTACCAACACATACAGTAACAATGAAAACACTACAAAATGACAACACCGTTTAGAAAAACAGGAAATATTTATCTAAACAAAACAAGACCAAAACGACAAAAATCCACAATACACAAGTCAAGATATGCATAAAAATGCAAAACGAGTCTTTAAGTAGTTTCAAACACACACTAACGCTTGTCAGCGTGAAAAAGTACTTTGGGCACGTCAAAAATAACCCACACGGGCGAGTGCGCTTCAAAAAGGGCTTGCGATGCGTTGATTCCACTCACGAGCAGGACCGTGTGCCGTTTCTCCTTTCGCCGGGTCAGGGCGTGTCATTTCTTCTCTCCGCAGGAGAGTGATGAGTCGATCCGGTCAGCACTCTCGGGTCCGGGCAGGCCGTGCGTTGTTTTTCCATGCACAGCGGTACTTGAGTCGGAAATCCAGCCGCATGATGATCCGAAAACCCCGCAGCGCGGGTTGTGATCTCCCAGCCTCCGTCTGCGATGCTGTGCGTCGTTTCTTCTGCTCCGTGCGTCGATTCTTCGGTCGTGTTTCCTGCGAGCGTCGTTTCTCAGCTGCAGAGCCGGCGGCGCATCGTTTCTTCAGCCACAGTTCAGAGTCGCGTAAATTTTTTCCCTGCACGGCACTCTGTGCGTGGATTTCCTTGTCTTTAGGCTGCCAGCTTCTCCATTCAGGGTCCTAGGAACTGGAGGGGCACAACAGGGCAGAGTAGGAGTCTCTCCAGAGACTCCCGGTGCTGGCAGAGAGAAGTCTTTGCTGTCCCTGATACTTCAAACAACAGGAGGCAAGCTCTAAATCAAGCCCTTGGAGATTTCATCTTAAGACGGAAGGCACACAAAGTCCAGTTTTTACCCTCTTACTCTGGCAGATGCAGCAACTGCAGGATAGCTCCACAAAGTGCAGGCAGGGTAGTTCTTCGTCCTCAGATCTTCTCCAGGCAAAGGTTCCTCTTGTTTCCAGATGTGTTCTTAAGTCTTTGGTTTTGGGTGCCCTTCTTATACCCAATTTCTCCTTTGAAGTAGTTCTACTTCAAAGTAAAGTCTCTTTTGAATGTGAAATCCTGCCTTGCCCAGGCCAGGCCCCAGCCACTATCCAGGGGGTCAGAGACTGCATTGTGTGAGGACAGGCACAGCCCTTTCAGGTGTAAGTGACCACTCCTCCCCTCCCTCCTAGCACAGATGGCTCATCAGGATATGCAGGCTACACCGAAGCTCCCTTTGTGTCACTGTCTAGTGAGGTGCAACCAGCCCAACTGTCAAACTGACCCAGACAGGGAATCAACAAACATGGTATAAGCAAGAAAATGCCCACTTTCTAAAAGTGGCATTTTCAAACACACAATCTTAAAATCAACTTTACTAAAATATGTATTTTTAAATTGTGAGCTCAGAGACCCTAAACTCCACATGTCCATCCACTCCCAAAGGGAATCTACACTTTAATCAGATTTAAAGGTAGCCCCCTTGTTAACCTATGAAGAGGGACAGGCCTTGCAACAGTGAAAAACGAATTTAGCAATATTTCACTGTCAGGACATAAAACAAATTACTACATGTCCTACCTTAACCATACACTGCACCCTGCCATTGGGGCTACCTAGGGCCTACCTTAGGGGGTGTCTGACATATAAGAAAAGGGAAGGCTTAGGCCTGGCAAGTGGGTACACTTGCCAAGTCGAATTTACAGTTAAAACTGCACACACAGACACTGCAGTGGCAGGTCTGAGACATGATTACAGACCTACTTATGTGGGTGGCACAACGAGTGCTGCAGGCCCACTAGTAGCATTTGATTTATAGGCCCTGGCACCTGTAGTGCACTTTACTAGGGACTTACTAGTAGATCAAATATGCCAATCATGGATAAACCAATTACATACAATTTACACAGAGAGCATATGCACTTTAGCACTAGTTAGCAGTGGTAAAGTGCTCAGAGTTCAAAAGCCAACAGCATCAGGTCAGAAAAAATAGGAGGCAGGAGGCAAAAAGATTGGGGATGACCCTGCATAAGCAAAAAAGTCCAACAAGAATGAACATAGATGAGAACCAGAGCGTACTATATGTGAGACGGAAAAGCGCCTTACAATAACAAATGTTTACATGCTAATTTAATCCAGAAAAATGGTTGAAAAGGGGTACATGAGGTCTTCAGATTTAGTCGCTGGATATGCAAAACTGGTATTCTCTGAAATATCTTTCAGCATCCATGTACATTCTGGGCCACCTACTCTGCATCCTATACAAACCCTTGAGGGCTGGTATCCTCATGTGAGCTTTGTGGCACAAAGAAAGAATGTTTAAGTGATGATTGTAGGATGCTGGCCTGGTTTGTGGTGGGGACCTAGGGTACTTACACCTCATACCAAGTCCATGTATCCCTTATTAATGTAGTGTAATCAGTGTCTAGAAGCAAGGCGCTCTAGAGATAGCTGTGGATGAGCAGCCAAGGCTTGTCTAGGAGACATGCAAAGCTCTTGCAATATCACTGTAGTCACACTTAGTACTTACATACAAGGAACTTTACTTTGGTGACACAAATACCAAAAATACCATAGAGACTATACTCCCCTAGGGGGTAAGTAATACACAAATTCTATACACTAGTATGCAGAAATAGGCATAAAAAGAGTTAGAAAACTGTGCAATTAGTGAAAATCACAATAGTCAGAAATGGGCCCGGGGGAACACAATATACTAAGAAAGTGGAATGCGAAAGTCGGTCACCCACCTAGGAAAGTGTAGTGTGTAGTGGGGAACTGGGAGTAAAAGAAAAGCCCGCAGGTAAGTACCACAACCCACCCCAGCGATTAGCAAAGCAAGAGTAAATCACAGTAACTTTCTCAGAACACACACACACACACAAACGAGAAGAATTATACAAAACCCAGAAGAGACTGCAAGACACCAACAGTGGATTTCTGGACAAGAAAACATGTGGAAGACAGGGACCAAGTCCAAGAAGCACAGAAGAGTCCAGGAAGAGCAGGAACCCCCGCTAACCCAGATAAAGGTGCAAAAGGTGAACCACCAGTGAAGAAGAAAAGTCAGCACTGCACCCAAGAAGACGAAGTTGGGTTCTTGGAGGACGTAAGTGATGTCCCAAGCCGAATGAAGGACCACAGTTCGGTTTGCGTTGTCTGAGTCCACCAACAAGCCTTGATAGACTCAAAGCTCGCAGTTAGCGGAAAAAGGCACTGCCGGGGACCAGGAAGGACCAGGTGGACTTTACCCAGGAGGTGGGGGGGGGAGGGGAACGGACGGACCAGAAGGGGCTCTCAGGGACACAGAGCCCACAGAAGACCTGGCCGCGCACACAGGAGTCCCACGGGACGGGAACAGGAAAGTTGCAGAAGGGGCCCACGCAGCACTACAACAAAGGCTCCCCACGCCACTGGAGAACCACTCAGGAAGCTGTGCCTTGCAGGATAGAGTGCTGGGGGCTGGACCTTTAAGATACACGAAGATCTTGGAGGAACGATGCCAACAAGCCTTGGCAGCTGCAAAAGACGTGGTGCACAGGGGTACTGTCTTGCGTGGGGAGGCAAGGTCTTACCTCCACTTAAGTTGGATAGCTGGAAGAAAGGACCGTCGGGACCACTTCAGTCCACCACCTGTGATGCAGGATCCACGCAGCTCGGAATGGGATCCACGCAGCCGGTCGTCGTTGCGGTTGGTGCCTGAAGAAGCAGGAGAGTGACTCCTTCACCCCAAGGGAGATTCCTTCTTTCTTCTGATGCAGGCTCAAGACGGGCTGTCCTCAGAGGATGCACGACCAGGAAATTGTTGGTTGCTGGAAGGAGCCGGAGATACAATGTTGCAAGAGGCATCTTGTTTCTTTGTTGCAGCTTGTAGGGTCCTGAAGAGTCCAGATGCAGATTCTTCGGTCAAAAGTCGAGGTGGAGAATGCAGAGGATTCCTGCTGGAGTCTTGCAATCCGAATCTGAGGAACCACCCAAAGGAGAGACCCTAAATAGCCCTGAAAGGAGGATTGGTCACCTAACCAGGTAAGCACCTTTCAGGGGAGGACTCTGACATCACCTGTTGGCACTAGCTACTCAGATACTCCTAGAGTTCTCTGCCAACCTTGGATCCAAGATGGCAAAACCCAGGGACCCGCTGGAGGAGCTCTGAGCACCAGCACTGTGGTGGTGATGGACAGGGGAGTGGTATCTCCCCTTTCCTTTGTCCAATTTCACACCAGGGCAGAGACTGGGGGTCCCTGAACCGGAGTAGACTGACTTATGCAAGGAGGGCACCAAATGTGCCCTTCAAAGCATTTCCAGTGGCTTGGGGGAAGCTACCCCTCCAAGCCTGTAACACCTTTTTCCAGAGGGCGAGGGTGTAACATCCCTCTCCCAAAAGAAATCCTTTGTTCTGCCTTCCTGGGCTCGAGCTTCTCAAGCAACAGGAGGGCAGAAATCTGTCTGGGAGGTGGCAGCAGCTTGGACTGCCTGGAAACCCTCAGAAGGCTGTTATGAAAATACTGGGGGTCCTCTAAGGAGCCACCAGAGTGCATGGAATCATACAAAACAATGCTTGCAAAAGCCTTGGGGTTTGATATCAAACATGCCTATGTTCGGAGTTACCACTATGTAGCTGGACATAGGTAGTGACCTATGTCCAGTACACGCGTAAAATGGTGTCCCGCACTCACAAAGTCCGGGAAAATGGGCCTGAAGTTCATGAGGGCACCTCTGCTAGTGCAGGGGTGCCCTTACACCCAGGTACTTTGCACCTTGCCCTTTGGGCTAGAAGGCCTGCCATTGGGGTGACTTATATATTATCTGGTGTAGTGAAAAATGGCAGTGAAAGGGTGCTTGCACCTTTTCACGTAGGCTGCAATGGCAGTCCTGCAGAAGCCTTTGCATGGGATCCCTGCGGATGGCAAAATATATGCTGCAGTTCATAGGGATCCACTGGAACCCCAAAGCCTTGGATACCTAGGTACCATATAGAAGGGACTTATAAGGGGGCACCAGTATGCCAATTGTGGGTGAAATACAGAGTTTTGTGAGAGAGAGCATAATCACTGGGTTCTTGGTTTGCAGGATCCCAGTGAATACAGTCAAGCACACTGACATGAGGTAGAAAAAGGGGGTAACAATGCCAAGAAAGAGGGTCCTTTCCTACACAACTCCACCCCCCACCAAACAAGGGAAAAGAAGGCTAACCTTGCCCAGATGAGCCTTCCTTGTCTAAGTGGAAATATCTGGAGAGTCCATCTGCATTGGAGTGGTTACTCCAAGGTCTATGTTCCACTGTAAAGTCCATACCCTGTAGGGAAATAGACCACCTCAACAATTTTGGGTTTTCTCCTTTCATCTGCTTGAGCCATAAGAGAAGTTTGTGGTCTATCTGAACAATGAAGTGAGTACCAAAGAGGCCTCCCTCTGTATGGCTGACTAACACTTTTCTCTGGGGGTCAACCTTCTGCGGATAAATGCTACTGGTTGATCCTAGCCCTTTGTATTCAGTTATGAGAGAACTGCCCCAGCCCCTACCTCTGAAGCATCAGTCTGAACTATGAACTTCTTGGAGTAGTTTGGGCTCTTTAGAACAGGTGCAGAGCACATGGCCATTTTGAGTTCTTCAAAAGATTTGACAGCTGGCTGTCCATAATATCTTTTTAGACATTTTCTTGGAGGTGAGGTCATTAAGAGGAGCAACAATCGAGCCATGGTTCTTAATGAACCTCCTGTAATACCCAGAGATTCCTAAGAAGGCTCTGACCTGGGTTTGTGTAGTAGCGGGAGTCCAATCCAAAATGGTCCGGATCTTCCCCTATAGTGGCTGAATCTGTTCCCCACCTCTTAGGTGTTCCAGATAAACCACTTTTCCCCTGCCCTATCTGACACCTTGAAGCCTTGATAGTAAGGCCTGCTTTCTGCATAGCCTCTAAACCTTTACAAAGGTGGACCAGATGGTCATCCCAGGTGGAGCTACAGACAGCTATATAATCTAGATATGCTGCACTGAAGGCTTCCAGACTTTGGAGGACTGTGTTCACCAACCTCCAAAAAGTGGCTGATGCATTCTTCAGACCAAAGGGCATTACTGTGAATTGGCATTGCCTTCCAATGGTTGAAGATGCTGTTTTGGGTTTAGCCTCTTCTGACAACTTAATCTGCCAATAGCCAGCAGTAAGGTTAAAAGTGCTAAAGATACTTGGCAGATGCCAGTGTATCAATGAGCTTATCTGCCCTAAGGATAGGGTGAGCAACTGTTTTGGTTACTCTATTGAGCCCTCTATCGTCAACACAAAACCTCATCTCTCTTTTTCCATTTTGAGAATGTGGTTTTGGGACTAGTACCACTGGGCTAGCCCAGGGGCTATCTGAGTGCCCAATAACTCCCATGTCAAGCATATTTTGCACCTCTGCTTTGATGCAGTCCCTTGTTTCTGAGACAAGCCAGTTCCTCAGCCATACAAGCTTTTATCCACTGAGATGGTGCACCGTCTTTCAAGACAAAAGGTCTTTAAAATTGGGGCTGCGGTGCTCCTATTCTTTGCAGCGTCAAACACTTCTTGCTAATTTTGTCCCCACACAAACTCTCCATGTTTTCTTACTATTTTAAACAAGGGTTCCATGAGAGTGGCAAGGTATTCCGCAAATTTGAAATAGAATTCACATAACCTTGTGAATGACATTAACATCTCTTTGTAGGTGGTGAAGGTGCATCCTGGGTAGACTTAACTGAGGTTATGGCAGTTCTCCACAAAGCTGTTTGAATAACTTATATTTTTCTGGAAACAACATCCGACCATTTATGCTACCCTTGAACAAAATTCATGAAGAACAATGAAATGCTGTCCTTTTTTTAGTGAAGAATGAAATTTAATCTCTATCATCCTGGAAGAATTTGACATTTTTGTTCATGACATAGAAGAGGTGAAACATGACATGAAGAGAAACACGGGCGCCCCTGATGCGAGGCCAAACAGCATTCTAAAGTATAGGAATGGTCCAAATGGGACGAACAAGGTTGTGAAAGACTGATTACTCAGTAGGTTTAATGCGATGATATGCTTGTCTGAGGGTCAAGGGTTGAAAATACCAAGGTGGCACCCAAGAGCGCAAGGATTTCATTTATTCTAGGTAAGTTATAGTGGTCAATGACCAGTGAATATGCATCAAGGTACAACAATCAACAGGGAGACGTAAGTTGCATTCCTTCTTTTTGGACAAGACTATGGGGAAGACCCAATTCGAAGATTCAGTTTCCTCTATGATTTTATATTTTTAAAGCTCATCTAGCAGTTTTTGTAGATTTGTTGCTCAACTGAATGGGTTACTTCTTGGAACTTAATGCAGTGAAGGTATCCTTTGCACTTGCCCATATTGTTGTTGAACACTTGTGGAAATGCTGGGAAGATCTGCAGTCGTGGGTCAGATTGGTTGATGGTTAACACTGTTTCAGCAGCACAGAGATCAAGAGCAATTTGGAGTAACCATTGACATTTCCATCCAAGGATACATACCCATACATCTTAAATGTACTTCTTTGATCCTTAAAGACTACCTAGCAAGAGAATATGCTAGGAAGTCTATTCACTGACCATCAAAAGTTACTGTCTTGATGTAAGGTATAAGAAGAGATGACTCTTTGCTCGCCAAGACAGATTCAGAACATTCCTTAGTGAGAATCATGACTATGGACTCAGCGTTCGCAATGAGTGTTAATTTCTCCTGAAAGAACCTGAAAATTATACACATATGGCTTGTCTTCACAGTTCTCCCTTATGCTGTTCACATTTTGTGCCTCCAGCACCGCATTGTCAGCCTGCAGCTTCTTCAGATATCACTGCTACCTCATTTTTTGGATGCTTTTTATTATCATGGCACATCTTGTAGAAATGATCCAATCAGCCACACTTTTACTACAGTGGTAGGAGGCAATTCTATTCTCATGTTCTTGCTTTCATCATTTTTAAACTACAGACATCATTGTCATGCTTCTTTTCAGTTTTTTCTTCATTTAGCTCTTTGACCAAGGACACAGATTGCTCATAAGCTTACACTCTCTTCATGACCTCTTCAATTGTGGGGTCTCTTAGGACCCATAGACTTTCCTGAATTCCTCTACTTGTGATATTGGCCATAAGTTGTTTTCTTAGCATTTCACAATTGTACGTTCCACAATTGCATGTAATAGGAGTAGGAAAGTACCCTCTTTTTGGCATGGTTACCCCCATATTTTGCCTCCTGTTAGTGTGTTTTGACTGTGTTCACTGGGATCCTGCTAACCAGGACCCCAGTGACTGTGCTCTCTCCCTCTAAATTTGGTTGCTTAGGACTTTTCACACCCCACAACTGGCCCCATGTAAGTCCCCAGTATATGGTACTTAGATACCCAGGGCATTGGGGCACCAGGAGTTCCCCATGAGCTGCAGCATGTATTGTGCCACCCATGGGAGCCCATGCAAAATGTGTCTGTAGGCCTGCCATTGCAGCCTGCGTGAAAAGGAGCATGCACCCTTTCACTATAGGTCACTGCACCAGGTCACTGTAAGTCACCCCTATAGTAGGCATTCCTAGCCCAGAAGGCAGGGTGGAGGTACCTTGTGTATGAGGGCACCCCTGAATGAGCAGTCCCATTTTAACAAGATGTGTGTTATGGAGGGGCAGACTGATTTTATTCTATCCTGTTCCTGAACTCCATGAAGGTAAACCTTATATCAGAGGCTCACACTAAAAAGGTGTTGAAATGGTTGTTGGTGCTTGGTACCTCTACCATTCTCTCTGCTTTACTCACTATCCACCTCCGCCTCTCACAATCTTGCCCTCTGTCATGCTGGAGGTTTTTTCTTGCTTGCTGTTTTTACCTTTACTCTGTTTCACACTTGCTCCCCACTCTATCAAACACTACCTCTCTCATGTCTCAGACTTGCTCTTTAACACATACACTCTCCTTCCTCACTCAGTGACTTCCCTTGCTCTCTCACTGATCCAGTCATTCATGGGCCTAATTTTCTCCTTCATCACCTATCATTTAACTGGGTTTTGTGATCCTACATGGGTCTTCCTTTGGCCAATACTATTTTAAATGGTAAAGTAATCCCCTCTTCATAAGTTTTTCAAATCTGAAATGGCCATTTTGTTAATGTGTGAAGGCTACAACTCGCACTGTGTGCCATCTAGAACAGATTAGAATGGGAGTCAGGTCTGCTTGCATTAAGGTGGTGGTGGTTGTACCTTGAATAATTTCATGTCTGCACTCACCACTTCTTCACCACTCACTCCCAAGGGCACAGATGCACCTCCATCAAGCATCCTTCAGTAAACTTGTGATAAAGTATTACTGCACCAGCATTCTGGTTCGAATACTCACAGCACTAGTAAGGCACTAGCGAACCTGCACTGCGCACCTGCATCCAATTTCAAACATGCATACTACTGACAGCAAGGCAGGCAGTCAGCATACACGTGGCAACTGCACTACGTACTCACATCCAAATTCAGAGCATCCCTACTATTAGGATCATTAATGGACCAGCACTCAGCACCAATCTACTAGCACACAGACAAGGACACGGAGCATCCTACTTCAGAGTTCGCAATCAGTTATGAGACCTACTGCACTGGCAGTGAACATTTGAGAATACCTTTGCTATTGCAGTTCAAATTATGGCTTGTTGCTTTGAAACGTTTCTGGTCTACTCCTCTGAGCTGTTAGATTCTGGTTTACTACGGCCATATTATGAGCAGCCCAGAAATTGGGACAGACTTCCCTCATCCACAGAGACATTGGTCCCAGAGATACCATTAACTCCATGGGTGGGGAAAATCTGAACCATTAAGAAATGTGGACTTACGAAGGGAATCTGTCATACTGGGTCCAATTCCTGTAGTAATTCCTCTTCCCTCCTCCCCACACTGCCAACATGGTGATTTCCGCTGCTGAAAGAAGCAGATATGTTAGTTTGAAGTAAAAAGATTGGTGGGGTTAGAGCTCCAGAATTATGAGGCCACTCGTAATGACGGCATTGGTCTTCATTCATGGCCTACCCTTTGCATTCTGATACTGCAATTAAGATTTTTGCATGTCCAGACTACTGAGGCTCTATTTCTTTAAGGGCCAGTCATGGCTACTAACCCATAAAAACATTACTATGCTAAGGATGACATTTGGGAGTAACCTTACATCAGTGGAGTTAATGTAAGTAGTAAATCCAAACACTGCACCTGCTTAGTGCTGCAGCTGCTTAATGGGTAGGTTCCGCCACTACCCTTTTTAGCTGCTCAACTTCTAGGTGCTTTGCCTTAATTGTGTCTGCAGGTGATGGGAGCTTCATCCACATTGTAGTTGTGCTCACCTAAAAGTATCCTTTCTTTTCATAGAGAGTGAAACTATTTCCTTCCAGTCTGCCTTGATGGCACCCATTTTCTCTACTGTACTGTGGTTGAACAGGAACTCTGTAGACCCTTATAAAGATTTCTTTCTAACCACAGATAAAGTAACCATATTCACATACAAGGACCCCAGCTTCTTTAAGTGGAAATAGGGAAGCAACTTTAGGACACCCCTATACACAGAGCAAAAGTACTGCCTACAACCCAAAATAGTTTTTTTTGTTAGATCAGTGTTGTGGGCTAAGAAGCTAAATTCTATATTACTTGGACTACTAAAAAGGCCAGAATGTATGATACATATTTCACTGCTTTGAAAGCTACAGCATGACTGTATATATGCTCAGTATGAGGGCTATAAAGAGCTTGTAGATTCCCTTTCTTGACTTGAACTCTCACTTCTCAGTTATTAGGTCCTCTAGCTTACACTGGTTGTAGAATTTCACATCAGTGTAGCATTCTGAACAAATGTGTAGTAAACTTAATGTCCTGTTGTCCTGTTCAAACAATGACGTGCAACTAACATACTAGCTGGAAAAACAAAACACGTTTTGGGAAACAGGAATATGCATTTTAAATTTGTTAACTCACATATTGGAAAAACGTATTAAGTATGCAGTTCTGGTGGGGTTTATTACACAAAATGATACTACTGGAGAACAATCGGCATATTGTATGCTTAAAAGAAATCAGAAAAATGTGCATAACAACTGCTGCCATCTACACAATTGATTGTAATTTCACAAACTGAGCAGAATAACACTCTCAGCCCATTCGTATGACAACCTAGAGGGATACAAAACATTAGCTATAGAAGGAAATAAAGACTTTTGTTAGTTTCCATTTTCACATGTTTAACTTAACGACGTACCTTCGTATGAACTGGGCTTTGTATTATTCACAGTGTTAAGGAAACTACAAGTCCCAGGATACAGCATGCTGTTGTCTAGAAACAGGGGATTCCCGCTATCCGTATCACACACAAAATTGCTAAAGTCTGTAGGAGCCAGTTACACAACTCAGTAAATGAAGTTTCAGCCTGACATACAGCCATTAAAACTCATTGCAGGAAAGGATCTCTTTTTTAGGATCTACCCTCCCCAAGTTTTTGGACCTATGCTGATGGCTTTTTAGCTCTGTAGTGCACTGTCCAGGCCCTAGTGCATGTGCTTGGATCCCCAAAGTAAGTGTACAGTTAACTAATACCCGATTGGCTCATTTGAACAAGGTTACTTACCTTCAGTAATGACGTATCTGGTAGAGATAGGATCTAGCTGCAGATTCATTACTTTAGAATCTTCCCCAGACACGAGCCTGGATCCGGAAATGTTTTCCGCAGTATGTCGGTAGAGGGCATCACGCGACTCCGTATTAACATGACTGGATGTGACATCAGCGGAGTCCAAATAACTCCTTCCTCAACGCACCAACATCAGCTTCTTCTGTGACTATTTTCTGTGCTCAAAATGTGTGTGCTTTGAACAAAAGACACCCTTGTGTCAAATAATCACCAAATTCTTAATTCTAGGTGTTGATTTCCATAATGAAATCTTATGAGCTAAAGAGAAACTTAGTTCGCAGAGCTGAGTGGGCCATTAAGGAATTTGAGGCTAGATCCTGTCTCTATCAGATAATGTGTAACCGAAGGCAAGTAACTTGTTCATCTGATAGAGACATCTAGCCGCAGATTCTTTACTTTAGAATCAGATATGAAAGCATAGTGACCTGGAGGAGGGACTGCGAACTGAGACCTTTGAAACAATCTTGAAGTATTACAAAACTGGTCTAGAAAAAAAGAAAAAAGACTGGATAATCATAATAATTACGAAGAGTAAAAATATACTCCACTACAACAAAAATAGTGGATGTAACCATAGGTAATGAAAAAAACAAAAAACATGAGCACATGGAAAGAAGCTCCTCCATGTTAGCATGTTATTTTTGTGTTATAAGTGACCTAACAACATCGAAAGTCTTTTGTCCAGAAGAAAACTGGTCTAGTACTGGAGGAACAGACTATGCACTTCTAATAATATGAATGAGGAAGAACATCCTTGTTAAAGAACTGTGTAAAGGACCACAGTAATAAAAAATATATAAAAATGGTAATAACACCGGTTTAGAGCACCCATGATCGATACCATTGAAATTATGTTCCCAGAACAAAAGTGTTCCAGAGTGATGCAAAAAGACAGACATTGATAAGAATGAAGGTGAGCCCTAACATATTTCACGACCAAAGACTCCTGGGAGGAACCACTGATAAGGAGTCATAAACAATCAAAAACATGGCATAATGAAAAACCATGTTAATATGATCAATCGGTGTTAGAAGCCAACTAACAAAATTGAATATTAAGCTACTTGCTCCCTTAATGGGATGAAAACCCATGCACAAACACCCCGTCAATACTGTGGAAAGGACCACAGTAATGCTATCATAAAGACATAAACATGGGTAAGAAACACTACTCATGACAGAAGGGCAGTATTACGAAATGAGGTAGTGAAGAAAAATCTATTTGTTCTTTTATGCAGACTGAAACCACATGTTCTGTTGGAACACAGAGCATCATAACATGCGACTGAGCAGAACCTCTCACCCTGTAAAGGTATATCCTAACCAGACCTAAATTATATGACACACAAAATGTTTACCTCTTGCAGGGAAAAAACATACAACTCCCATCGTTAACAGAAGTTGAAGACAACAATAGTAACCATTTGGGATATACATATACTTTTCCCATAAGAAAAGTAGCAGATATAATAAAAACATCTTCAAGATATTCCAATATACATTTCCACTGACATAAGAGTGAAACACAAAAACGTCTATGTAGTACCAATAAAAAAATCAAAATTATTATTATTTTTTAAACGAACAAAACAAGGCTGTAAAAGGGAACTTGGAAGAGTAGCAGAAACAAGACTGTTATAATGAACAGGACTCTACAGATGAACTAGAAAGGGCATCAATGATGAAAACCTAGAACATTCACAGGATTCTAAATTAAAAAGTATCTGTCCGATTTTGATTAATCCATCCCATGACAACACTTCTACAAGTGTTAACTCAACTTACAACAAAAAGAGTCATGTAAAGATGAAAACAGTTGTACCTATATAAGGTATCAATAATTAACCTCATCAAACATTGCATATATACATATATTCATAGAGAAGTACCACCCCTGAAAAGGGTAAAACCCTTCCGAAAAGAAGAAAGTCCTGAATGCAAGTGCATAAGCACATAATTCCTAAAGCGTCAATTTATTAGTTAGTCTACACAAGAGACTGAAAAGAATCTACAAAGAGATACATTTCTATGATGGACCGATTATAAACTGACGTAAGCCAGGAGAAGAAATATGAGTGTATAAAGTGTAGAAAATATGTATACTGTGATAAGTATCCAATATGAGCCCTTTAAGATCAAAACAAGGAAAGTCTTAAAGTCTTCAAGAAGATACTTTTCGGCTTATAAAGTATCCAATCTACGAAAATTAGATGAACTGATATTAACATATCATAGTTAAAAGTAAATGTACACTTCAATTAGTGTAAATCAACAGAACTTATTTGACAGTACAAAAAAGACTTAATAAACAAACACCCTCAGTGTTGAAGAATCCTTATAAGAAATCTCTTTGAACAGAGACTTAACAATATACTGACACTCTTAAACAGCTGGGAATATTTGCAGTTCCCTTTAAGGGATACTAGTATAAATCCACCATATTGTGTACATTATATAAATGCTCTCTAGTACACTAGCAAATACTGAAATACTCCACTTAGAGCATGGTATATTTACCATAAAGATAACAACTCTGAAGAACAAGCTTTTCTTCAGGGTAAAGTAAACAATATCACCTTGAGTCAGGTGTAGTAAAATTTGATAACCCTCAAGGAGGTTTTGTTTGAGAAACCTGAAGTAGAAAGTTATTACTTCAAATCAGATAATGATTATAAAAAAAGAAGCCCTGAACATCAGGCATGAAAAGATCCATAAGTTTCAGGGCACTATATTACTCTAATAACAAGTGAAGGAAAAATTAGCACCTGCAAAACATTACCCACTGGGGTTTTCAATGAGGGTCACGATTGGTATGTGCGCTTGACATTAATATCGAGTTGCAGAACATGCGAGTATTGTGGGAATTTCATACTATCTCATGCTCTAGTGAAATGTATACCGTTACCCTGAAAGCATGAAGTCGTTATTGTAAATTAATTTTTACAACTAGAGCATGACGGAATCCCGAGATTTTAGATTGACTCACATGATTGTTAATGAATGAGGAAGGAGCGTGCAGCGGACACAGTGATTGCCTCGATTGTTGGCAGGTGTGAGAACTTAGACTATAAATACCAGAATTCCGCTTGCTATCATGATGGGGGATTTTACCAGGAAGGTGGGCAGATCTCAAAGGTCGTATGATGGATTGGGAGCACAGAGGCTTTTGAAAACTAAAATGCACGAGTCCTATTGACACCAGAGAAGGCACAGAGGCTTTTTAAACGGATTGAAATTGCACGAGTGTTTTTGACATCGAAAGTGCCTCGTTTTTTAAAGGACTCCGTGGAGTATTAATATTGAAATGCCCCCTTGCTCATGATGGCAGGAACCACTTGAAAAAGACGAGTCAGTCGAAACGCGTTGTGGTGTTGGACTGAGCACTGATGGTATTGAAACGACATAAATCAGGATGAATAAATGACAAGTTTATCAGCAGCCGCTGGGAGTGCAGCGTTTTCTTTCTTCATGTGATATATATGGTTTGGTCCTTTACCCTGACGCAGCACTGACAGTTAGACATGCCGCTGTGCAGGACCAATTATTTTGTTGTGAATATATATATATATATATATATATATATATATATATATATATATATATATGACCAAGGCTGCAGTGTCAGCCGAAACGCTTTGTGCTTTGATTAAACTTGTTTTTCACTTTCCCTGAATCCTGAGCGTGCTAATTATATTTTTTGTTTTTGTTGGATATATATATATATATATATATATATATATATATATATATATATATATATATATATATATATGGAAAATGTCACTTACCCAGTGTACATCTGTTCGTGGCATGAGACGCTGCAGATTCACATGCTGTGCATTATCCTGCCATCTAGTGTTGGGCTCGGAGTATTATAAGTTGTTTTTCTTCGAAGAAGTCTTTTCGAGTCACAAGACCGAGTGACTCCTCCCTTTCGGCTCCATTGCGCATGGGCGTCAACTCCATCTTAGATTGTTTTCCCCGCAGAGGGTGAGGTAGGAGTTGAGTATACTAGAGGTGCCCATGCAATGGAGTAGTTATTTATGTACCTAATGTCTATTAAAAGAATATTTATTTACATATTTACAATTTTCATTCAACTAAAAACGGCTACAGGCTACCGGGGAGGTGGGAGGGCGCATGTGAATCTGCAGCGTCTCATGCCACGAACATATGTACACTGAGTAAGTGACATTTTCCGTTCGGTGGCATGTGTAGCTGCAGATACACATGCTGTGCATAGACTACCAAGCAGTAATCTCCCCAAAAAGTGGTGGTTTAACCTGTAAGAGTTTAAGTTGTCTGAAATAATGTTCTTAATACAGGCTGTCCTACTGTGGCTTGCGTTGCTAACACATCTACACAGTAATGCTTAGTAAATGTATGAGGCGTAGACCAGGTGGCTGCTTTACAAATTTCTGTCATAGGTATATTTCCAAGAAAAGCCATTGTGGCTCCTTTCTTTCTAGTGGAATGTGCTCTTGGTGTAATAGGTAATTCTGTTTTTGCTTTAATATAGCAAGTTTGAATACATTTACCTATCCATCTGGCGATGCCTTGTTTGGATATAGGATTACCTGCATGAGGTTTTTGGAAAGCTACAAATAATTGTTTTGTTTTACGAAATTGTTTTGTTCTATCAATGTAATACATTAGTGCTCTTTTTATGTCTAATGTATGCAAGGCTCTTTCGGCTACTGAGTCTGGTTGTGGAAAGAAGACTGGGAGTTCCACAGTTTGGTTTAGGTGGAATTGTGATATGACCTTTGGTAAGAATTTTTGATTCGTACGGAGAACCACTTTATGTTTATGTATTTGTACAAAGGGTTCTTGAATACTAAATGCTTGTATTTCACTTACTCTTCTAAGTGATGTGATAGCTATTAGAAAGGCTACTTTCCAAGTCAGATATTGCATTTCACAAGAATGCATGGGTTCGAATGGTGGGCCCATGAGTTGTGTTAATACAATATTAAGGTTCCATGAAGGTACTGGTGGTGTCCTTGGGGGTATGATTCTTTTTAGTCCCTCCATAAATGCTTTAATGACTGGGATTCTAAAAAGTGATATTGTATGTGTAATCTGCAGATAGGCAGATATTGCAGTAAAATGGATTTTAATGGAAGAGAATGCTAGATTAGACTTTTGTAAGTGTAATAAGTAGCTTACAATCTCCTTTGTGGAGGCATGTAGTGGTTGAATTTGATTAGTGTGGCAGTAGCAAACAAATCTTTTCCATTTGTTTGTGTAACAATGTCTTGTTGTAGGTTTTCTCGCTTGTTTAATGACCTCCATACACTCTTGTGTAAGATTTAAATGTCAGAATTCTAAGACTTCAGGAGCCAGATTGCTAGATTGAGCGATACTGGATTCAGGTGTCTGATCTGTTGTTTGTGTTGTGTTAACAGATCTGGTATGTTTGGTAATTTGATGTGGGGTACTACTGATAAGTCCAACAGTGTTGTGTACCACGGTTGGCGAGCCCAGGATGGTGCTATGAGTATTAGTTTGAGTTTGTTTTGACTTAGTTTGTTGACCAGATAAGGAATGAGTGGGAGAGGGGGAAAAGCGTAAGCAAATATCCTTGACCAACTGATCCATAGTGCATTGCCCTTGGATTGAGGGTGTGGGTACCTGGACGCGAAGTTTTGGCATTTCGCGTTTTCTTTTGTTGCGAATAGGTCTATGGTTGGTGTTCCCCAGCTTAGGAAGTGATCCTGAAGGATCTGGGGATGAATTTCCCATTCGTGAGTTTGCTGGTGATCTCGACAGATTGTCGGCTAACTGATTCTGAATGCCTGGTATGTATTGTACTTTTAGGCGAATGTGATTGTGAATTGCCCAATGCCAAATCTTTTGTGCTAAAGATAATACATTGTTGTCGGTTTTGACAAGGATGTGTTTGTAGGCTACCAGTGGTTGAAATGCGTTTCATGCTAGAAAAACCGCTAGCAGTTCCAAATGATTTATGTGAAGTTGTTTTTGTTGATTGTCCCATTGACCCTGTATGCTGTGCTTGTTGAAGTGTGCTCCCCACCCCATCATGGAAGCATCTGTTGTGATAACAGCTTGAGGCACTGGGTCTTGGAATGGCCGCCCTTTGTTTAAATTTATAGGGTTCCACCATTGAAGCGAGGTGTTTGGCGGTCTATCAACACTAGATCTTGAAGTTGACCCTGTGCTTGTGTCCATTGTTTTGCTAGGCACTGTTGTAAGGGCCGCATGTGTAATCTTACATTTGGGACAATGGCTATGCATGAAGACATCATGCCTAGAAGTTTCACTACAAACCTTACTGGGTAGTGTTGGTTTGACTGTATGCTTGATGTTACATTTTGGAACGCTTGGACCCTTAGTGGACTTGGAGTGGCAATTGCTCTTTGAGTGTTGAGTGTTGCTCCCAAGTATTGTTGTATTTGGGATGGTTGCAGATGTGATTTCTGGTAATTGATAGAGAACCCCAGTTTGTGTAGTTTCTATGACGTACTGCGTGTGAAGAAGACACTGTTGTTGAGTGTTGCTTTTTATTAGCCAGTCTAAATATGGGAAAACGTGCATGTGCTGTCTCCTTACGTGAGCGGCTACTACTGCTAGGCATTTTGTGAATACCCTTGGGGCTGTTGTTGTTCTGAACGGTAGCACTTTGAATTGATAGTGTACGCCGTGCATTACAAACCTTAAGTATTTTCTGTGAGAAGGATGGATGGGTATGTGGAAATACAAATCCTTGAGATCCAATGTTGTCATGTATTCCTCCTTTTCTAATAAGGGAACCACGTCTTGAAGTGCTACCATGTGGAAGTGGTCTGGTTTGATCAAGAGATTCAGTGTTCTGAGATCTAATATAGGTCTTAACGTTTTGTCCTTTTTTGGAATCAGGAAATATAGTGAGTAGACGCCTGTTCCTTTCTGATGATTGGGTACGAGCTCTATTGCTTGTTTTTGTAGTAGTGCTTGGACCTCTATTTGTAATAGGTCTAAGTGTTGTTGTGACAGGTTGTGCGTTTTTGGTGGCACATCTGGTGGGAATTTTGTGAATTCTATGCAATAACCATGTTAGATAATTGATAGGACCCATGCATCTGTGGTAATATGTGTCCAGTTTTGATAATATGTGGTTAACCTCCCCCCACTGGTGACAAGTGTTGGGGTTTTGAGACATTGAAGTCACTGTTTGGTCTGGCTTGCTTTGGTTGCTTGGAACTTTCCCCTTCCTCTTGGGAATTGTCCTCTATAGGAACCACGAAACCCTCCCCTTTGGTATTGTTCCTGGTAGGTGGGTCTGGTTTGAGAGATGGAAGGCTCTGATGTTTGTTGCCTAAAACCTCCTCTGAATTGTGGTTTTCTAAAGGTGCCTCGGACTTGTGGGGAATAGAGCGCGCCCATGGCTTTGGCCGTGTCCATGTCTTTTTTCAATTTCTCAATTGCGGTGTCAACTTCCGGCCCAAACAACTGTTCTTGATTAAATGGCATGTTCAACACCGCTTGTTGAATCTCTGGCTTGAATCCCGAACTTCTCAACCATGCATGCCTGCAAATGGTTACAGCCGTGTTGACAGTTCGTGCTGCAGTGTCTGCCGAGTCTAGTGCGGACCTTATCTGGTTGTTAGATATGGCCTGTCCTTCTTCCACTACCTGTTGGACATGTTTCTGGTGTTCCTTGGGCAAGTGCTGTATGATGTGTTGCATCTCGTCCCAGTGTGCCTTGTCGTAGCGAGCAAGTAGGGCTTGCGAATTTGCAATTCGCCATTGATTGGCTGCTTGTGCTGCCACTCGCTTGCCCGCTGTGTCTAACTTTCTGCTTTCTTTGTCAGGCGGTGGAGCATCTCCAGACGATTGAGAGTTTGCTCTCTTTCTTGCCGCCCCTACAACCACTGAGTCCGGTGTAAGTTGTTGT
Organism: Pleurodeles waltl; assembly: GCF_031143425.1. Lineage (NCBI taxonomy): Eukaryota > Metazoa > Chordata > Amphibia > Caudata > Salamandridae > Pleurodeles > Pleurodeles waltl. Next base: position 529,298,498 of record NC_090436.1, read on the forward strand.
GTTATGAACACAGGATCTGTTAGGGGAGGTTTGTACTTCTTCTCAACTCTAAGCGTGATAGCCCTTCCCTTTACAGGCTCCTGGAAGACCTGTTTCGTGTGCTTAAGCATGCCCGGGAGCATTGGCAGACTCTGATAGGAAGCGTGGGTGGATGCCAAAGTGTTATACAGGAAATCAACCTCCACTGGCTGTGTGTGCATTGCTACGTTGTGGAACGTAGCTGCCCTAGATAGTACCTGCGTATATGCAGTACTGTCTTCTGGTGGTGACGGCTTTGTTGGATAACAATCCGGACTGTTATCCGATACTGGTGCATCATATAAGTCCCATGCATCAGCATCATCCTGTGTCATCCCAGTATGTGTGGGTGACTGCATTATAGGTGTTCCCACTGGTGACAGTTGTGGTGAGTGCGGTGGGGACGTTTTTGGTGATAACCTTGGTGGTGGGGATTTGTCTCTAACCACCTTTGCCTTAGGTTGCATTTCTGTCTCCTGAAATGCAAGTTTCTTTTTAGATTTGAGTGGAGGTAAAGTTTGTATTTTTCCAGTCTCTTTCTGGATATGTAACCTCCTTTGTGTATGGTCTGGTTCTTCCATACCTAACTCCTGCTCAAATTCATGTCTTTCCTTGAATTGGCTGGAAAGTCCTTGCTCCTCTGTATAAGAGCTTCTTCTCTGCTCCGAAGCCGCTTTTTTTGGTAACGAGGTTTCTGTTATAGTCTTTTTCGGTTCCAAAGATATTTTTCTTACTTTGGGCGAAACGAACTCTCGGTGTCGAGATCGTTCGGTGCCGGAATCTCGACCGGAGTCAGAACTATTCGACAATTCTCTGGCCTTTTTCGGTGCCGATGTTTGGCCACCTTCCTTTCGGTGGGTTAAGCCATGGTCTGCTGGCGGTGGCTTCCCCAAGGCCTTAAATGTCTTTGTGTGAGTTTTGGACGGGACAGGTTTGCTCACTGTTCGCTGCACCGTCAAGGGTCGTTCCATTTCGGACTCATCCGAGTCCGTCCCCTGGATGGAAATGCTTTCCTCCTCTTCGACGTTGAGTTGTTCTTTCGGTATCAACGCCGTTTGCAGTCTTTTTGCGCGTTGATCTATCAAGGTCTTTTTCGATCGAAACGCTCGGCAAGCCTCGCAAGTATCCTCCCTGTGTTCAGGTGATAAACACAGATTACAGACCCGGTGCTGGTCTGTATAAGGATACTTCGAATGACACTTAGGACAGAAGCAGAAGGGGGTCCGGTCCATTAGTCTGGGACGAAGGGTGTGGTCGGGCCGACCAGGCCTCGGTGAAGAGCGGAAGCCCCGAAGGGCCGCCAGAGCGCTCTTTATGTCGGTGCCGATACACTAACACTAACCCGGTACCAAACGATAACAATACCGTCTAATTTTCGATAATTTAGCCAACTTACCCGATTTGAAATACGAAGCGCAGAGGAACACGTCCGAACCCAATGGCAGAAAGAAAACAATCTAAGATGGAGTCGACGCCCATGGGCAATGGAGCCGAAAGGGAGGAGTCACTCGGACTCGTGACTCGAAAAGACTTCTTCGAAGAAAAACAACTTGTAACACTCCGAGCCCAACACTAGATGGCAGGATAATGCACAGCATGTGTATCTGCAGCTACACATGCCACCGAACATATATATATGAAAATTGAATCCTCACGCCCTGCCGATCAAAAATAAGTACCATATAGAAGTTACAGTATGAACTAGCCAAAAGGTAAAGCTAGCTCAGTACTCCACCCCTACTGTCTCGAAAACACCTTAAAGTTGAGTCAGCCCAAATAAATTGGCACCATCAAATGGCATTTCAATCAATGTAGATTGGACTGGCTCTGAAAATCCTGAGGAACGTCACCAGGCACGACGACACAGCGCAACTGAGGAAGCCATAGCTCGACCCACAGAGTCAGTAGTGTCTATGCCGCAACAAATGCTGCATGCGATCCACCCTGAACCATAGTAGTAATAGTACTCCTGATGTCTTCCGGAAGCTAAGTTAAACTGTTCATTAATGGGTCCCATAAAGAATGAGAGAAACGTCCAAGAATCACACAGCGTACAGCAGAACTTGCGGAGGAAGAAATATGCCTGCTACAGACGTATTGACTCCTGGACTTTATTAGTTGAAACATGTGTGAAAGACTCCATATCACAGAAAGCTAAAGCGGCATGTGCCACCAAACTTCGAGGAGCGGGATGTCTTATTAGACAGGGCGGATCACCAGGGACAGGTCGGTGCCTGTGGGATACAGCACAGTCAACAGGGGCCCCTGTATCAGGCTTAGCCCAAGCCCCCAAAAAGACACTGTGTAGTGCTTCACTGTAAAGAAGCACTGGTTCAACCCCTGGGGATCTGAAGCTAATTCCACTGAAAGAAGAGCCAGATCCAACACTTTTGCAACCCTCTTTAGCATGTCTGCAAAGGATTAGTTAGCCACCGTATCAAGTCCAGTGGGTAAAAGTAGGCCTGAGGCTGGAGAAGAATCCAAGCCACTAGCCGTAGCTAGGTAAGTTATCCAGCTGTCCTCTCTATGAAGTTCCAATTCCCTACTGCCCCTCCACCATCTCCCTCAGTAGGACCAACATGAGGGGATTCTTGTGGAGGAAGACCAGTGATGACAGGCAAGACTGGTGCCGTTCCTGACACTGACCGGCATCGAGAAGGCAAATCCTCAATGCCTTTGACTTCAGATGGAGAGAGGGATTCAACTTCGATCGGCAGCGCCAGTGGAATTGCCAGAGTCAGCTGATCAGATACCCTAAAGTGCTGAGCACCGACACAGTAACAGCTTTGCAAACTGATGCCAAATGCCTAACTAAAGCTGAGGGCGAACCTGCCGGTGTGTATACAGTCAAGGCACTTCGCACCTCCTTGGGACCCACAGGCGCTCCCAGAGAAAGGTGACTGACCAAAGATAGCATGCAGGGGAGCATAATATTCACACATCTAATCTAGAATCGCCCTGTCTCCTGGAAAGGGAGGGAGATGCGGGGCAGAGTACGACTTCCTCTACTCAACCGAGGAATGACGGGAGGTCGTATGTGCTTCAGTGAGCAACTTTCATGACTTCGACCACTTGCAAGACTTACCTTTGAACATCGATGGGCAATGACGTCCATGAGAATGACTCCTCGAACGGGCCCAGGAACGGACATCAGTCCGAGAAAATTACATCATTCGATGGGAAGACCGCTATGACTCAGACATCTGTACAGCTAGAATCTTCAGCCGATGCTCTTGTAGAGCTTTTGGCCAAAGCCGCAAACCGGAGTCGCACTCTTCGGCGTCATGGAGCATTCTAAGGCACCACATGTAAACCTGAATGGGGGTCCATAGTCGAGATGTGACGTCTACAGGGTTTAAAACTCGAAAACATAGAAAGCACCTAGTAATAGGTTGACAAAAACGTCGAAGTGGGCCAAAAAAGGAAAAGAAGAAACGGAGAGCGGTGCGTCGGCGACGGAGTTAAATGGACACTGCTGACATCACATCCAGTGGATGACATCGATGCCCTCTACCAATGCACAGATGTACTATGAAAAAGGTTTTCAGATCCAGGCTCGGGCCTGGGGAAGGTTCTAGAGTTAGGAATCTTCAGCTAGATTTCTTTATGAGATAACTTACTTATACATCCCTATTATATAGTACTATAGGCATACAGGGCTAGTAAATTGAAAAGAAAGTCCAATTTCTTTTGGGTTAAAATTACCCTGAAAGCAAAAACTCAAAATTACTGCGTTATCTGTAGCAAGGATGGTGGTTGCACTGGCTAACATGGAGTTTCATTAGCCAGTGTGTCAAGTGCTAACTGTAGGAGGCTGGCTCAGTTTATGGTGTATACCACCTATGGTATGGCACCCTATACTGAGTCAAGGCAACCCTTAGTGATAGTGTGTAGGTGTCCAGATAGCCAAACCTCTCTAGGGGTAGCTGTGATGAGCAGCTAAAGCTTATCCAGGAGGAGTGTAAAGGGCTTGCAATGCCACTGTAGTCAGTCAGTAACTGTTACACAAGAAAGGACCAAAATAAAGTATTCTTTATTACGACACTAAGCGTATACTAACGTTGGTATATCTTCACACAAAATATACATTTAGCAACAAGCTGGGAAAGCATAAAAATACATGGGACCCTATGGGGGTAGGTGAGGCCATATACTAAGAAAGTGGTATAAGCATGGAGGAGCCCAACCAAGGTAAGTGTGTTAGAATCCCAGGGGGTGGGGGAAGTAAGAAATTACCCGAGGTAGGTACCAGAAGTCCCACAGGCGCGAGTGTGCAAAGTTGTTATTAAGCCGGGTGTCCCATAGGCTAACACAGGATCATCAGGGTTGGAATTTTATTGAGTCAGGATCCTTCCCAGTGGATCCAGAGGAAACCAGTTGGCACAAAGAAGTTTTAATAGGGTCCCCACCCACGGATACCCAAAAGATTGGAGCCCAGGTGCACAGGGGTTAAGTGACGTTAGAAACCTTTGTTGGAGTCAATGGAAGCCTCGATTGTCCAGCTGATGTCGCAACCTGTGGACCAGGTCGTAGAACACAAGGATGGATTACGGACATGAACAACCTAAAAAAGAAGGGGGCAGTGTCCCGCCCACTCGGAGATGTCCAGGCGGTGCAGGTGGGCAATGCTCATCCTCCTGAAGATGAAGTTCCTGTAAGACGGTGAAGGAAGAAGTCCAACTGCGGACTCCAGGGGAGGCAGGAGATTCTTGGAGTCACCTACGAGCTGTCCCATGTCGGTTGCCAGATTGCAGGAGAGTCAGTAGCCAGCAGGGCCACCAATAAGCCTTGGTAAATGCAATTAGTTGCCTCAAGGAAGATTGCAGGTTTTTGGGGACCAGCAAGGTACTAGTACTCGACCCTTGGAGGGGAGTCAGGGCAAGCCTTTAGCAGGAAGGAAAGCCACCGGGAGTCGGAGCAGCCCTCACGAGTGACATAGAGGCAGCAGGCACAGGGAGAACTCAGCAGCACAACAAAACAGGAGTCCACGTTGCTGAATTTGGAGGTGCTAGAGGCTGCGGCTTCATGGGGCCTGAAGATCCCTTGGAGGAAGAGTCAGCAAGCATTGGTAAGAGCAACAGTTGCGGTGCACAGGGGTTCCGTTCCAGTGGCTGCACCAAGGCTTCGTCTCCCAAGTTAGTCAGGAGACAAGTTGGACCTGGAGAGGACCACAGAACCACCACCTGTGTTGCAGAGCCTTCCGATGTCCATGGGACAACAAGATCCACCAGCCGGTGGTTGTCTTGAGGTGCCTGCAGATGCAGGGAAGTGGTTCCTTCACTCCAAGAGAGATTCCCTCTTGCTTCTTGGATACAACCAAAGTCCTTGTGACCCTGGAGGATGCACAACCGCGGACGTGCAGAAATCTTTCAGGAACTGGAGAAACAATGCTGCAGTCGGACTCAACTGGATACAGTCTTGTTTCAGTTCCAAAACTAGACCAGATGTCTTGCAGAGAGCTCCTTGAAGAGACTTGCTAGATAAATCTGAGGACCCACCCTCAGGGGAGACCTTAAGTAACCCTAAAAGGGCATTGGTCACCATCTGCAATGACCCACCTATCAGAGGGGGTCAGGGACATCATGTACCTGGCCTAACCAGTCAGATGCTTCCAGGGTCCCTCTGCCTACCTTGTTTCCAAGATGGCAGAATCAATCGGACACATGGAAGAGCTCTGTGCACCTTCCTAGGGGAGGAGCTGGACGGGGGATGGTCACTCCCTGTCCTTTGTATGGTTTTGTGCCAGATCGGGAACCGGGGGTTCCTGCAGGGGTACAAACAGGTTTATGTAAGGAGGGCACCAAAAGTGCCCTTCAAAGCAGTTGGTGGCGCTGGGAAGCCACCCTACCCCAGCTTAGACATACCTACTTCTAAAGGATAGGATGTCATATATCCCTCCTACAGGAAACCCTTTGTTTTGCCTTCCCCTACTTGAGTTAGGCTCAGCAGCAGGAGGGCAGAACAGTGTCTGAGGGTCTGCAGCAGCATGGGCTGGCAGGCAGACCCTGCAAGGCTACACAGGCAGAACTCAGGGATCCTCTAATGAACCCCCAGAGTACATGGTATCATGCAACTAGCACTGGAATCGATGCAGTTGCATGATTCCACATGTTTGATACCAAACATGCCTACGTTCAGAGAAGACATTTTGTAGTTGGACCAGTGTCCAGTGACCAGAAGGCTGCTCTGCACTTACTAAGCCCAGAAATTGGGGTATGGGGTTTGTAGGGGTACCTCTGCTCATTTAGGGGTACCTTCACACTTAGGACCATGCACCCTGCCCGCGGGCTGAAGGGCCTACCAAAGGGATGACTTACTGTGTCCAAGTGCAGTGACTACAATATAAGGCAAGCCCTATACCTAAAGTGAAAGGTGCATGCACCATTTCCCGCAGGGTGCAATGGCAGGCCTACAGACACAGTTTGCATGGGCCCCTTTGGGTGGCATAATACATGCTGCAGCCCTTATGTGACCCCTGGTGTACCAATGCCATGGGTACTTAAGTATCATATACTAGGGACTCACAAAGGTGTACCAGTATGCCGATTGTGGGGTGTAAAAGTTACCAAACAACCAAATTTAGAGGATAGAGCATAGGCACTGGTTAGAAGGATCCCAGTGTACTACAGTCTAAACACACTGACACCAGGCAAAAAGTAGGGGTAACCATGCTAGAAAGATGCTACTTTCATACACTAACCTCTATTAGGGATCATCAAAAATTTAACTTCAAGGTATCAAATTAATCATTACATTAAACCTGACTCACTCCCAAAATCTGATTTTAGTAACTTTTATGAGAAAGGTGACTACAGAAAGACACCACTTTCTATCTGCAGCAGTTTTCACTCAAGATACCAAGCTGCCCCTCTGCTAGGAAGTGTGACGCGCTCCCATGAACAAAGAACTAAGAGAATTGCTGAAGGGAAGAATTCTGACCTCCTCCAAAGGGATGACTGCTGGGTAGTGACCACAGATGGCCCAGCTTGAAAAAAGCTACCTCCTCTGTGAAGCAAAAGGCAATTGTCTGCCCACTCCTTACATATATGTGTGAGAACTGTCTGCAGTGATCCTAACATACTTGCGGCTAGCTTCTGAGAGGAGGTGACATTTGCTAAAACCTTGCATTTGTGCATGGGAGACCCCTGTACCAAGTGGCCCTCTTACTGACCTGGAGCGTGGTCTGCGGCCTATTTACTTTCTAGATGGGTGTCCAAATTATCAACCCAGGACGAAGAGACCGTTTTTCTTTCGTAGTTGCCGACAATTGTCCGCTGCTTCCTGTGTTAGTTGGCCTTGAATCTGGCTGATTGTGGTATCACCAGGTTTTTGCCTCTCCTGCGCCATGGGCAAGCTTGATAAGCAGGTACATCTTACCTTTGAAGCCCGTAAAAGTCATTAGCAGGCCATGGGTGCTGCGGGGTAGGAGGCATCATTGAGGAGGGGCAGCAAGAGATGGTACTATCTCCTCTGCTGGCCTTCTATAAGAAATGAAAACAAGTCTTGCCACCAATGATGTGAAAAAATGACTCTCTCCCTTGCTGTATGGATGACACAAAGGAGCATCTCGATCGCCACAGCATTGACCACACAGAGCATATGATCTTGGAGGTGGAAGATAATATGGCACAATGTAACTCTGATGAAATAAATGGCTATAGAGATGGAAAGTATCAAACTGAAGAACGAGGATTTGGAGATCTGCGTGCATTGAAGCAACCTCCAGATCCTGGGTATTGCTGAAACTACAGTGAATGGAAGGATTGAAGACTATATAGAGAAATTGTTGAGTCATTTTTGTTGTGGAGCATGCACACCGTGCCTCGGCCACGTCCAATCCTGGGCACACCTCAACAGCCTATAATCGCTAAATTGCTTAAAGAGATCGCAATACTATTTTGCACTCAGCGAGGGAGAAGCATTCCCACACTAATCAGAGCATGACCTAATCATTTTATCTGGACTTTATCTAAAGTGTGCAGCATGTGTGGCACACATTTTAATCCAGTTTAAAAAAAGCTTCTTGGAACTTGACATCACCTATTCGATGTTATAACTAGCACGCCTCTGTTTCAGGCTCAAGGGCAAGATGCTGCCTGTAGTCCACCTTTAACTGGCTCCAGCCAACATGATCATAGTCTGAGTAAAGTTGAATGCACTGAACTGATTTTCACCAATTGGCTGAGGTGCTAGGCTTTGTTGAGTAGTGTGTGTGCTCTATGCAGCCAAGGAATTCTGACTTACTTACCACTACCTAGGCATGACTTGGTACAAGCTACTATTGTTCCCCCTACTTTTGAAAGAAGGTGATAGCTCTATTGATTATTAGGTTCTCTGGACCCTCTTGGCTAAATGCCTACTGTTATTGCAACTGCACACATCTGCTGTTGTTGTATTTGGTTAGGTTCTTTGTCCAGTATACTACTGAGTAAATGCACGGGGCGATTGTAGCCCCGTGTAGGAGGACGGTTGGGAAAGGGGTTCTTACTGCTGTTTGATATCATCATGATTGCCCCATTAGCTCCTGTGGTTTCTTCTATACCTGGAGCTGCCTACTGGTGTGATGTGGTCTTTATAGAGTCTGTCCAGGCTCCCTGCCAGCTATTTATTACCTAGACCTCTGCAAAGCATTAAAATGCATTACATGAAACATTACAGGCTTGGGAAATTGACGAAAACACTGTCATATATTAGGTTATCTGACTCATCATAATATAAATATGGCTTTCCTGCAAGAAACACATTTGGCTCCTAGCTTCACGCCACCTCAGGCTAAGGCTTGGGTGAAACATAGATACTTTGCCTCTTATTCTACCTATTCAAAAGGCGTGGATATTTTAATTCACAAATCACTCCACTTTCAACATCTGCACACACACATTTGCTGACTCAGAAGGTTGTTACGTATTGGTGCTGGGATTGCTTGGACCTGTACATGTTTGCCTTAGTGAACTCATATTCCCCCCAACATAGATTGTCCTGATTTCTTTACACAAATAGTCTCTCGTCTCTGCTTGCTTCAGGTGCAGGTGGTAATTAGGGGACAGGGGGTTACAACAATGCACTCCTGGATGCCTCTATGGACTGCACTAAGGGTACGATTCAATCCTGCAACGAGGCGAGTGGTATCCTGGCTTGACACCCCCAGACTCATGACTACATGTTCTGCTCCTCCATACACGGCTACTCCTCTAGACTAGACGTGTGGTTTGGTGCCAAAGATATACTAGGATGAGCCACTGATTTTACTTACTTGCCCGAGCATGGTCAGATCATTCCCCAGTGGTCCTTGACCTGAAGCTTGCAGTGGGGGTGCCACCGACTAGACTTTGGGGGCTCCATCCTGAGACTCTACTGCATAGTGTCCTTAGGGAAAAAATCTGGTAGGCCCCTTGAAATTACTTTAGAGTAAATGACGGCTCTGTGAGGTCATCCTCGACCCTCTAGGAGGCTTATAAGGTGGTAGTACAAGGGGAATGCATCAGCAAGAGCGGTGGTATTCTAAAGTTGCTTAGGGGTGAGCTCCGGCAGCTGGAATGGGCTTTTAAGGCATTTGAAGAGGTATATGTCTGAGAAGGGGACACTCAGGTCCTAGGATCTCGGGAGCTCCGAATCCAAGAATACAAGGTGGCAGCTGACAGGGAGATCTGCTTCTGTAGCAAATATAAGACAGCCTGCTCTTAAGGGGACAGAGAGTGCCCTGGACATACCTTTGTGTCAGCAATTAGTCCTAATTAGGCAGCAAACCATGCTACGAAGATGTTGGAAGAGGATGGATGGGTGGTTCATGGCTCGAGAGCTCCTCTGGAAGGCTTTATTGCTTACTATAAGCACTTACACAGCTCCCGCACTGTGACCCATCTACCTGTTATCCACAAGTTCCTGGAGTACACCCGTCTGGCAAGGCTCTCAGATCAGCCGTTCAGAGGGAAGGTCTCTGTCAACCTATTATGCTAGAAGAAATTAAAGGGGTTATTGCACACTTAAAAAATGGGAGTGCTGCTGAGGGTATGCACAGGAACTGGCCCCGATTATACTTGCATGCATGAGGAATCTTCAGGACAAGCTGCCTTCCTGCTCAATTGCAGAAGCTATTATAACTGTGCTCTTAAAACCAAGCAAACTCGCTAATCGTTATGCTCTTTTCAGCCATTGTCCCTCATTAATGTGGACAGCAAACTCCTTACTAAACTGCCTACTAATAGTCTTGTACTGCTGATGTCTGATCAATCAGGATTCATCCCTGGCCATTCTACGACCAACAATTTATGTACTCTCTTTGCTGTTAAACACTAAATAGACTCCCAACTCAAGATCACTGCAGCTTTTTTTAGATGCTGCTAAAACATCTGATTCTATTGAATGGTGCTTTATATGGGAGTGGGTATGGCTTATTTGCAGTGGGTATGGCTTATTTGCAATGGGTTCGGCTTATATATGCTAAACCCCAATTTAGGCTGCGGGTGATATTTATTGGTAGACCCGTTTTCTACAGGGTGGGACATACAGCAGTGGTATCCTTTATCACCCCTCCTCTTTGCCTTTGTTATGGAACACCTGGCTTGTCTGTTGCGATATCGTCACCATCAAAAGCGAATTAGATTTGGGAGATAGAATGTCCTTCTGTCTATGTACGCAGATGATCTTCTGCGTTTGGTCCACGATCCTGCTGCCAATTTACATCCCATAACCTGGGACATTATTTATAAAGGGCGATGATCTGATCGTCAAATTAACTGGGATAAATCACTTTTAATGACTCTTAGGAATGCCACTGCTAAACAGGCGCATGACTTTCCCCGCAGCTGGATGATCAAACTGGTTCGCTATCTTGGTGTCCTGTAGCACCGAGACATAGATACTATTTTCAGTGCAAACTAAGGCACGTGCATCTCCTGGATTACTTATTCGGTGCAGGGGTAGATTAAGATGCCCCTCTCAGTGCCTGGCAGGATCGCCTTAATGAAAATGGTTATCCTGACTAAGCTACTGTACCCACTTCAAAATATTCCCATCTCACTTCACAAATCCTTCCTTTCCCACTTATGTTCCCTTATGATTACTTTTGTGTGGGCTGGCAATCAACCCTAGATTGGGTGGGCTAAGCTGCAAAAACCTCAATTCAAAGGGTGCTTTGTGGCATCGAATATTGAATTGTATTATGTAGTAGCCCAAGCACAGTTTGCTCACCACTGGATCCATAATGTTTGTTGGGCATCGAATGCAGATTAAGAATGTGGCCTGTTGGACACTGCTACCATTCAAATGTATCTGTACACCCGAACGTCCCATTCAGACTGGGATATTCATATGGCTAAATGCTCGAGCTGGGCGTTAACACGATTGGCTGATTGCTGGTGTGTTTGTCCCCGGTTCACAATGCAGGATGAAATTGTTCATTATCTGTATACCAGTATTGATTCTTACTCAGCGCTCCTTCCTGTGCTGGGGAGTATGCAGCTTTGCTTCATGGGAGGTCTGTTCCCCAACCATAGGTTCCTCTCTTTGGAGGAATTCATTGCCCCTCCAGAGGTAGATACGCTTAGTTACTACAACCTCAAACACGTCTTAAAGAGGTTTCTCCCTACCTTTCCAGGCACCCAGAGAATTTGCAGCTTTTGTCTTTACTACTGGCCGATCCTTCGACCACTCACATTGTCACCCACTTGTCCTCTATGATCTCTCAGGCTGCTTCTGAACTTGAATGGGATGTCCGTACGCAACAGTCAGCTAATGCAACCCTTGATATTACTCATAACCAAGTACGCTCAGGAAAGATATTTCTCCTAATGGATGGTATTGACTGATCCATTTTAAATATTTACATAGGGCCTACTGCATTCCTGCTAGTCTTCTCAGACATAGTCTGTCATCTTGCTCCCTTTCCCGTAGATGTGCCGCCCTCCCAGGGCTGGCTACTTCCATCTTGCATGGCTAGGCCCTAAAGTTGCTGCTTTTTGGGCTCAAGTGACACATGACAAACATCATGGTGGATGGAGTGGTGACTTTTACCCCTTTGTTGCTCCTACTGGGTGGAGTGATGATGCTCCTAAGTCCTGTAGGAACATATTGGTGATGGCATTCCTCTTGGGTCGGAGACGTGTTGCCTTGACTGACCTGGGGGGGCACAGGCGGCCCCGATTATAAGGGCTGGTTGAAAGATATGGTAATGTGTAGTCACCTTGCTGACTCAAATGCTACATTGCTTCTGCTCATCTCTAGGGCAAAAGACATCTGGGACCCTCTACGAGTCTATATACAAACTCAGGATGAGGCTAGACCATTGTGATAACCTTTTGTGCTCTGAGATAAATATTGTGCAGAGTATGTGTCTTCTTATGCTGACAAGGTGTTACACAATTTTTTATGTACCGACAGGGAAATTAATTGTAGAGCCAGGCGGCGGGGAGGGGATGGGGTGCTAGCACATGCATCTGAATAAATTATCAAGTTCAATATTGCACTCTTTGGGGGGGGGAGGGGAATGACATATGTAGTATTATGTTTGATTCTGGTTGGTTTCGGTTTTGGTGTCTATTCTAATGAACTTGTAAAACAATAAAAAAAGAAACCATTTGCAACTGGAAAAAAAAAAAAGGTGATTTCAATAAGAACGGCTGCTCTGGTAAACACAGAAAGGTCGAAAGTGCCAACAAATAACCTTTATCTTTGCTGGATCAAAGACAGAACAAACACATCCACATCTAATAGTTCAGCTTGCAACAGGCTTGTTACTGTTCCCACACCAGCCACAAATGTGTACCAGCTTTCGGCATTAACAGATTTTGCAGAAGGACACTTAGCTGCCAGGATGATATCTATAGATTCATAGGGTAGCTCGAATGCAGTCAACTGCCTTCGCACAATCTTCACACATTTAGGGCTACATTGCATAAGCCCAGATACAAGACCCTGCCCTACTGCTGCTAAAGAAGATCCTCTTAAAGCAGCAGCCTGATTGGAAGACAGATGCTTATGCCTAAATTAAACGTTCTGGGTACCACACTCTCCTGGCTCAATCTGGAGTCACTAAGATGACTTGGGCCCAGTCACTTCTTATCTTCCTCAGAACGCGGGGTAGAAAAACTAGCGTGGGGAGGCATGCAGGAGTCTTATGCCCCACTACTGGCTGAATGGATTTCCCAATAAGGCTCTCTCTCAGAGATACAATCACAAAAGTGTTGACATTGAGTGATCTTGGCAAATTGGGGCAGGGTTCTCCCCATTGCTGGAGATGCCCTGTGCAATTTCTAGGGGTAGCTGTTATTTGTGATCTGTTAGGCATCACTGGCTAACTTTGCTCACCTTCTCATTTTAAGAATCCGTGAGATGGTCTTTGATCACTGCCCAGCCTGTTGCTATACTATGTGGCGGTGATGGGGTTTGTGAGGACCTGAACTAGCCTCCTCTTGATGGACAGTAGGAAAGATTTCAACGCCAAGTGAAATGCCTACAACTCCAACAGATTGATGTTAAGGCAGTCTTCTGTCGGAGGTCGAAGTCATCTGATCTCCAACGCTCCCCAACTCAGAAGTTCTGATCACCAAGGCTGAGACCCTCTCTAAAGCTCCTTTCTACAAACAAGCCTACATTTTCTGCAGCAAAATGCACAAATGGTCCTCTGAAAGCCGCTGTGATGTAGGTGGAAAAGGCAGAAAGGTGAAAATGAATGGCAGGATGCAACTCTACTACACTGTGGCGGGACCCACCTGTCAGATGTTGAGGCTTGCTACCTGAGGAGAAAAGGAGTGATCCTGCCTCCCCAGGGTGGTCATGTGATACTAAAGAATAACTAAAGCAGCTTGGATGCTGCTGCCGGAGGGCCAGGGACTAGGAAGTTTGCTGGTCCCTGCTGCAGGACACTGTCTGTTTGATTCTCTACCTTGATCCCAAAAAGGTCTGAGGTGGCTGTTGTGGGAGCAGAGGTATTTTACACTGTCTGAAGAAGAAACTCCTAATGATGTCTTGAAAGGGGTGACAGTTTTGGGAATACCGCCTTGCGGGTGTAGAAAGACCAAGGAAGCATGAAGTGGATCTACTCTTTTTAAAGTGCTTGAGGGCAGAGTCAGCCTTCTTGTAAAGAGGCGAGGCCCCTGAAAAGGAATATCCATGAATGATGCCTGAGTATGATCCAAGATGTCCATGGACCTCATCCACATCTCGCGTCAGGGCACAAAGCTGGTGCTGACTGATTTTCCTAAGCAGTCTGTTGTGTACAGACCTCACAGGATGACATATATGGTTGCATCCTGATAATTTTGAATAGTCTGTTCCAACTTGGTGCAAAATTCTTATGGCAATGCAATTTATATCTCAGGGACTGAGACAGTCCATTGTCAGACCTCTTGGAGGTCTAGCTATCATCAATGTCATCATAATATTGTGGGGTGAATTTGGTCCCTTCATCACCATCATCACCAAAAGCTGATTGGCTCTGGTAAGTCTTTTCCAAAATGTTTTCTGAGCTCTGGAGGGCAGCTCCTTAGAAAAAGCACTGTCTTATGAGAGCCAGAATGTAGGAACTGAGTTCAAGCGTGGCATTGGCTGAGGTCAGGACTGATTTAACTCAGACAGAACATTGGGACTGACATCCTCCTCCAACGCCCACAACATCAACATTTCAGGAAGCAGCACAGATCACTGTGCCAAGCATGAAATCGGCTCTTAAGTTAGAGTTGAACTCAAAATAGGTAAAGGAGGCATACACGACACAGAGGATAGATCCACGGGCAGTAATCTGACTGGAGGCCTTTGAGGAGTTGTTTTGCTTTCACTAATGACTGGGCTGACAAAAATCTCTGGAATGCACTTCTTAGTTTAAAGAAGACATTTATTATTATTCCACCACGAGGTTCCTAAAAAAATTATGGAGATTAGTAGGTCAAAGGTACATGTTTAAAAATAGTCACAGCAATGAAAGGAAAATATATCAAAGTGCTTCCCAACTGCAATGTACACAGCAAATATATGTGATTATATTGTAGCATAATTGTGAAGCAAAGGATAAAGTACAAATTAATCAACATAGGGCCTGCCAAGCTCTTCATCTTTCTCATGCCAGCAAGAAGACGACCCCTGTTCAACTGCGAGAAAGAGATATCCACCCTCACTTGACAAGTGTGTGTGCCAGGCATTTGACATCCAATCCTGACCGAGGTCTCGGAAATTCCCCTCGCTACTGACCAGGGCCACCTTTTTATAGCTTAAACAATCATGGAAAAAGCCTTCTGAAAGGCCCTCCCACTTCAGATAGAAATATTCAAAACATGCTGGCTACTGTAGGTCAGAGTTAGCAGAAAAATGTTGAACTGGCCAACTTTTCAAGGCCCACCTTCCAAGGCCAACCTGTTCCCTGCACTGAAGAAAAACAAAAAATATGTGCTCTCTTATCATGCTATCATGTTCGGAAAGAGAAAATACGAAAAACAATCTTAGTTTACCATGTGGAAAAACACAGCTCATCTACAATGTCTCAACTGTAATGTCTAACGCCACGATAAAGCCAACAGGCAGCTAAACTGAATACAAAATGTAATCGGCAACTGGTGAACATTGAACAACTAATATGCACAGTGGTGAAACACAGTCAGTGGTCAAACCTACCTATTTTCACTACAGGAGCCTGAAGAGGTACCAGAGGGAGCCGATGCACGCTTGGAATTCTTGAGTTTCTTTTTTAAATTTACCCGAAGGCTTGGATTGTGGCGACATGTCACAGAACCTATCCTATAAAGGGGAACTGGTCTGTGTCCTTGACTTTGAGTGGCTGTCATGTGGCTTCCTTTGGTGACTGGCAATATAAAGTTTGGCCTCATGTTCTGCCATTGGGGCATCGGGTCACACTCCATGCCAGACTTGGAGTCAGGGCCCAACCTCAAACATCACAGACACGCAAAGTGGGAATTTGTCAGAGACATTTCCTTGCAACAGTCCCTCCAAGACTTAAATCCTGTAGTTTTAGGAGGGGACATATTACTTTACACACTGGAAAGAAATGTTAGAGAAACAAAAAGTCACGAAGTGATGAGAAAAAAGTAGGCGCAAGCTCTGGATCTGTGTACATCGGGGACAAGGGGTGGGTGCATGGGGAGGAAAACTGATGGTCAGCGCGATTGGATGGCACCTATAAGCTACTCCACTCATCACTGCAGTGGCAGGGTGTAGTGGATTCATCATGAAGCTGCATGACAATCGAGTGGCATGCAGGGCCTATGCTAAATAATCTTACAGATCCAGTGTGGGGGTATTTTAAAGGTGAGGAATCTGTAGTCAGAAGTATCCATCAAAATAAGAATAGTTTGTGGTGAGACCGCTGTACAAAAATGGCATAAACATACTATACAAATTACTGGTAAACTTACAGAACACACCCAAACTCTCATACAAAAGATTAGGGAAAGAGTTACAAATAACTGTTGAGGATGATGCATGGTTGAACATGTGGTTCAGGGCTACAACTGTGTTGTTATTCACTCCACATAAAGTGAGTATTAACTTAATTATGGGTTGTGCTTAGCCGCAGTAGGGCTCTATGCTCTGTTTGTGTTATCCGAAAGATGTTCATATGTGGTGGAAGTGCAGAGAAAGAAAAAAAAATGCTGGAGAGGAATAACAGGCCAAGTTATACAAATAACAGTGACATAACTGAAATGTTATCCATTTATGTGTTTCATGGGCATACAGGTGAATACTCATAAAACCTCACACTACAACAGTGTACCACTGGAAACAGCTCACTATTCCTCCATTGGTAAAGTGGTGGTCTAAACGTTGCACCATTTATACAACAGAAAAATAAACTAACATCATACAAAACAGAGTGAATAATTTAACACATATGCAAAAGAAACAGTCTAACACATGTTGGCAATTTTACATAGATCAGGCTTATGCCACCCAAGTTCACCATCTGACACACACTACTTAGAAGAAAAAGAAAATGTATGAGACTGTACTGGCAAAAAAATTCAGAGAAGAAACACTACACTTCTATAAATGACTAACGCCTTGTCTTTTTTTCCAATAAAAGTGTATATTGGTGTTAAGACAAGTACTTTTAAATGAATCAGAGTGTCACATAAAAATAGTGAAGTTTCGAGTCTAGAAATGCTGACTCTGTAACGAAAATTATGTTGGAACACACTGTACCATTTTTGTATGCTGTTAAAAAAATATATATATATTTATAAAATGTGAAAAAAATAAAGTTTTGTGGGCATATCAGTTTATAATCAGTGGCGCTGCAGTGTTTAGTCCAGTTAGTGTAATGCTAGAAAGAGTGCCTGGCAACAAGGAAGCTCACGGATGATCAGATAGACAAAGATGGCCAGTGGAGTAACTGAGGCAGGCAATGCAAAGCGTGCAGAAAGTGTATTAATAATGGTATGACATGAGATTAGGCGAGTAGGAGGTACATTAAGGAAGGCCAAAGGGTCAGATTAAAGAAA
This sequence comes from Pleurodeles waltl, assembly GCF_031143425.1. Classification (NCBI taxonomy): domain Eukaryota; kingdom Metazoa; phylum Chordata; class Amphibia; order Caudata; family Salamandridae; genus Pleurodeles; species Pleurodeles waltl. The sequence goes on from NC_090436.1 coordinate 529,315,963, forward strand.
AGAATGAATACGGATATAGGAGCTCTAAGTGGTTGAAGTATTGAGTAATTCCATTAGGCGGAGAGATGGAAGAGTGTGGCATTTCAGTCGCGTAACATTAGGTGATAAACAAGCATTGGAAATTGATGAGAATGAAATAAACGGCAGTGAGAGATGACAGGATATGTAAACATTCTCTGAAGAAAGTGTGGAAAAATGGAAAGTGTAAAGAGAGGGGCGGCAGACAGACTGCAAATTGTTATAATACAGAGGTGAGTGCAGAGGGTTAAGATGGGGTACAAGAACAAAGGTTGATTGATCTCAGACTGGATGAGTGTTACGTGAAAGAAGGACTAAGACCTAAAAAAGTCATAAAAATACTGATCAAATGAAAGGATTTTCTTTGTAAATAAATATTACAGATACTACACCATAATGTACATAGTGAGCTCCTAAACTGTATGCACTGCATTTATTGCCGCTACAAGGGTGTTTATTTTTTTTTTTTTACTGTTTGAACATAAGGTGTGTGTGGCTAGTTCCTTTGATGTTGCTTCATTAAGAGTATCGTTAATATTGTCTTAGAATGCCAGTATGTGCTGGAGTTTTGGAGAGGTAAAGTGTGCTAGGGTGTGCTACAATTAAGTTAATTGTTGATAACCCGCTATGCATATTCATTAAGAAGGTGAAAACTTTCAGAAAGCTCTCAACAACTAACTAAAGCAGAAGTATATGCCACTGCAGGGACACCTCAAGTGGGACACCACTACCATGAGTGTTAAAATCCGAAGAAGCTGGCGTCATCCTACAGACATCATATTTTTGCTAATCCTGTACTCTCCCAACCAGAAACTATGTATTTCTTGTGCAGGGCCCAGCCTTTATATGGAGATATTTCACATGGAGAACATTTCAGTACAACATTGACACTTTAACTAATATAACTTAGTTAAATCATGTAAGTGATGTATTGCTTAAATGCCCAACTTACCTCAATGTTTTCATTTACAATGTACAAAATTCCTAAATTGGTCCAAGCTGCAACATTCTAGAACAAAAACAAGACACATAAAAATATAAAAGAGACAACAGCTCTAATGAAATCCCAAATATATGGACCATTGTACTTACATTTTGCTCTGACTGGATTGATTTGATAAAGGCGTGTTGAGCAAGAGCATAGTTTGCGATTTCTGAAATTGAGAAGTTTAAAATATGAGATAATGCAACAACACAACAGAGATATTCACATTCATAAACACATGCATATAACAAAGGTCCAGCTGTGATGCTAAGATTATTTCAGAGAACACATTGGGGCTTTGGGGGCAAGAGAATAGCAATTGCTTACTGCCACTAGCTGCATCATTACTAACTAAGGATACTATACAGGCTAGAAGCTAGATAATTTATGAGTGCTAAGTTCACAATACAATTTTTATCAAAATATCAATTTGCCACAGTATTAAAGAGTAATTGTGAATGAGGTGCCTTCACAATACATAACAAGTGTTTTAGACCATTTAAACCGGTGTGTTTTTGTGGCTTTCAATTCGGGGCAAATACATTTACATGGCTCTATCTACTTGAGAAGCTTTCAGGGACAAAAAAATATGAAGTAGTGAACACTTAAGAACGGGATGGAACTTCACTTCCTACTGGTTAATTGTAGGAAGTTGGCTCAGTATATACAATTTCAAAGTAAGAAATAGTGTGCACAGAATCCAAGGGTTCCCCTTAGACGTAAGATAGTGGCAAAAAGAGATAATTCTAATGCTCTATTTTGTGGTAGTGTGGTCGAGCAGTAGGCTTATCAGAGGGTAGTGTTAAGCATTTGTTGTACACACACAGGCAATAAACGAGGAACACACTCTCAAAGACTTACTCCAGGCCAATAGGTTTTTATATTGAAAAATATATTTTCTTAGTTTATTTTAAGAACCACAGGTTCAAGATTTACAAGTAATACTTTAAATGTAAGGTACTTCACTTAGATACTTTAGGAACTTTGAATAAAAGCAATATCATATACAGTCTTTGTAAAAATGGCAATAAGCTATTTTCAAAGTGGACACAGTGAACAGATCAACAGTTCCTGGGGGAGGTAAGTAAAGGTTAGGTTTGCAGGTAAGTAAAACACTTACAGTCTCAAAGTTGGGGCCAAGGTAGCACACCGATGGGGGTTCAAGGCAACCCCAAAGTTACCACACCAGCAGCTCAGGGCCGGTCAGGTGCAGAGGTCAAAGAGGAGCCCAAAACACATAGGCTTCAATAGAGAACAGGGGTGCGCCGGTTCCAGTCTGCCAGCAGGTAAGTTCCCGAGTCTTCGGGGGGGCACACAAGCAGGCACAGAAAGTACACCCTCAGCGGCACAGGGGCGGCCGGTTGCAGTGTGCAAACAGGCATCGGGTTTTAGGTAGGAAGTAATGGAGGGACCCAGGGGTCACTTCAACAATGCAGGCAGGCACAGGGGGGCTCCTCGGGGTAGCCACCACCTGGGATAGGCAGAGGGTCGCCTGGGGGTCGCTCCTGCACTGGAGTTCGGTTCCTTCAGGTCCTGGGGGCTGCGGTGCAGTATTGGTTCCAGGTGTCGGGTCCCTTGTTACAGGCAGTTACGGTCAGGGGGAGCCTCTGGATTCTCTCTGCTGGCGTCACTGTGGGGGCTCAGGAGGGTCGTCTCTGGTTACTCATGGGCTCGCAGTCGCCAGGAAGGCTTCCCTGAGGTGTTGGTTTTCTGCAGGTCGAGCCGGGAGCGTCGGGTGCAGAGTGGAAAGTCTCACGCTTCTGGCGGGAAACGTGAAGTCTTTAAAGTTGTTTCTTTGTTGCAAGAAAGTTGCAGGTTGTTGAACAGGGCCGCTTCTCACGGGAGTTTCTTGGTCCTTGGGTGAAGGGCAGTCCTCTGAGGCTTTAGAGGTCGCTGGTCCCTGTTGGATGCGTTGCTGTTGCAGTTTTCTTCGAAGTTGGGAAAAAGGCCGGTAGGGCTGGCGCCAAAGCAGTTGTCGTCTCAGTCTTCACTGCAGGTGGGTGACTCCTCCTTGTTTTTCTCATTATCTCCTCCAGCTTTGCCGCCAAAAGTGGGAGCAGTGGCCGGAGGGGTGGGCATCTCCACTAGCTGGGATGCCCTGGGGCACTGTAACAAAAGGGGTGAGCCTTTGAGGCTCACCACCAGGTGTTACAGTTCCTGCAGGGGGAGGTGAGAAGCACCTCCACCCAGTACAGGCTTTGTTCCTGGCCACAGAGTGACAAAGGCACTCTTCCCATGTGGCCAGCAACATGTCTGGTGTGTGGCAGGCTGGCAGAAACTGGTCAGCCTACACTGGAAGTCGGGTATGTTTTCAGGGGGCATCTCTAAGATGCCCTCTGGGTGTATTTTACAATACATTGTGCACTGGCATCAGTGTGCATTTATTGTGCTGAAAAGTTTGATACCAAACTTCCCAGTTTTCAGTGTAGCCCTTATGGTACTGTGGAGTTCGTGTTTGACAAACTCCCAGACCATATACTCTTATAGCTACCCTGCACTTACAATGTCTAAAGTTTTGCTAAGACACTGTAGGGGCATAGTGCTCATGCACCTATGCCCTCACCTGTGGTATAGTGCACCCTGCCTTAGGGCTGTAAGGCCTGCTAGAGGGGTGACTTACCTATGCCACAGGCAGTGTGAGGTTGGCATGGCACTCTGAGGGGAGTGCCATGTTGACTTAGTCATTTTCTCCCCACCAGCACAAACAAGCTGAGAGGCAGTGTGCTTGTGCTGAGTGAGGGGTCCCTAGGGTGGCACAAGACATGCTGCAGCCCTTAGAGACCTTCCCTGGCATCAGGGCCCTTGGTACCAGGGGTACCAATTACAAGGGACTTACCTGAGTGCCAGGGTTGTGCCAATTGTGGAGACAAAGGTACAGTTTAGGGAAAGAACACTGGTGCTGGGGCCTTGTTAGCAGGGTCCCAGCACACTTTCAAATCATAACTTAGCATCAGCAAAGGCAAAAAGTCAGGGGGTAACCATGCCAAGTAGGCATTTCCTTACAGTAAAGAAAAAAACAAAACCACAGAAAAATGCAATATGCTTTCTTGATGCCTACAAGACCACCAATCTGTCACCAGCAGATTATGGTAGCTGTATTCCAAACTTTTATGCTCATTAACAAATGAGAGCTGCAGCAAGTTTGCCCCTTCCGCTATCACAGAAAGCTTTCATTCAGACAATCAACAAGATAAGTGTTCTTGGCAATAGGCAGGTGATACATGAAATTATTTGTCTGTCCTATACTTAGGCACTCAGGACTGACAAAGAAGGACAGAAGCACTAGGAATGATGCAAGTTAACTTTAGAATGACTGGCATGAAAATCAGAGTACTTTTGTGTGCAATCATCACAGTTATTTCTCAGAAGGGAGAAAAGCCCCCAGTGATGATTAGCAGATCAATATCTGACCATTCTGGATGCAAACTTAGTTGTGGTGGTTAATCACAGCTGAAGGAATGGTGATGTAGCAATGCTGTCAGTGCCGCTGGGTGCTAAACATCCAACCTCTCTTTTAGCTCCTATTCTAGTGGATACCACCATCATTCAGCATGGGAAGGGATATTTACAAGTACCTATTTATGGAAAGCTTAATTGATGGTTATTGGATTATCAGCAGACGTGAAGTTTATATAATTTAATTACCAGATGGCAAAACGCTACAGTCCTGAACTGTCCCAACCTCAAACAAGTGGGAGATTTCCCAAGAACTAGCAATAAACAGCACCCTAAAGCTCCCATTAGGAATGGCCCCGTAATCAGATCTGCGTAGAAAACTGGCAAAACGGGAATACACGCAGTTCGATGTTACATCATCTGGTATGTGCCCCTTCTTCACAACGACAAATCCTCTTAGTCGGAAATGGTGGACTCGGGACAGGAACGCCAGGTTATTTGAAACAGGCACCTCACTGTTAACGTCAGAACCGATGCCACTTCTTTTGAGCAACATTATTTCTCTGCCCTGCATGTTTTTTATTTACATTATATTACTTTAGATTAAATTAGATTAAACGCCATGCAGAGGGCACTGGAATACTTTCTCGGTATTGCACCGGTGTATATGCCTCTAATTCACATAGTGGGGGTCTTTATGTATCAGGTGTTTCACAAATAGGCTCCAACACATATTGACTCTATTCACAATTAAAGCAAGTAATTAAGAAACATACATAAGAGTTAGAAAAAGATTCAAAAGGCTTGACTGAAGGGAGACATGACAAACGTCCTTGAGTTAGCTGGTCGTCACTGACAAACATGCATAGATTTAAATGCCTATCTAAAGCACTCGGGAAAGAAGCTTCTGATACAAGAATGAAAATGTCACTTACCCAGTGTACATCTGTTCGTGGCATTAGTCGCTGCAGATTCACATGTTGAGCACAGTCCGCTGCCTGGTGTTGGGCTCGGAGTATTACAAGTTGTTTTTCTTCGAAGAAGTCTTTTTTGGTCACGGGACCGAAGGACTCCTCCCTCTTCGGCTCCATTGCGCATGGGCGTCGACTCCATCTTAGATTGTTTTCCCCGCAGAGGGTGAGGCTGGAGTTGTTTGCTATAAATAGTGCCCATGCAATGGAGTGAATACGTATGTACATAAAAAGTTTATAATAATTATTTACAAATGTACAAATGTTTAAGATTTAAGATTTACTTCTAAACGGTTACAGGCTTCCCGGGGAGGCGGGAGGGCACATGTGAATCTGCAGCGACTAATGCCACGAACAGATGTACACTGGGTAAGTGACATTTTCAGTTCGATGGCATATGTTGCTGCAGATACACATGTTGAGCATAGACTATAAAGCAGTTACCTCCCCTAAAAGCGGTGGTTTAGCCTGTAGGAGTTGAAGTAGTTTGGAATAATGTTCTTAGTACAGCTTGGCCCACTGTAGCTTGTTGTGCATTTAGTACATCTACACAGTAGTGTTTAGTAAATGTATGAGGCGTAGACCAGGTTGCAGCCTTACATATTTCGCTCATAGGAATGTTTCCTATAAAGGCCATTGTAGCACCTTTCTTTCTGGTTGAGTGTGCCTTTGGTGTAATAGGCAATTCTCTCTTGGCTTTAAGATAGCATGTTTGAATACATCTGACTATCCATCTAGCAATGCCTTGTTTAGAGATTGGATTTCCTATGTGTGGTTTTTGAAAAGCTATGAACAGTTGTTTTGTTTTCCTGATTAACTTTGTTCTGTCAATGTAGTACATTAGTGCTCTTTTGATGTCTAATGTATGTAGTGCCCTTTCAGCCACGGAATCTGGCTGTGGGAAGAACACTGGTAATTCTACTGTTTGATTTAAATGGAATGGTGAGATTACTTTTGGTAGAAATTTTGGATTTGTTCTTAGAACTATTTTATTTTTGTGTATTTGAATAAATGGTTCTTGTATGGTAAATGCCTGTATTTCACTTACTCTTCTGAGGGATGTGATTGCAATGAGAAATGCGACTTTCCACGTTAAATATTGCATTTCACAGGAATGCATGGGTTCAAAAGGTGGACCCATGAGTCTTGTCAAGACGATGTTAAGGTTCCATGAAGGAACTGGTGGTGTTCTTGGTGGTATAATTCTTTTTAGCCCTTCCATGAATGCTTTAATAACTGGTATTCTAAATAGAGACGATGAATGAGTAGTTTGTAGGTAAGCAGATATTGCTGCGAGGTGTATTTTTATAGATGAAAAAGCGAGGGTTGCTTTTTGCAAATGTAGTAAGTATCCCACTATGTCCTTTGTAGAGGCATGCAATGGTTGGATTTGATTGGTATGGCAGTAGCAAACAAATCTTTTCCACTTAGATGCATAGCAGTGTCTAGTGGAAGCTTTTCTAGCTTGTTTTATGACCGCCATACATTCTTGTGTGAGGTCTAAGTGTCCGAATTCTAGGATTTCAGGAGCCAAATTGCTAGATTCAATGATGCTGGGTTTGGATGCCTGATCTGTTGTTTGTGTTGTGTTAACAGATCTGGTCTGTTGGGTAGTTTGACATGCGGTACTAGTGAAAGGTCTAGTAGAGTTGTATACCAAGGTTGTCTTGCCCATGTGGGTGCTATCAGTATGAGTTTGAGTTGGTTTTGACTCAATTTGTTTACTAGATATGGAAGGAGAGGGAGGGGGGAAAAGCGTATGCAAATATCCCTGACCAACTCATCCATAGAGCATTGCCTTGTGATTCGCGGTGTGGGTACCTGGATGCGAAGTTTTGGCATTTTGCGTTTTCTTTTGTTGCGAACAAATCTATCTGGGGTGTTCCCCAAATTTGAAAGTAATTGTTCAGAACTTGGGGGTGAATTTCCCATTCGTGGACTTGTTGGTGATCTCGCGAAAGGTTGTCTGCTAGTTGGTTTTGGATCCCTGGAATAAATTGTGCTATTAGGCGAATGTGGTTGTGAATCGCCCACTGCCATATTTTTTGTGTTAGGAGACACAATTGTGTTGAGTGTGTTCCTCCTTGTTTGTTTAAATAATACATTGTTGTCATGTTGTCTGTTTTGACAAGAATGTATTTGTGTGTTATTATGGGTTGAAAGGCTTTTAACGCTAGAAATACTGCTAACAGTTCTAGGTAATTTATATGAAATTTTGTTTGGTGTACGTCCCATTGTCCTTGAATGCTGTGGTGATTGAGGTGTGCTCCCCACCCTGTCATGGAAGCATCTGTTGTTATAACGTATTGAGGCACTGGGTCCTGAAATGTCCGCCCTTTGTTTAAATTGTTGCTGTTCCACCATAGAAGCAAGAGGTATGTTTGGCGGTCTACCAACACCAGATCTAGAAGTTGACCCTGTGCTTGTGACCATTGTGATGCTAGGCACTGTTGTAAGGGTCGCATGTGTAGTCTTGCGTTTGGGACAATGGCTATGCATGATGACATCATGCCTAGAAGTTTTAGCACAAATTTTGCTTGTATCTTTTGGTTTGGAAACATAGCACTTATTAACTTGTGGAATGCTTGAACTCTTTGTGGACTTGGAGTGGCAATTCCTTTTGATGTGTTGATGGTTGCCCCTAGATATTGTTGTGTCTGACACGGTTCGAGGTGTGACTTTGTATAGTTGATGGAGAAACCCAGTTTGTGAAGGGTTTGTATGACATATGTGGTGTTGTTTGTGCACTTTCTTACTGTGTTGGTCTTGATTAGCCAATCGTCTAGGTAAGGAAACACATGTATTTGTTGTCTCCTGATATGTGCTGCTACTACTGCTAGACATTTTGTGAATACTCTTGGTGCAGTTGTTATTCCGAATGGCAACACCTTGAATTGGTAATGTATTCCTTTGAATACGAACCTTAGGTACTTTCTGTGAGAAGGATGTATCGGTATATGAAAGTACGCATCTTTTAGGTCTAATGTGGTCATGTAATCTTGCTGTTTGAGCAGTGGAATGATGTCTTGTAGTGTGACCATGTGAAAGTGGTCCGATATGATGTAGGTATTTAGTGTCCTGAGATCTAATATTGGTCTTAATGTTTTGTCTTTTTTTGGAATTAGAAAGTACAGGGAGTAAACTCCTGTGTTTTTTTGTTGTACTGGTACTAATTCTATTGCATCCTTTTGCAGTAGTGCTTGAACTTCTAGTCCTAAAAGTTCTAAATGTTGTAGTGACATTTTGCGTGTTTTTGGAGGGATGTTTGGTGGGAATTTGTGGAATTCTATGCAATAGCCATGTTGGATTATTGCTAGTACCCAATTGTCTGTTGTAATCTGCTGCCAAGATTGGTAGAATTGGCTTAGTCTTCCCCCCACTGGTGTTGAGTGAAGGGGTTGTGTGACTTGAAAGTCATTGTTTAGGTGGAGGTGTTTTTGGAGTTTGGAATTTTCCCCTACTCCTTGGGAATTGACCCCCTCTATATCCCCTGAAACCTCCCCTTTGGAATGAACCCTGATAGGGTGTGGTTCTTGTTTGTTGGCTGGTGGTGTCTGTGGGTTGGCCACGAAACCCCCCTCTAAATGGAGTTTTTCTAAAAGAGCCTCTGCTCTGCGGGGAGTAGAGTGCGCCCATGACTTTGGCCGTGTCTGTGTCCTTTTTAAGTTTTTCAATGGCTGTGTCCACTTCAAGGCCAAAAAGTTGTTTTTCGTTGAAGGGCATATTAAGGACAGCCTGCTGGATTTCAGGTTTGAAGCCTGAAGTGCGTAGCCAAGCGTGTCTCCTTATGGTGACAGCAGTGTTGACTGTTCTTGCTGCAGTATCGGCTGCGTCCATTGAAGAGCGGATTTGATTGTTCGAGATTGTTTGTCCCTCTTCAACTATTTGCTGCGCCCTTTTTTGGTATTCCTGGGGAAGATGGTCTATGAGAAGTTGCATCTCATCCCAGTGTGCGCGGTCATATCGGGCTAGCAGCGCTTGAGAATTTGCGATGCGCCATTGGTTGGCTGCCTGTGATGCGACTCTTTTTCCTGCCGCATCAAATTTTCGGCTTTCTTTGTCCGGAGGTGGGGCGTCGCCAGATGTATGGGAATTTGCTCTTTTGCGAGCTGCCCCTACTACTACGGAGTCAGGTGGTAACTGCGAAGTAATAAACACTGGGTCTGTGGGTGGTGGTTTATATTTCTTATCCACCCTTGGGGTGATGGCTCTTGATTTTACGGGCTCTTCAAAAATTTGTTTTGCGTGCCGTAACATCCCTGGTAGCATTGGGAGACATTGATATTGGCTATGTGTAGCCGAGAGGGTGTTAAATAAAAAATCATCCTCTATAGGATCGGAATGCAGTTGGACATTGTGGAATTCTGCTGCCCTAGCCACCAGTTGCGAGTATGAGGTACTGTCCTCTGGCGGTGACGGCTTTGTGGGGTATGAATCGGGATCATTGTCCGGCACTGGGGTGTCGTATAAGTCCCAAGCGTCTTGATCCTGATTATCTGGACTTATAGTAGTTTGCGCTGGTGAGTGCATTTGTGGTGGAGTTTGTGCCGGCGATGCCTGTTGTGGTGGAGAGGGCGGAGGCGTGACTTTTTTAACCACTTTGGCTTGTGGTTGTGCATCATCCTTGAGAAATCCGATCCTTCTTTTTCTCATTATTGGGGGAAGGGTTGATATCTTCCCTGTGTCTTGTTGGATGTACAGTCTCTTTTGTGTGTAGTCTGATTCTACACTTTGGAGCTCTTGTCCAAATCTGTGCATCTGGCCACTTATTCCTTGTTCCTCTGTGTAGGAAGGAGGTGTGGAACTTTTCGGCGCCGAGAGAGAATCTTTTTTCGGCTTCGGTACGGACTGAATTTTTGTGGCTTTCGGCAGTGTGTCTCGGTGCCGATGTTTTTCGGTGCCGGCATCTTGTTTTTGCTTCTCGGAGCCGCTATCTTGGCTCCGAGGTTGCTCCATGGCGGTCCCTCGACCGGAGTCGGGTGTCTTCGCTATGGGCGTGCCCTTTTTCGGCGCCTTCGACGGGTCGCCGGTTTTATGGGTCGAGCCATGGCCTGTTGGCAGTGGCGTCCCCTGGGCTTTTGTTTTTTCGATGGTCTTTATTTTCGACGTCTTACTCACTGTTTGTTGTTGTTGTTCGACGTCGGAGTCTCCGGATTCTGAGTCCGGAACCGAGAATGTTTCCTCTTCGTCGTCGAAACGTTGTTTTGTCGGCGTGGACGCCATTTGTAGACGCCTGGCTCTTCGGTCCCGGAGTGTTTTTCTGGACCGGAAGGCTCGACAGGCCTCACAGGTATCCTCCTTGTGCTCGGGGGACAAGCACAAGTTACAGACCAAGTGCTGATCTGTATAAGGATACTTACTGTGACATTTTGGGCAGAAACGGAACGGGGTCCGTTCCATCGGCTTCGGCGTCACACGCGGTCGGGCCGACCAGGCCCCGATGGGGGATCGAAGCTACCCCAAAGTCTTCCGATGATCGATGTCGATGTACCTAACTATCCCGATACCGAACGGAACAATACCGACGCTTTCTTCCGAGATTCTGACTAACTTTCCGAACCGAAACACGGAGCGAAAAGGAACACGTCCGAACCCGACAGCGGAAAAAAACAATCTAAGATGGAGTCGACGCCCATGCGCAATGGAGCCGAAGAGGGAGGAGTCCTTCGGTCCCGTGACCAAAAAAGACTTCTTCGAAGAAAAACAACTTGTAATACTCCGAGCCCAACACCAGGCAGCGGACTGTGCTCAACATGTGTATCTGCAGCAACATATGCCATCGAACACTTGTATCCCTTCAGGATTTATCTGCAATTACTAAACTACAATATAGAGAATATCACTTAGTTGTTGCTCGTTGCACACATTCAAAAGCCATAACAATATTTTTTGAATGATACACTTTGAATGATGCACTTTGGAAATGGTCAGATGCCAGCTGTAATTTAGAGATTTACAAACAGATATATTTTTTATAATTCTACTTAAAACTCAGTGATATCAGGGAACAATTACCAACTAATGAGTCTATTGTAGATAAGGCACACAAGTATGGTATTACTCAATCACCAAACTTGTATCTTCCCTAATGATATACGTGGCCATTATCCACTGAAGACGTTTTCCAAATGGGCTATTTATCATACCACGGAACAACAGAGCCGTCAGCACAAATTACAGGCTATATCACTCAGTACAGCATCCCACATCAATTAGGTGATTCTAATTAACATAATAATATTATGAGGTGCACAATGAGCAATTAAAAATAAACACGGAACTAGACACCGTACTGCTTGAACTTCCAATCCGCAAATTTAAAAGCACTCCGAAACGGTCTTTCTCTAGGAGTGCATGGAAGCTCAGAACCTCTCTCCCACCTGGTAATATAACTAACCACTCCCTCAAAGTCTTCAACACTGAAATGAAAAAGCAACTATTCCAGCAACACCTTCTGAACTAGCTTCCATCTTGTAGGCCCAATCTCTGACTAGTTTCACTGTGAACAAGTGTGTGGTCTCACTCAAGAATGAGGGGCTCTGGCTAGCGGCCTCACTATGGAGCACAACACTCCTTCCTGTGTTCTACTCTTAGTACAAGGAGTATTCATGTATTCTTGGCCTTTGTTTATATCCGAGTCAGTGTCTACGTTCTGCCTTCTCACTTGCACTCTTTGTAACCTACTGCACATATGTTCCGACTGTCTTACTGTTTATCCAGCAAATGTTAGCTCAGCACACGTTTAAAACGCATTCCGTTCATTTGCTGCTGCTATTATCAACTGTGCAATGTCTGGAATTCCCTCTGTCACTCTATGCGCTGTTTGCGCTATACAAAATTACTAATAAATAAACAGGCAGAGACTTACCCGAGGAGCAGGCAACAACACCTAGAGAGTTCCAGTATAGATGGCTTTGACTGTCCAGCATTACTGCTTTTTTAAGACACTGTAAAAAAAGTATGTTATTTCACTGACTATATACTGGAGTAGCATATTAATTAGAACACTGCACAATAAAAACAGATAGACTGGCTAGGTTAAAAGAAAGCAAGGCAAAAATAAACGTATACAAAATAATTATATAACAAAGAAAAATTTAAATATGCCAGTAATAAGAACACATTCAACAAATTTGTATTCTTAATAATATTCAAACAACAAGCATTGAAGTTATTTGCCAAAGGTCAAATATTCGGCCACAGTTATGCTAGCTAGCAGGGCATTAAAGTTTAGCACAGCATTTTCAGAGAAGGTTCACTGCAAGGTTTTAGTTTTTGTATTGTGTCTAACTAAATGCTAGGAAGTAGAAACACTGATGGCACCTTTTAGGCAAGCCGGACACCTTCAACTCAATCCTAGTCCATGAGGGAAGCAAGTTGCATTGATCCAACACTGGTATTTGTACATTTATTTAGCAACAATTCACAAGATATTTCTACTAGAAATGTCTTACATAGGGTCAACATTGATAAATAGCGAAGTATTTCTCTTTTAGAAATGTATAAAGCACATGGCTGCACTAACAGGGCTTCCCAGAGCTAAAGGAAATGACTACTTAAAAACTGTCAACACAAATTTGGCAATGGGCTCAATGACAAGGTTTGAGGAACGCCAAAAGCTAAGAGAGATAGAGTTGGGGAGTATGATCTCAAGGTTACCTGGGTGGAGTGCTGTTCCAAAAAGGATGCAAACCATTGTTGTGGATGCCACATTCACTGAGTATTCTCAGGAGCACACGATAGGATACGGTGTCAAAAGCAGCACTCGGGTCAAGCAGAATCAGTGCCACAGTCCAAGAGTTCTCTGGGATTTTCAGTTGCCCCTAAGAGCACAGAGTCAGTACTGTGACAGGAGGAAATGTCTGACTGAGATGAATGCAAGAGGCTGATTCTAGGAAGGGAGTTTAAGGATTTTTGCTTGCAGCGGCCAGAGGGAGATCAGGCAATAATTCTCCAGTTTATTAGAATTCAGAGTAGGCTTTTTAAGCAATGGTAAATGACTGCTGTGTGCTTCCATGGCTGCAGGATGATGGCTGAACTTATAGATAAATTGAGAAGTTCAATCAGCGTCAGGAACAGTATGTGACTTGCCTTTTTTAATATCAAAGACATAGGATCTTGCAGACACCATTATCTGATGCAATTAAAAAACGTCTCAAAATATTCTGCATCAATTAGATTGAATGAAGACAGGCACCGATGATTGTTGAGACTCATTCACCATAAGAAAGAGGGCAAGCATATATAGCCAAAATTCTCCTAACAAAACTCAGCCAACTCACTGCACGCTTCCTCAGAGATTGGTGGAGTTTGTGTTTTATGAGTAGGGTCTCTCCAGGATTTTACAACAGAAAATCTTTCTCTGGCAGTCTTGGGAGGTCTCAACATTAGAAGCCAATCATGATTTTCGAATGGCTCTATGATAGTTTTTAATAGTGGTCATGTATTTTGCATGGGAGAGGGATCATAGGTTTTCTGCCACGGCTGTTGCAATTCATGGGTAAATTGGCATTCTTATCCAATTCCACCCAAGCATTAACAGCATAGGCCTGGAGCAAGCAGGACACTGGTATAGCATGGTGATATGTTGAACAAGGTGCAAGGATTCAAGGTCTTCAAGGTCTATAGACAGGTTAAATGCCACAGCGTAATTTACATCTTCAAAATGAAGATTAAGATCTCCAGGGATATTAACATTTGCAAATCTAAGCGCAAATGGAGAATTTGCTTCGGCTAGCACTATACAGGGAGTGCAGAATTATTAGGCAAGTTGTATTTTTGAGGATTAATTTTATTATTGAACAACAACCATGTTCTCAATGAACCCAAAAAACTCATTAATATCAAAGCTGAATATTTTTGGAAGTAGTTTTTAGTTTGTTTTTAGTTTTAGCTATGTTAGGGGGATATCTGTGTGTGCAGGTGACTATTACTGTGCATAATTATTAGGCAACTCAACAAAAAAAAATATATACCCATTTCAATTATTTATTATTACCAGTGAAACCAATATAACATCTCAACATTCACAAATATACATTTCTGACATTCAAAAACAAAACAAAAACAAATCAGTGACCAATATAGCCACCTTTCTTTGCAAGGACACTCAAAAGCCTGCCATCCATGGATTCTGTCAGTGTTTTGATCTGTTCACCATCAACATTGCGTGCAGCAGCAACCACAGCCTCCCAGACACTGTTCAGAGAGGTGTACTGTTTTCCCTCCTTGTAAATCTCACATTTGATGATGGACCACAGGTTCTCAATGGGGTTCAGATCAGGTGAACAAGGAGGCCATGTCATTAGATTTCCTTCTTTTATACCCTTTCTTGCCAGCCACGCTGTGGAGTACTTGGACGCGTGTGATGGAGCATTGTCCTGCATGAAAATCATGTTTTTCTTGAAGGATGCAGACTTCTTCCTGTACCACTGCTTGAAGAAGGTGTCTTCCAGGAACTGGCAGTAGGACTGGGAGTTGAGCTTGACTCCATCCTCAACCCGAAAAGGCCCCACAAGCTCATCTTTGATGATACCAGCCCAAACCAGTACTCCACCTCCACCTTGCTGGCGTCTGAGTCGGACTGGAGCTCTCTGCCCTTTACCAATCCAGCCACGGGCCCATCCATCTGGCCCATCAAGACTCACTCTCATTTCATCAGTCCATAAAACCTTAGAAAAATCAGTCTTGAGATATTTCTTGGCCCAGTCTTGACGTTTCAGCTTGTGTGTCTTGTTCAGTGGTGGTCGTCTTTCAGCCTTTCTTACCTTGGCCATGTCTCTGAGTATTGCACACCTTGTGCTTTTGGGCACTCCAGTGATGTTGCAGCTCTGAAATATGGCCAAACTGGTGGCAAGTGGCATCGTGGCAGCTGCACGCTTGACTTTTCTCAGTTCATGGGCAGTTATTTTGCGCCTTGGTTTTTCCACACGCTTCTTGCGACCCTGTTGACTATTTTGAATGAAACGCTTGATTGTTCGATGCTTCAGAAGCTGCATCCCTCTGCAAGATATCTCACTATTTTTGACTTTTCTGAGCCTGTCAAGTCCTTCTTTTGACCCATTTTGCCAAAGGAAAGGAAGTTGCCTAATAATTATGCACACCTGATATAGGGTGTTGATGTCATTAGACCACACCCCTTCTCATTACAGAGATGCACATCACCTAATATGCTTAATTGGTAGTAGGCTTTCGAGCCTATACAGCTTGGAGTAAGACAACATGCATAAAGAGGATGATGTGGTCAAAATACTCATTTGCCTAATAATTCTGCACTCCCTGTAATGCATCCCGCTTCTGATCCATGAGGGTGGTAGTTAACAGAGCCAGAAAAGGATAAATTATTGGACAGTAAAAGAGAAAACATTATGCCTTCCCGGTCAGGGAATGCAAGATCTTCTATGCTGCAGATGTGGATTGCTTTTAAAAACAATAATAATCCTCCCCCCTAATATCCATCGGTTTATGTTTGACAAGACACTACCACTCGGTAAGGGCTTGTGCTATACCTTCTGTGAAACAATAATTTAGCTATGTTTCCATTAGGAATAAGACACCAGGGTTATAATACATAACAAAGTTAAAAATATCAATTCTGTGTTTCAGTAGGGAGTCGCTGTTAAGACCAAAAAAGAGAAATGAAATCCAGTGGCGGCTGACATGCCTTCCTCTCATTGTCAGGAAGGTTTGGTGTGAACCTGTAGTTACAGTAAGTGCATACCATAGATGTGTTCATAGGATACAAAATGTGTGTGCATTCTGGTAAAGGAGCATTACTGATCAGGGGAATCCTGAAGAGGTTTGTTAAAAATTGGGACGGGGGCCTGGCTTGTGGGTGCAGAAAAAGTGCATAGGGTGGAAAACATAAACCAGATTGAGTTCTTTAAAAACAAGGCAGTTTCACTAGGAAGAGGCAAAAACAACAACAATACATTCATCCCTTCAATGGGAACCAAACACCCCACTGTAGCGCTTAACTCTCTCAGATTACCAGGCATTCTCAAGGGAGGTGGTGTGGGCTAGTATTCGCCATTCGCTAGGACACAATAACAACGCTCAATAAATAATTGTCCCGTTTGTGCTTTTCTTTGGAAAAGGAAAAGTACACTTATAACACACACATTACATAGTAACACGCAGTAATTTACAAATATACATAAGAGTGGTGGAAATACCTTTGGCAACATTATATCTGACCCTCCCCTAAATGGTCATGACCCCAAAAATTGCATTACTTGCCCTCATGTACAACAACAGGGGTGTGGAATTTATTAAAATATCTACTTGTCCAGGGGACAGGTTGCTTCTCAAATCTACTTGTCCTGTAAAAAGATCTACTTGTCCCTTTGGTGCCATGTAGTGTGGCGACACATTATGGCAGCAATCTCATTATGTAAGAGCTCTGATAATAGCCTCTCTGATTATGCCAGGGCTACTACCATAGTAGGGCTTGAATACTTGCGTTTCAATCCCTACTGTAGCAATTTCCTTATTTTGCCACCTTTCTGCAGATCTGCATACTGGGGCTGGAGGAAGCAGTAAGCAATAGTTCCAGGGCTGGAATGCCTTTGAGTCTGCAAACCTACTAACCTGCATGTTTTAAAGATTTTCACCAGCTTCTCTCTAATATTTTCCCATAATAAGAAAGGTTGGACATTTACTCCTGACAATGGCAGAATTAGAACTTCTTCCAGGGTTGGGAAGAAAGTGGCTGGAGGGAAAATGAACTTGCAAATGCTCAATAGATTTTCACATGAGCAAATCTACACATGCGTATTTACCCATGCTAAAATACAGTTCACCAATATTTGATAGGGGTACGACATATACCATGGGTGCACTTTTGTGACTTTAAGAATTTGGGGCCACATGTAGGTAGGTTCAGATTTGCGACCCACAAATTGCGAGTCAGAGCGACTCGCAATTTGAGATTTGCAAATCCGAATGTAGGATGGTGTCCCTGACACCATCTGTGATTCGCAAGGGCTTCGCAAATGCCCACCTAATGAATAATCATGAGGTTGGGTCGCATTTTTCGACCCCCTTGTGAATGGCGGCCCTCAAAGGGATAGTGGCCTGCTGGAGACAGCATACCACCATGTCTGTGACTGCTTTTCAATAAAGCAGTTTTTTGTTGTTGTTTTTTTTGTAATGCAGCCCGTTTTCCTAAAAGGAAAACGAGATGCATTACGAAAACGAAAAATGAAACGTTTTCGTTTCATTTGCCTACTCCGAAAAAATGTTTACAGTGACATTCACAATGGGGAAGGGGTCCCATTGGGACTCCTTCCCTTTTGCGAAAGTGTTAGCACCCATTTGAAATGGGTGCAAACTGCGATTGGTTTGCGCCCGCGTTCGCGGTCACAAAACAATCCTACATTGCACTGCGAGTCGCAATTAGGAAGGGAACACCCCTTCCAAATTGCGAGTCGCAAGCCCGTTTTGCGATTCGGTAACCAGGTTACCGAACCACAAAACTGGGTTTGTGCATCGCAATGTGCTTTTTGCACATCGCAAACAGCGAAAGTCGCTGTTTGCGACATGCAAAAAGCTACCTACATGTGGGTCTTGGTCCCTAATTAGGTCTGGTGTTAACTAAGACATTTTGTTTTTATTAAACTTCTATTTCTCTCTCTTTCGGCTGGCTTTACTATGAGTGATCGCATTCTGCTCTTCCACAAGGAGCATATTGGCACACAAAGTAGTTTTGTTCAGTGTCAGGAACTACAGTGGCAATCAGCGACGTAACGAAACTGGAGGGTGCCCCTTTGCAAAGAACATGGAGGAGCCCCCTCTCCAGACTCACTCAGGGCAGGTGCTGTGCTGAAGGGGCCCCCTGGAGGGCGGCTGCGGGCCGTTGTTATGCCACTGGTGGCAAATTGTGCTTTCAGATTTCAAAAACTTTTTGGTTTTTTTTTTGCCAGTGTTTGTTACAATGTTGAGGGCCTGGTCGCTCCCACAACAATAAAGTGTTACAAAAGCCATGTCAAAACAAGACACGCATTGATGAAACTAAAAGACTTATAAAAATATGTGAGATCAGTTGGCTTTGTCAGTGTTTGTTTATTTTCATGCTTCCCATAATCGTGTTGAAAATGGTTACACTGATTTTCCATTAGAAATATTTTTGGGAAATACTAGCATGCATCAACACATTTTACTAAATGACATTTCATTTGCATATAATCAGAGAGCATTCTGGGAGCATTATACTTAGCCTCATAGCCTAAACTTTTCAAACATGTGTATACACGTTTTATTTTTTTTTAGTACTGGAACCAACGTCAGTAGTGAAGTGTGACCTTAAAACATTTACTTACAGCACTCACCCTAATAATGAAGGTTTTCAAATAATGAACCATAAATACAAGTTCGAACAGCATTATCTTTTGGTAACACATTACCTCAACTGCAGAGAGTTCCACTCTCTGTAAACAGGCAGCCAAAGGGTTTGTGCTGCAGAGGGTTGGGCCTACTTGTCCCAAGGACAAAGTACACATAAAAACTTGTTGCCCTTGACCCCAAACAAGATGTCAGGCGATAGGAATTCCACATCCCTGAACAAGCACACAACCATTTAGGAGGGTGTTACTACTCATTGTGTCAGTGTTTCCACACTTAAATACCAGAATCACATGTCAAAATATCTCATTCTATCCCTAACTTCAATAACCATAATCCATCTGCAATCAGTATAGTATTACAACAGGTGCATACATTACAAGTACTAAATTAATGCAGTTTGTTTGGAATAACCATTACTGTCAGCAATAACAATACTAACGCATTGGAAACATTTTTACATAAAGCATGATTTACAACCCTGTGATTAACACTTCTAAACAATGCATTTTTCAAGCATACAACATATGTCTGAGCCTTTTTTAATAACTTCAGGCAACCCCAAAATACAGCCAGAGAGACAGTTCCCAGAGACGGCTGCACTCCCAGTTTTAGAGCAAACGTTTCAGCCTTGGGAGTTCTTGAAATGGAAAGTAAAGTCTGTGGTGGTCATATTTTCTTCATCCCGCCAAACATAGGGTCAGTACTTTTTACAGACTTCCGTGGGGGAGCTGCTGCAAGCCTGCAGCCCTCCACACTTTATTGGCATTATTGGTGGTGCTCCTGACATCCTGGGCCACCCTATTGCTAAAACATTGGTCTTAGCAAAGCCCAGTAGGGCATTATGAGGTGCTCCTTCCCAGGAGCCCCTCTGATTAGAGGCTCCAGCTGCATTTTATTTTATGCTGCCACACCGACTCACAACATGCAGCTCTCCTTCTCTGGCTTTTTTTTTTCTTTTGGAGGGTTTCTTTAGGGGTGCTTGCTCCCACTCAGGCACCTCGCATGTCCTTTTCATTGGAAGCAGCTGGGAAGCCCACCCCTGGCTGGCTCCCCATGCAGGCAGCATCTTCCCTTGCTGCCGTGGGAGACAGCAGCTCTCCTCCTCTGCCCTCTCTAGCGGGCAGGAAATTCTTCTTCTTTGATGGCCATTTGCTCCCCCCAGACACAGGTAGTGTGGCAGACCCCACCACTGCTTGGAGGAGTGGAGTGGTGCGCCCCCTTCACAATCCTGGTGCCAGGGGCCACAGTTTGGATTACAAGCCCCCTCTCCTACTTTTGGGGGAGCGCTGCCACGCTTCCCCACTGGTACTTGTGTTGAATTGGAATTCCAGGCCCTTTCTGGCTTCTCAAGGGGGTCCTCTCCCAGTTTCTCGCTGGTGGTGGACGCCAACAGATGAAGTCCCAGGGCCCCAAATGCATGAACTGGGCCTTCAGGTCTATGGGGAGGGGCCTTGATGCATTGCCCTCTTCCAGGATTCTTCAAACAAAAAGGTTCTAGAGTAGACCCCCAGGCTCTTGCCCATCCCAGGTGTTTCTTCAGTCTCTGCAGCAGAGCTCCATGTCCTCACTGGGTGGTCAAAGGTCAAATTCTTCTCCCTTGGATACCTCAGGCCCCATTGGGCCAATTTGCTCGACTCTGGGCTCATTTTGCTCCTGGTGCTCCTAGCCACCTGGAGCCTTTTCCTTAGGCCTCCTGGCCTTTAAGGTGGCACACTTTGCTTGGAGCTGGCTCCACTGGCCCACTGCACCAGCTCTTTTTTCTCCTCTGGTGCTCCTTTTCCTCCTTGTGTACACGTTTTTGTCCCAACTAGTCCTTAGGAGGTGTAAGGGGACCAGTTTCTCTGGTCCTGGGGAGAGACCCACTGATTCTGGGGTCAACTGTAGTCAGAGTCCTTAGTCCAGGTGGGCATCAACAGGTTCTTCCTTCCAGCTGTCCATGGCTGCAACCTCCAGTCTCAATGTCAAGCTCCAACAAAAACACACTCTCTCCTTTGTGCAATACTTTTTAAGTGGGTGCAGAACGTTCTAGAGGCCAGGCACTCTAGGCCAATCCAAGGGAGTGACATCAACTCTCTGCTCTTTCCCAACCTTCCTGCACAGTATGCTGGAACAATTCAAAATGGTGTCATACAGAAGTCACTGGTCACATCTCCTTTGAGGGTCTCAGTTCTGCCCCTCACGGACAACACTGACAGGGCTTTTCCCACCAAAACGTCAAAGAGGAGCCCCCCCTCCTGTGTTGACCTCAGAGGTCTGGGCTACCTCCTTTGTTAAGTGGGCCTGAGCTGGTCCATTCCTGGTACAGTATGGCAAACAATGAATGGATGCAAATTCTTCTTCCTCACCCCTACCTACTCAGGAGCTGAGTGAAGCACTGTTAATTGCTCCCTTTGTGTGGGGAGACCTTTGTTCCTGCTGCTGGAGAGTAAACTAAAGGCCTAGGCTCTGATCCTGAATTGAGACAGTGAAATTAGACAATTCTGGATGACCCATAACATGTACATATACCTTCTTAGAACATGCAGATTTGATCTTGGTGCACATGTTCTGCACAGTTTTGATAAGTTAAAGGGAAGCAAAACTGCACTCTTAGGCAGCTTTCCCCCTATGTGTATAATAAAGTCACTACAGACAAGTCCGTAAACCACACTGACTTTCCATGTGAGTATACACTGACATTATAAGACCTACCCCAGGTCATTATCTAATCCTGCAGAGTCCTCTCTGCGCGAGGCCACATGTGCCCAGATACAGGCTGTGCATGACAGTAGTCTCCCACACTCACCTCTGTGTGCATATGTTCACGTATATCCAGCCAAGTGCCCCTTATCCTCGATTTGTCACAGCAGCATTATATCAAAAAGGTGACCACTGACAGTGAGCATGTGCAGTCCATTTACCATGTGTTTACCTTGGGTGAAGCTCACCCACAGTAAAAAGGCCAAAAAACAGATACTCAAAGCAAAAACTCCGGACGGCTTACATGGAAAGAACCACATTTTGTTACTGTGGATCTATTTGCAGTTATGGTACAGTGATTGCTTTGAATCCCTTAAGGACGGGGCTCGCTGAGATCTAAGGGGGCAGTAATTTACAATGATAGAAGTCTGAAAGATACAGGTGTTAGAATTTGAATGCTGAACAAAGTGATGTGGGGTAATTAAACCTCAAAATGGCTATGCCCAGACGGCAGAAGCCAGCAGAAAGATGAGCCGAAGAATAGGGTACAGTCTGAGTAAATAAAGCAGGGTTCCCATCAAGGCATCCACACTGTTTCACTCAGGCTGTTAAACATAAATTCAGTCAAAGCCCTCTCCATTTGAACTGTAGAAGCACAAGTGCATTCCTCATCCCAGCTGACCTGCAACACTACTCAGTTATAACCCCAGCCCTTTATTCAACAATCCTCAGCCAGGATGGGAAGAGGCTAGAAGAGAACAGTCTCATAAATGCAGGAGGCCAATGGGTGCAAGCCAGGCAGGAGAGTTATAGGAGAGCCCTAATGATGAAATTATCTCAGGTTTCACCATTAATAGGCCACTATGTAGGGTGATACATTGCCCAATGTGAAAAGAAGTCACAACTTTTGGCAAGAATGCCACAAGCCCTTAACACCAACTTATCTGAGGGAAAAAGTGGTGTATGGCAATTGTTCTGAAAGTGCCAGGAGTTCACTCACACGACAAGCTGACATAATCAAAATGAGGAAGAGAGTCTTAAAAGTCAGGCGATGTAAAGGCCAACTATGCATAGTCTCCAAGGGAGAGTACAGAAGAAACAATAAAACCAAGCTAAGCTCCAACTGTGGCATCACAATTAGTTTGAGAGGAACCTGTGAATCAAACATTTAATAAAGCTCATCACAACAGGTAAATTAAACAAGGCAGGTAGGTCTGGCAAACATAGAAAGGCTCAAGGGGCCAACAAATAACCGTGGTCATTGTGAGGCCTTGGTGGGCCAAAGATAAAACAAACAAAAGAACATCTGATAGCATGGCTTGTGGAGAGTCAATCTTGCAGATACCACACCAACCCAAACATCTGTCAAGGAGTCTAGCAATAAATGGATTTCCTCACAGGGCGGCTAGCCTGGCAGCAGATAAAACACAGTCAACAGCGCTCAATTCCAATGCATGGAGGTGCAAACTGCATGTATTCGAGTGGAGAAGCCTTCCCTGTTGCTGAGATAGGCAATCCTCCTAAAATGGCAGTCTGATAGGAAGATAGATGCTCATGCCCAGACACTCTGGGAACCACACTCTACTGGCCCAATCTGAAGCCATTAGAGTGACTTGGGCCTCACCGTTTTTGATCTTTTTCAGAACTCAGAACTGGAGCACTGTGACTGTCAGCTTTCAGTAGGGAAGGGATAGAGGTCTGCCACAAGTCCAACTGTGATTGAGTAACCACTACTGTAGATCATGTGCAGTCTTCCGCAACACCTGAATAGTATGTGGTGCTAGGTCCACTGAAACATTAGATTCCATTGTAGATCCCATATATTCCACCTGGCGTACTCGACAAGGTGGATACAGGAGGCTGAAAGGCCAGAA
Source organism: Pleurodeles waltl (assembly GCF_031143425.1). Taxonomy (NCBI): domain Eukaryota; kingdom Metazoa; phylum Chordata; class Amphibia; order Caudata; family Salamandridae; genus Pleurodeles; species Pleurodeles waltl. Next base: position 529,339,230 of record NC_090436.1, read on the forward strand.
CCACTCAGAGACCTAGGACAGAGGCTGAAATATCAGTATTGTAGCCCAAATTTCCTGGGGTCTTTGGAAAAGAGGGAACCCCATGAACTATATCGTACTCAGGACAGTTCTAATGAAAGTACACCACTGAAAAGAAGTCTGGTGTGACTTTGGCTCATTGATTGTGAACACCAATGATGTCAGAAGGTTTGCAGTCTTCACAAGATGGTCTATGGCTGACTGTAGTGAGCCTGCCTCATCCTGAGATGCCGCGGACTACCGCAACGTCTCTTTTTCGGGCCGCAGTCAGGCCGGCAGTCCACATTTCGGGACGCTGGAACCGCCGCTGCCTGTTTTTTGGTGCTCATTTGGCGTTTTGTGCTGCGGTGCGACCCAGAAGGCACATTTCGTGCTCCGGGTCACTCCACGGCCCCTGGCAGCCTCCCTGACTTTCCCTTCCCACTTACCTTACTTGGTTCCTTTTTCTCTTCCTTCTTCTGTCTTCATGTCTTCTTTCTTCTTGGTCGTCCATATTGTCTTCTTCTGTGGTGGTTGTCTTCCCAGCATACCTCATGCCTTTTCCTTTTCTACTTGGCTTTCTTTCTCATTCATTGCTATGTGGCTTTTCCCAATCCAAGGTGTAGTACGTTCTTCCTGTTTTGTCACTTCCTGTTTTATGGTATATAAGCACTGCAGTTCCCTCCTTCTTTGCATTGCAAACACTTCCGTTCTGGTGGTGATCCTCGCTCCAGTTTCTTCTCGCTCCTGCATTTTTTCCTGCTGATTTGATTTCTATTTGTCCTTTTCATTGTTTTTTCCTCTTTTTCAGGAGTTCCTGTGATAAAGGATTTTTTCTGCATTACTTGGGTTTTTCTTCTGGAACTCCTTCTGGAGGGTACAGTCTTCCTTGGCGTTTTTCTAGTCAGTAGCACTATGGCTACTAGAAGGGGTCGCCCTTATCTGGGCCGGTCAAGAACCAGTAAGAAATCAGGCATCCCTCCAAGTACTGCAGCCTACAGCAGTAAGAGACGTGCAGACCGTGACACATACGGTTGCCCAGGCTTAGAGCAGACATGATTGAGGCAAGCGTGAGTATTTTGCATTTGTCCTTCTGCAGGAAGGCATTCAGAGGCGAAAAGTATAAAATGGGCCTACGGTTCTCCATCCTTATTCCCCACAAAAAAAAGCAAGAGTAGCAACCCTCTCCTATTTCCAAGTTCGGAACGCTCTTGATAAAGCTTTCGGAAAAAAAAAAAACTTGCACTTCCTACAGCAGGATGGGCAAGTGTTTCTCTGAGATTCACTTTGATGTGGGACAATGGGTTGGTAGAGCAGAAAAAAATAGTAGGCCATAGCCATGCTGAATAATTTAAAAGACGCAAAGGGCTGCAGACCAGTGAGAAAATGCTGAATCCTTCCTCCCACAGGGTGGGTATGTGTCACACATGGCAAGTTAAAGTGGATTGGTCATGATATGGGGAGGAAACTGGGAGAAATGCTGCCTGCACGCTGCCTACCAGATCCACATACCCATCCCAGAAATGGCAGGGGTGGTTACATTAGCAGTTGTGGAGACTGATGCTGTCCATACACCAGGCCCTTAGGTCAGGCGATGTCTAGGAATTGGAAATGAAACTGTTTGGAGTGGGGGGGGGGCTTAAAAGGAACCAGGGAGTGTGCCATGCCTGTACTTTCTTTGAAATGTTCCAATGCAGAATCATGTTTTTCATCATACAGGTATGAACCAATGAAGTGTATATCCAGGAGAGAGGCCTGTATTTCTCCAGAAAATCTTGGGAAGCATATCCACGCATGACAGAGGAAAACCACACTGGTGTCAACCGCCCTTCCCAGACAATCAATAGTATTAATGTATTTAACCCCATCTTGACCATCCAGAATCGCCCGAGATAGTAAGGTTCTAAGGTATCCTGGGACTGCGTGCAAAATCATGCTGGGTTACGTCCCAAAGTGCATGCATATACCAGCCCAATAGCCGGACTGCATTAACCAATTTCACTAGTACGCTAGCCAAACAGAACAATATCCAGATAACTCAAGTTTCTTAGGCTCCTTACCCAGAGGAGTCATGAGGAATGAATTAGGGTTCACCTTGTTGGTTGAAGTCTGATTGACTGAAGTAGGATGTTTAGCTAGAAAAAAAGTGTTGCCAGGTGCTGGTCTGTGATGAAGGTCCACTGCCCATTAACTGATGGGCTACAGATGGGCTTTACCCAGGCGTCCACTGAAGTGTTTGCAAGGGATTCATTTAAGAGGAGCATGGGCTCAGATGTGGCTAGCCCACGCTGAAAGATTTCTCCAGAGACATCAGTCTTAGTCTCATTAGAGGGCAGTTGTAGGTCCAAAACCTCAACTAACCATTGGATTTCCATTGCAAATGATGCACTCTCTTCCTTTGGAGGTTGAAATGGTGAGCTCAACTCTGTATCCAGTTAGGTATCAAGCCCACTTGCCCCTTTTAAGTCCATCTAAAAATTGTCATCATCATAAAGAGAAGGTAACCAGGACCATCTCCACCATCAACCTCACAGGATGGTGGCATGTATTGCCAGAATCAGAGTCAAACAAATAATGGAGACTCTGATGGCCTTACTAGAGAGATAGGTTCAGCGCCAGGATTTATGGTGATTGGCTGCGCTTTTGTAATTTTGTAGTGCAACATCAGTTGAGATGGGGCTTAAGTTGTTTCAGGGTCAGACGTTAAAACCAACACCAGATCCTCCTCCAGCAGTGATGGTTCTGGTGTTGACAAAGGATGGACAAACCTATTTAGTGGAGCCAGGGTAGAAGCCTGAACGGAAGCAATACGGAGACTGTAATGGGTCCCAGGAGTCAGACTGCACCAAGGACAGCTCCACCAGTGGTAACCCGACTAAGGAACCCTGGGGATCCTTGTGTCTCAAAGACGTGGCAAAGGAACCCTAAAGACTACCAGAGCAGCAAACTTAAAGGCATCCAATTTATTGTGGTGTTGTCAATGGCCTGGGACATTCAGGATGCAGGTGGACAAACTGTGGAAGCGGCTCAGAAACTTGAGATCTGTAGAGACTGACTCACATCACGATCACTCACACCTTCTTTTTGGTTAGAGAGAGGCTTGTGTGGTCAACTCCCCATTTGCTTTACTATGCTTACGTTTGAACTTTAATTATGACTTACCGAAGGACTTTGACTGCAAAGTTGTGCTCTCTTGGGATAAGCCTCAAAAGTAGGAGTGAGTATGCACTCTCGACTTTGAGCTGGAGTGGGGCTTTTTTTTGCACTGGGGCTTACATGTGGCCTGCGACTAAGTCTTGGGTGCTGTAATATAGAGCTTTGCTTCTTGGTCCTCTATCGCCTTCAGGTGCAGAAGAGCACACTTGCTGCACAAATGTCCTTAGCCCAAACGCTAGAGATGCCTCTTGGTAATTAACAAACAGGTGACTTCCCTTTGGTAATGCCTTATCTGGTAGAGACTACCTAGCTGTAGATTCCTTACCTTAGAATTATCATCAGGAGTCACACTGGATCGTTTTTTTTTTGTTTTTTTGAGCAGCACCTCTGCACGCCAGTAGCTGGAGTCGCTCGGCTCCACGTGGCATCGTCTGTGTGGTCTGCGCCTTAAGTGACGGGTACAGTTCCTATATAGCAGCCACCCCAATATGCTGATGTGAGTTTATTTTTGTGACTTTCTACACCAGGAGCACAGAGTCACAAAGAATACAGACCACTGGTGTGGAATACTAGGGCCCTGAAAGGGAACAGCCTTCTCCGTAGAAATCTGGTCACTGACCGGGGAGGGTGGGTGGGTCAGTAAGGAATTTTCATCTAGATAGTGACTCCACCAGATAAGGCGTTACCAAATGTAAGTAACTTGTTCATCTAATTCTGACTTCTAGTCACAGATTCCTTACCTTAGAATGCATACCTCCCCAGAGGTGGGCCTGCGGACCAATTTCATATGAGGAAGTCCAAAGTGCCCATCCTAAGGGCCTCACTGTCCAGGCAGTAGTGCTTTGTGAACATGTGCAATGATGCCCACGTTGCTGACTGGCAGATGTCCAGGACAGGAACACCACATGCTAACGCAGTGGTCACTTCTTTAGCTCTGGTGTAGTGAGCACACAAAACCTCAGGGTTGCTTCTTGGCCAATGCATAGGAGATTTAAAACAGAGCATGATCCATCAGGAGATGGTCTGCATCTGCACGGCCCGGCTTGTCACCACTCCGACATACCCCACATAGAGTTGGTCATCCACCCAGAAAACTCATGTGTGGTCACAGTACAGCAACAGTGCTCTTTTTGGGTCCAGACAGTGGAGTCACTCCTCTTCCTTAGAGGTACGTGGCAGAGAGTAAAAAGTAAGCAGAGGAATGGACTGGCCTACATGAAAGGGAGTGATCACTTTCAGTTGAAAGGAAGCTCCTGTATGAAACACCAGTTTGTCTAGGTAGATGTTTAAGTATGGAAGCTTGGAGGATAAAGCCTGAAGCTCACTGACCCTTCGGGCAGATGTTATAGCCACAAGGATGTCTTGATGGTAAGGAGCCTTAGACAACTGCCCAAAGACTCAAAAGGATAAAAATAAAGGAAGTGAGGACAAGTTTGCAGTTCACTTTAGAATAATGAAAGAAGACTGGGAAAAATGTTTGCAAACCTTTCAGAAATCTATTTACAATAAGGAATTTGAAGAGGGATGGCTGGTCAGGCAACCGCAGAAAAGCTGAAACGACAGAAACATAGCCCTTAACTGTGCCCAGTGCAGAGCCCTGCTGGGCAACGGAAAGAATGAAGGGCAGAACCTGGGAGGGCGGGGGCAGAAAGGATACCGATCTATCTTCCTGTACACCATGCCACAAATGTTCCCCAACGGCAGCCATATATCGTCTTGGTGGTGGGACGCCTACCTATGAAGATAACATTGCAGATTTTGGGAGGAATGTCAAAAGCTGTTAACTGCTACAGCTCAATCTCTACACAAGAAGAAGAGTTGACAGGTTTGGGTGAAGGACCATCCCCTGCTGCCTCGACTGAAGATTCTCTCTAAGGGGCAGCCTGATCGGGCGACCAATGGCCATGCTCAACAGCTTTGGATACCAGACTTTCCGTGCCCGGTCTGGAGCCACAAGAATGACTTGGGGCCCAGTCGTTCCTGATCTTCTTGAGAACTCTAGGCAGAAGTGGTATGGACGGAAAGGTGCACACGAGGCCTGACCTCCACTTGAGGTTAAATATGTCTCCAATTGAGAGAAGCCTTGGAAACGTCAGTGTGCAGAAGTGCTGACATTGCACATTCTCGTTGGTGGCAAACAGATCTAATCGAGGCAGAGCCCACTGCAGAAAGACCATGCACTACCTCCAGATGGAGACGCCATTTGTGATCCACTAGGCACTTTCGGCTGAGTTTATCAACCTTGGCATTCAGAGAGCCTGCCAGGTCCTGAACCACCAGGGAAACGCCCCAACATTCCAGGCATGTCAGGGTACGTTGGGCCTCCTGAAAAAGGGTTCATGAGCTCACCCCACTCTGTTTGTTGCAGTACCACACAGCGGCTGTGTTGTCCATGAACACCTGACTAGCCTTCACTTAATGGAGGGTAGAAAGGCTTTCAATGCCAGCCAGATTGCACCGACCTTCAACAGGTTGATTTCTGCAAAAGACCAGAGACTTCTGATCTGCTCCTCTGCCACCTTTTAGATATGGTTGAGGAAGGGGGAAGGGTCTGTCGCTGACCCAATCGCAGTTCATTAGCCATCACTGCAGGTCCCTCGCAGTTCCCTCCGAGACCTGGACCATGTTAGAGAGATTTCCCTGATGCTGCGCCTACTGGAACTTTAGGTTCCACTGTAGAGCCTGCTTGTACTAGCGGGTATGCATCACCAGCAGGACGCAGGAGGCAATGAATCCCAGCAGCCTCAGAGTCAGTCTCAATGAAATCCAAGATAGAGTCTGAAACATCGGTATCATAGCCTAAATATCCTGGACTCGTAGTTCCGGAGAATAATCCGAAACTGCACTGTTCAGATGAAAAGGAGCGCCTGAGAGGGAGTCAAGTATGGCTTGCACGTTGATAGTGAACCCCAGTGAATGCCGGAGGTCTGCCGTAGTCTGGAGGTTGATATGACAGCCTAGGACAAGCTCACCTAACAAGCGAGTCGTCAAGAAGACTGGAAACCCTGATCTGCGCAGATGAACTGCAACAACCGCCATCACTTTGGTGAACACCTAAGGGGCGCTGGTAAGGCCAAAGGGGAGCACAGTGAACTGAAAATGCTTGTGGCTTACCGTGAACTGCAGGTAACGTCTGTGGGCAGGTAGAATAGGGATGTGAAAATATGCATCTTGCAAGTCCAAAGCTACCATCCAGTCTACCAGGTCCAGATCAGACAGGACCTAAGGGAGTGTGAGGATTTTTAACTTCTTTTTTGAGGAGGAACTTGAGAGGGTGCAAGTCAAGAATAGGACGAAGGCCTTTGTCCTTTTTGGGCACCAAAAAATAGAGGGAATAACAAACATGACCCACTTCTAGTGTCTGTACTCTCTCTACGGCTCTTTTTGCCAAGAGAGCCATAATTTCCTGGCAGAGAAGGCATAGGTGGTCTTCCGTCATCCTATCGTAAGTAGGTGGCATAGAGGGAGGCGTAGTCACGGACGGGAGGGAGTAGCCCCTTCGGACGATCTGCAAAACTTGCCAGTCTGATATTATAGACCACCAGGGTGACAGGTGATGGTTGGTCCTGCCTTGCACTGGGTGCCTATGATAGTAAGAGGGCAGACTATAAGGGTTTGGAGACTGGCAGTCGGGGAGGGTAGTGCCCTGTCCCAAGCTTTGGCTGCCGGATCAGAGGGTCTGTGGGTACTGCAACTTCGGGCACACAAAGGCTGGGAAACCTGCACGATGCAGTGGCTGGGAGGGTACTGACACAGCTGGAAGCCCCTTCCATGGCCATAAAAAAGAGTGGAAGGCTAATCAGGGGTGACAAGGGGCCCTGGAAAGGCCCAAGGACCTAGCTGTAGCCCTGCTGTATTTTAAGTGATCAAGCACTGAATTCACCTCGTCTCCAAAGAGACGGGTGCATTTAAAGGGCATGTCCATATGCAATGCTTGGATAGCCACAAAAAAGCCAGTTGTCCTCAACCAGGTGTGGCGTTTTAAGGCCATTGTCGACAAAACTACTCTTCCCAGCAAGTCGGTGGTGTCCAGTCCACATCCTGTTGTGATCTTAGCTGAGTCTCTCCCGTCTGCAACAGCCTGTGAGAGTACTGCCCGGGCTTCCGTTGGGTCCATTGGCAGCACCTGAGCAACCATATCTCACACAGCATGAGCACAGCAGCCCAAAAGGCCTACAGTGTTCATGGACCACAGTGCCAGGCTGGTGGAAGAAAACATCTTCTTTTCCAAGTTGTCCAGCCTCTTGGATTCCCAATTTACTTTGGGAAGTGGACCACCAAGCTCACCAGGTTAGGGTGCTGTGTGAGGGCGGTGGCAGCAGGCAATTGTCCTGTTCACAGGAGCCCCTATGTTGGGCTTAGACCAGGTCCCAGGCAGGTCATCAGTAAGAGCCTGGTTAAATGGGAGAAGCGGTTCCAATGGGGACGCTCCCGGTTGAAGCACTTCTGTCAATCGCCTTGACTGCCACGGAGGGCAAGCTGAGGTCCAGGATCTCAGCTACCCTCCTCACCACCATTGCAAAAAGAAATGATCCCTCCTCCGCAGCCACGGGATGGGGAGAAAGCATGCCAGTATCTAAAGAACAGATGATAGACGGAATGCAGAACAAATCAAACATTCACCCTCATTCACAAATATCTGGGTTTAATCCATCGTTTTTTTGCTCACCACGCCACCCCAGTTTGGACCCAGCCATAAGCAAATCAGTCTTGACCCTGTTCCTCATGGGAACAGTCCAGCCCGAACTGCCAAGCCAGGTCCTCCTGGACCAGAAACAAGCATCCTAGGACCGGTTTCAGGGTATCACCCTTCATCCGCTAGGCTAGCTTGCATCCAGTGGCGCAGTGAGCACGGGACCCACGTCTGGGCAAACCCTTCCCGCTTGGGTGACAAATGCAAAAAGAACAGATGATGGACGTAATGCAGAACAAATCAAACATTCACCACAGTCACAAAGATCTGGGTGTAATCCATTGTTTTTTTGCTCACCAAGCCACCCCAAAAAACTGATGGATTAAACCCAGAACTGTGACTGGGGGTGAATGTTTGATTTGGTCTACATTCCGTCCATCAACTGTTATTTTTGCATTTGTCGCCCCAAGTGGGAAGGGTATGCCCAGACGTGGGTCCTGTGTTCACTATGCCACCAGATTCAAGCTAGCCTGGCTGAAGAGGGGTGATTCCCCGAAACCGGTCCCAGGATGCTTGTTTCTGGTCCAGAGAGGACTTGGCCTGGCAGTTCAGGCTGGACTGTTCCCATGGGGAACAGGGTCAAGACTGATTTGCATATGGCTTGGTCCAAACCAGAACGGCACGGTGAGCAAAAAAACTTATGGATTAAACCCAGATCTGTGACTGGGGGTGAATGATTGATTTGGTCTACATTCTGTCCATCAACTGTTCTTTTTGCAAGTATCTAAAGAGGTGTCCAGTCCACTGGTATCTGCCAAATCCTCACACCATTCCATGTTGGGATCACAAGGCTGATATTCTTCAGGCTTACAGCGACCCCTCCCAATCCTCCTTGAGCTCTAACCCATAGGAACAGGACTCAAGCTCCAGCCTGGAAGGCATGGCTCCAGTCGGTGCTGGAGTCTGCGTCAGAGAACGCCTTTCTAGTTCCATGTGGGAGATCACAATAGGGATGGTGCCAGGTGGGCGCAAGGAGTGTTGGCATTGGGATCGTTGCTGAGGAAGGTTGAGGTGGCATGACATGGGCCAGTCCGAAAACATGTGTTGACCCATGGGCCCGACTGGTGCAGAAGCCACTTGTGTGGATCTAGTAGGTGCTCCTCCCAAACCCATGGGGCCCAAAGGCACGCCAGAGGGAATGGGCCGCCCCAATATGAGGTGCGTGGCCTTATAAAATTCTTCTAATTGGAAAGGGGTCGCTCAAGCTCGTGGAAATTTGGAGATCCGTGGAGACGGCCCAGGCACTGGCAAAACTGGGGAGCCAGACCTCGAATGCTGACGCTCCCTTGTGTCATTGGCCGAGTGAAGTCAAAATCCTCTTCAACTTCTTCTTGTGGTGGGGACTTACCAGAGTGGCTCGACGATCGATAGTGACTAGGATCTCAGACTCCGCAACCGCTCCCAGGACCTTCCTCTCGGCCAATATCTCGATCGCCGTGGCATCACACGTAAATCCACCTGAAGCTTGAAGGAGTGCACCGTCAAAGCCTTCGGGTTTATGGCGTGGAAATCAGAGCAGGCCTTAGGATTGTGGTCACTCGTGAAGAACCAAAGGCATACAAGATGCGGGTGTGTTACCAATATCGAGCAGTGACAGATGCCGCAGGGCTTGAGGATGGCCTTCTGAGAGGCCATTCCTGCCACACCAGGAGGAAAACCTAAACAAAAACAAAAAAAATCAAACTGACAAAATATTGAAAAAAAGTTATTCAACAAGTGACTAAGGGGGTTCTCTTCAGGTATGCGCTGAAAGGAAAGAAAAGAACGGACGTCTGGAGTAGTGCCTATACAGCACCGTGAATGTCACTTCCAGCACGGAGGACGAAATGCTACCACCTACCGGCGTGCTAAGGTACTGTTCACAAAAATATTGCTGGATCCAGTCTGACACCTGGGGATAATTTTAAAGTGAAGAATCTGCAGCTAGACGTTTCTATCAGATATGTGTTTTCTGCAATCGAGACAAGGATTGGAACCTGTAGTCTTGGGAGGGGACATCATTCACTAACATCCTAGATTTCTGTTTTACATACTGTCAGAAGACTGATGAAACTGGGAGAGGAGTTTCAGATCAACGTCAGAAGGCATGGGAAGAAAGGATCTGAAATACAGGGAAGGGGGGTGCTTAAATGAGGCTCTGCTCTGTCACACAGTACACTGTGCAACTACATGAGAATTACTGGCAAAATCTTTTCAGGTCCACTCTGGTACCTGGGGAGTATTTCAAGATGAGGAGCCTGCAGTTAGAAGTGCTGCTCATAATAACTAATATCCTCATGTAATGAGCAGTAACAAGACTTAGGAGGGTCCGGCCCGACGCAACCCTGAGATATGGGGTGCATCATTATAGAGGACCTTTATTGCTTCAGAAAAAGTGTATTTTCTTTAAGGGGAGGTGGGGGGGTTCATATTTTTTTGGAATTCCATAGTTAGCAAAAAAACATGTACAGTAGTACAAATCAGTTGCTGCATAATTTACATTAAATGGCTGAATAAAAATAATGCATACCTGCAAAGACTTTTCCAGTAACTCGCTGACAGGAGCATTCGTATTATCTGTTAAGTTTTTTGCTTGATAGTAGTAATTTATTCCAAGGTCACACCAAAGATTTGCTGAGGACTGCAGTTTCAAAGCTCTGCTGTAGCACCTAAGGAAATAATTTTCAAGTGAAACTGTTTAGGTACAAAAAAGGTAATACATATTTATGTTTTCAGTTTCCATTTGCTATGAGTTCTGGTGGATTTTTCAGTGTTATCCAATGTTATCAAAAAGTGTGAATCTCAGTGGTTATCAGGTTTACTCTTTTTTTGCTCCGTACAAAATCACTAGATTGTTTTTTGTCAATGCTTATAAACGAATGTGCTTTAATTACCTTCCTTCCCACTTCATTTGTACTGTCAATCATTCCTTTGTTCTTTATTACTGAAAACTCACTTTGGACCCTTTTCTTGAGTTTTCCCTTTCAACTAACTTGTCATTATTCTACCTGATGGTATTTCTCTATACTCAAATACCTGTCTTCAGCAGTCCAGTCCCACCCCATGCCAAGCATGAGCATGGATGCAGATAGGTTGGCATCTCATTAGGATTTGACTGTAGAAGATAAAATGTTAATAGTGACCATTTTACACACTTTTCTGCTCTGCTATTTAGACAAGTCAAAACGCAGCTGAAACAAAATGTTCTCCTTAGAGGTAGATTTATGTATTGTGAGGTGCTCTGTGCTCAATTACTGGAAGCCAGTAGCACACTACCCTGTTCTTTGTCTTGAGATACTGAGAAAGAACGGGCTAGTAAATGTATTATTACTGTCTTATCTGGGACTATTCTTGCTCTGCCTGGTAATAGAGAAGAAGCAGATAAGCTTGTTAAGGATTAATATGCATTCTGTTAGCTAGAAGGACTTCAGTGAAAAACTGTTCTGATGTGAAGAGGCGGAGGTAGTAAAGATACTGTACAGCCTACAGTATGATTTGGATCATTTACTTGTATAGTTCACACACTGAATGAGGTTCAATTTACATTTTTTGGCAAGGTCTGCAGGATTTTGTGTTTATTTCTAAGACAGTACAAGGACATCTTTAATTGATTGTTTTTACCAGTTGAGTGGCCTTTGTTTATTCAGAATCAGTGTGGGACTGTGTTCCTGCAGGGCATGTCTGAGAATTGCACAAGGGACTTTACGTTAGTGTTCTGCACAGAGTACAGTGCATTTAAAATATTGTGGGAAACTGAAAACACAGGGAAATGCCTTTCTATTGAGTGCAAGCACAGCGTTTGCACAGTTTCACCACCATAAGTTCCAAGCTTCATTCAGACAGAGGAAATAGGAATGAAAGCTGAACTTGGTGATGGTGGGGCTACATCATTAACAAGTCCTACTTTAGTGCACAGGCTCAGACCGGGTGTAGGAAAGTGCCACTGTTGGCATGGTTACTCCCCCACTTTTTGCCTAGTGTTGATGCCAACTTTGATTGAAAGTGTGCTGGGACCCTGCTAACCAGGCCCCAGCACCAGTGTTCATTCCCTAAAACTATCCCTTTGCTTCCACAATTGGCACAACCCTGGCACACAGTTAAGTCCCTTGTAAAAGGTACCCATGGAACCAAGGGACCTGTGGACAGGAAAGGTTTCTAAGGGATGCAGCATATATTATGCCACCCTTGGGGACCCCTCACTCAGCACATGCACACTACCTGGCAGCTTGTGTGTGCTGGTGGGGAGAAAAAGACAAAGTCGACATTGCACCCCTCTCAGAGTGCCATGCCCACAAACCACTGCCTGTGGCATAGGTAGCTCACCCCTCTAGCAGGCCTTATAGCCCTAAGGAACGGTGCACTATACCACAGGTGAGGGCACAGGTGCATGAGCAATATGCCCCTACAGTGTCTAAGTCCATTCTTAGACATTGTAAGTGTAGTGTAGCCATATTGAGTATATGGTCTGGGAGTTTGTCATTACTAACTCCACAGCTCCATAATGGCTTCACTGAATACTGGGAAGTTTTGTATCAAACTTCTCAGCACAAACCCACACTGATGCCAGTTGCACACAGAGGGCCTCTTAAAGATCTATTAAAGATGCACCCTGTATATTAGCCCAACTGCTAGTGAAGGACTGACCGGTCTGTGCCAGCATGACACTTTCAGTCGGGTTTCTGACCACATGGGATGAGTGCCTTTGTGCACTCTGTGGCCAGAAATAAAGCCTGTCCTGGGTGGAGGTGCGGCACACCTCCCCCTGCAGGAACTGTAACACCTGGCGGTGAGCCTCAAAGGCTCAAGCCTCGGATTACAGTGCCCCCAGGGCACTCAAGCTAGTGGAGATGCCCACCACCCCGGACAAAGCCCCATTTTTGGCGGCAAGTCCGGCGGGAAAATAAAAAAAAACTGGGAGGAGTCACCCCCGTCAGCCAGGTCCACCACTAAGGTGACCAGAGCTGAAGTGACCCCCCTCCTTGGAAAATCTTCCATCTTGCTTTGAAGGATTTAGCCCAATAGGAATAGGGATGCACCCCTCTCCCCAAGGAGAGGAGGCACAAGGAGGGTGAAGCCACCCTCAGGGACAGTAACCATTGGCTACTGCCCTCCAGCCCTAAACACACCCCTAAATCTAGTATATAGGGGCGACCCTGAACCCAGCTCACCAGATTCCTGGCAACCTACAAGAAAGACGGCTAACCTGCAAACCCTAGCAGAGAAGGAAGACGACAACTGCTTTGGCCCCAGCCCTACAGGCCTGTCTCCTGCCGCAAAGAACCTGCATGAAGACCAGTGATGCGTACAGCGGGCCCAGCGACCCCTGCCAACTCCAGAGAATTGCCCTGCACCCAAAAGAACTCCCAAGGACAGCAGCTCTGTCCAAAGGAAACCTACAACCAAGGACTCCCACCTCACTTCAGATGCGTGAGTCCTGACCCCTGTGCACCCGACGCACACGGCCCACATCCAGGTGGTCCAACCAGCAAGAGAGCCCCTGGGTGATTGCCAGCTACTGCCCTGCTGGGTTGACCTCTCCACGACGACGCCTGCAGAGAAAATACAGAGGACCCCCTGACCACGAGCTCCGGATGAAGATATCAGACGCCTGAAGGACACACTTCACCTGCAGCCCCCAGGCCTTGGAGAACCCGAACCCTGGTGCAGCATCGACCAGCAGGCGGCCCTTCCCAGCCCAGTCAGTAGTTTGCCCAAGAAGCCCCTCCTGGACCTCATCTGCAGCCTCAGAGTGACCCCGGGCCCTCTCATAGAGTTGCATTGGAAACCAGATACCCTGTTTGCACCCTGCACCCGGCTGCCCTAGTGTCGCTGAGAGGGTGTGTTTGGTGCCTACTTGGGGCCCCTCCATTGCTCTCCTATACACCCCTGGTCTGCCCTCTGAGTCGCGGGTACTTACTTGCTGGCTGACAAGATTCCAAGAACCGAAGCCCCCTGTCTCCATAGGAGCCCATGTTAATTCGGTGCCTCTCTGACCTCTGCACCCGAACGGCCCCTTGTTGTTGGTGGTGGGTGTTTGAGGTTAACTTGAACCCCAAACGACGGACTACCTAACCCCCAGAGATAAGAACTGTAAGCTGGATACTACCTGTAAAACTGTATTACTTTTTCCTCCCCCAGGAACTGTTGAAAATTGCTGTGTCCACTTTTAAAATAGTTTTTTGCCATTTTAAAGAAAATTGTATACATTGTTGATTCCATTCAAAGTCCTAATTATACCTATGCAAAGTACCTTTCATTTTATGTACTTGCCTGTAAACTGAATTTTGTGGTTCTAGAAATAAATTAACAAAACATTTTGCTATATTAAATCCTATTGGTCTGGGGCTAAGTCATTGAGTGTGTGTTTCTTCCATTGCTTGTGTGTATACAACAAATGCTTAACACTACCCTCTGATAACCCTAACTGCTCGACCACACTATCACAAATAGAGCATTAATATTCTCTATTTTTGCCTCTGCCAAGGGTCTGGGGAACCTCTGGACTCTGTGCACACCATATCTCATTTTGATATGTATATACAGAGCCAGCTTCCTACATCGGGTGTATATACCTATTATTGCTGAAATTGCACTGTCTGCAGCGAGTACTAGGAAGCACAGAGCAGTGATTGTCTTGTCATGTTTCTGAACTGTACTGTCTACAGTTCATAGACTAGCTTGTAGGTTTTTTTTAAGTTAATGTATGTGCTAAAACAGAACAGTGCACACAAAACCTATGAACAAACCCAATTTGGGCATGGGCACTGAATATGTTCATAATACAGGCCATGAGTATTGTGTGTGAGCAGGATATGGATCTTTCAGGCATGCTGCAGAGTACAGTGTTGGGTGCAGTGTTCTATGGGAGGACACTGATTTGGGATGCATCCATATGCACAGTGATCTTTGTTACCACAATTCTGAAATCAGAACTTTGAGAGAGCAATAACACTCTTAGGAGGATATCATGGAAATGAAGTGCAGCTAGCACTGGATGAATACAATGCTGTCAGTTCAGCTGGGAACCTGCTGGTTAGTACACAGCAACATGCAGTGAGTAGTAAGCGGAAGATACGAGGTGAGCCAGGAAGTGAAGTAGGTCCTAGGGGTTCAGAGGCCTTGCAAATAGTTACACGGGCAATTGAAATGGCTCTTCATGACCCAAGTGGGTCACACTGGAAGCAACAATCACATTAAAAGGTCAGAGGTAAGAGCTGCACGTATACAATTCAACAACAGTGGGCATCAAAGAAGAAAAAGGCCAGCAAATTCCAGCTCTGCTGAAAAGCAGATATTCCCATTGGTGGTGTTTTCATCAGTTATAATCGACTTTAACTGGAAACCCTAATTATATTTGAAAAATCAAAGGTTCTCTTTGAAATACATTTAAGGGATCTTTGGAAACAGTTATGTAAACTTTGCCAGTGGAAATGACAACCACAGAAAATAAGCACAAGGTGACAGGCTCTAATAATCTCTTTATAAAAATGTAGGCAATGTGAAGCTGGTTAAATATACTTTCACTCAACAGGGCAGAGCGCCACTTGCTTTGACCAAGCTGCTGTAAAACACATCTACAAAAACATTGACAAAGCAGTGTCTTGCAAACATGTGCACTAACGGACTTACAGATATCCAGGACTGGAACACCTTGTGCTAGCGCAATGGAAGCAGCTTCGCCACCAGTGGAATGAGCGCTCAGGAGGCTGCTTCTTGGCCAGTGCGTTGCAGCTCTTAAGGCAGAGAACGACCCAGGGTGAAATGGGTTGTTTCTGCACTGCCTGACCCTTCTTTGCTCCCACGTACCCCACAAAGAGATGCTCATCCACCCGGAACTCTTTTGTGTGGTCAAGGAAGAACGACAACACTCTTTTTGGGTCAGCCAGTGAAGTCGCTACTCTTCTCTAGAGGGATGCGGTGGAACAAAGAAGGTGGGCAGGGTTATGTTTTGACCAAGGTGAAATGGGGTCACCACCTTGGCGAGGAAAGAGGCACGAGTTCCGAGTACCACCTTGTCTTGAAACAAAGTGAGACACGGCGGCTTAGATGAGAGATCCTGCATCTCTCTCACCCTCCTGGCAGATATTATTGCCACTAAGAAGGCTATCTTGATGGTGAGCAGCAGGAGAGGATGGTTATGTAATGGCTCAAAGGGAGCACACATGAGAAATTTGAGAACTAGATTTAAGTCCACTGAGGCATAACAAAGAGCGTAGGGGGAAACATATGTACAAGCCCTTTAAGAAATCTATGTACAATAGGTGATTTGAATAATGAAGGCTGATCAGGTAGCCGAAGGAACGCCGATAAGGTGGAAAGATAGCCTTTGAGAGTACTCAAGGCAGAATCCTGCTGGGCAAGGGATAAGATAAAGAGAAGAGTGTCAGAGAGAGAAGCAGAAAGAGGATCAATAGCTCTTTCTGTACAAAAATTTACAAATAGTTTCCAATGGCAGGCATTTACCATCTTAGTTAAGGCGCGCCTGGCTGCTAGAATAACTTTACAGACTTCGGGAGGAAGGTCGAAGGCTGTCAACTGCCGCGGCTCACTCTCAATGCATGAAGGCGCAGAGTTGATAGGTTAGGCTGGAGAACATTCTTCTGTTGTGACAGAAGATCTTCCCGAAAGGGAAGCCTGATCAGAGGATCGATGCTCATTTTCAGAAGCTTGGGATACCAGACACTCTGTGTCCAGTCCAGAGCCACCTTGATTACTTGAGCCCGGTCATTCTTGATCTTTTTGAGAACTCTGGGCAGAAGTGGTATGGGTGGAAAGATGTACACGAGGCTTGAACTCCACTCACGACGAAAAGTGTTCCCAAGCGAGTGCCGCCTAGGAAATTCTAACGTGCAATAATGCTGCTATTGTGCGTTCTCTGGAGAGGCGAACAGATCTAACCAAGTCTTTCCGCACTGTTGAAAGAGTCCTTGTGCCACCTCCTGGTCCTTCTGGTGGCGACACTGCTCGTGATCCGCTAGGCATCGACGGCTGAGTTAATCTGCCCTGGCATTAAAATAACCTGCCAGGTGTTGAACCTCCAGTGTTATGCCCTGCTGTGCCAGCCACGTCTAGAGACGCAGGACCTCTTGACAAAAGGTCCATGATCCCACACCGCCCTGCTTGTTGCAGTACCACAGTGTGGTGGTGTTGTCCATGCACACTTGCACCATCTTCCCTTTAACAAGAAGAAGAAATGCTTTCATTGCTAATCAGGTTGCCCGGAGCTCCAGTAAGTTGATATGGAGTCCGGATTCTGCCGGAGACCAGAGGCCTCTGATCTCCACCTCTCCCAGATGGCCACCCCATCTCAGAAGCAGGCATCGGTCACTACTGTGAAATCTGGTTGGGGAAGGGAGAGGAGTCTGCTTCTGACCCAATCGCAGTTCACTAACCACCACTGCTGATCTTTTGCAGTTCGCACCAAGATCTGAACTGTGTTAGTGAGATTCCACTGATGCAGTGCCCATTGGAACTTCAGGTCCACTGCAGAACCCTCATATGCCATCTGGCATATTTGCCTAACAGGATGAAGGAAGCCATGAGGCCCAACAGCCTCACAGTCTTTCTCACCAAAATCCAGGATAGAGGCCGAAACATCTGCATCATAACCTGAATATCCTGGACTCGCTGCTCAAGAGGATAAGCCCGAAACTGCAATGTGTCCAGAATAGCTCTGATGAAAGGGAACTTCTGAGAGGGAGTTAGGTGTGACTTCAGCAAGTTTACAGTGAACCCCAGCGAGTTTAGGAGGCTCGTCGTAGTCTGAAGGCGGGTGACAACAGCCTGGGGTGAAGAAGTCTTCAACAACCAGTCGTCGAGGTAGGGGAATACTGAAACCCCTTATCTGCGCAGATGGGCTGCTACCACTGCCATCACTTTGGTGAACACCGAGGGGCATTGGTGAGACTGAAGGGAAGCACTGTAAACTGAAAGTGCTGGTGACCCACCGAAAGTAACGCCTGTGGGGATACAGGATTGGGATGTGAAAATAAGCATCCAGCAAATCCAATGCTTCCATCCAGCCTCCTTGGTCTAGGGCAGACAAGACCTGAGCATCATGAATTTCTCTTTTTTGAGGAAGAGATTGATATCCCACAAATCTAGAATAGGTTGAAGACCCTTGTTCTTTTTGGGTATCAGTAAGTAGCAGGAATAACAACCACTGCCTACTTTTGACATAGGACCCTTTCTATGGCTTTCTTGGCCAAGAGAACGTAACTTCCTCGAGGAGCAAGACTATGTGATCCTCCATCAGCTGTTCTTTTGATGGAGGCATAGAGGGAGGGAAATACTGTAAAGGGAAGGAATAGTCCTTCTGTATGATCTGCAAGACCCAATTTTACCGCTGTTATGGAACCACCAGTGAGGAGGGGGGCTGGGTGGCGGACGTCTTCTCGCCAGACTCTCTGGGTCGGAAGGTTCCACAACCTCGTCCCCACACAGAATGCTGACCTAACGGAGGACGGTGGCTGGTCTGTGGATGGCGTGGTAACACACCCCTTCCGAAGCTTCGAAAAGGACGTGAGACAGACTCTTGGCGAGGAGTTGACGAGAGACCTAAGGACTTGGCCGTAACCCAGGAGTCTTTGAAGCGCTCCAGCGGCGAGTCTGCCTTTTCACCAAATAGACGGGACCCGTGGAAGGCCATGTCCATAAGGTCTGCCTGGACATCCCCGAGAAGCCAGATGTACGAAGCCAGGTGTGGCGACAAAGGGACACCATTGACGAAATCGGTCTAACCAGCCAGTCAGTCGTGTCCAAACCACACTTGATAGTAAACGTGGCTGCATCTCTACCATCTTTGACTGCTTGTGAGAGAGAGTCCTGGCCGCTCTCCGGGACCTGAGGCAGCACTTGCGCCACCGTATCCCATATAGTATGAGAAAAATGGACCAATAGGCATGAGGTGTTTACTAACCTCAATGCCAGGCTGGAGGAAGAAAAATATCTTCTTCCAAAGGTTCCTGGAAAGGTAGGGGGGGGGGGAGAGGAGGGAGGGGGGCTTGAAGTCGGCCCTGGCAACGGCTCCCCGGAGCCAAGCCTGAAACGCCGATGTTCCAGACTCGCCTCATCGGCCAACCGGCAAGGTGAAGTCGAAGTCCGCTTGGACTTCTTCTTCTTGTACCTCTTCCCTGAGTGCCCAGAGGACTTTGAGTGGGATGAAGGGGACTTGGGGCTCCTGGAGCGGTCCCGTGACCTCATCCTCCACCGGGACCTCTGAGGAATCTTGCCAGTCTATATCGGCTGCCTGGCCCCATGAGCTTCAGGGACTGCTCCCTCAAAGCTTTCAGGGTAATGACTGAGTTGTGGTCTCAGTCTAAACACCAGACACATACCTTATGGGGTCAGTCACCGACATGGTGTGGTGGCAGGCCGCACTGCTTGAACCCAGTCTTCCTAGATGTCATCTTGCACAGACAGAAAAAAGATCAAAAAAGGCCTGTCAAAAAAGACAGAGGGTAGCTCGATTCCAGAACTGCGCTTTAACCCGGCACGCCAAGAAATTATAAGGTAAGGAATCAGCAGCTAGTCTCTATCAGATAATGCATTTATTTATGACTCCTCAGACATCAAACTGCAACTTCTACCTGGCTCCAAAGTATCAGTGTTATATATGATTCAACAATAGACGGGCATGTCTACTCTGCCACACATTAGTACCTTGGACAATTGTGGCAGAATAGTTTCTTTTTGCTGATTAAATGTAACTTTTTATGTTTGTAATGTCAGATCAATGGGGCACAAGTTAGATCCATCCCTGTTCAGTTATGCACTTTTGAGGACCAGTTCTATGTATTTTTGGTTCTAATGTGATTAAAGCTATGGCCTCTGCACCATTACTGAAAACTGGGTCATCATAATGCAGAAACATCCCTCATATTCTTTTTAAATAAAATGTGTTCACTATTTAAATTCCACTCTGTGTAGCTAAGTACTTCACTTGCTTAGGCCTCTGTAATGCTGGTAGCTATGTTATTCCTTCTATGACCTTAGCCTCACTATAGAGTAGGTTTTGGCATGTGAGGTATTAAATGCAGCAAGCTCTACCAATATTTAAAATCAAAATCAATCCTATACTGTGATCCAGGATAGTTTTGTAGTAGTTCAACGTGATGTGCATAAAGAGCCCAAACAACATTACAGGATCCTTCTTCTCCACCACCGAGATGCACACTAGACTAACTAGGATCAAGTCTCCCGAATTTTGCAGACTTGTGTTGGATTAGTGCTCTAGACACGCTGGCAGCGAGCTTCTCATGTTTCCCCTCCACCATCGGATTTAAAAATGCAGTGGCATCCTTCGGCAACTACCCTGTTCCATTCCCTTAGAAGAGGTAGCACACACGCTGAAAACCCTAGACAGATTAACTTTCCAGAAGCTAACAGAGGACACTCACCTCCCCTGCAAGCCACAGACACACAGATTTTTTTATTTTTTATTACTGAATCACCAGTATTACTTTATATATTCATCATTTCTTGTACAAAATATTGCTATAAGACGTCATACTTAATACAAATTATCACAATAATCATTATATCATTACACAGTCTCTTACCCTGCCATCATACCAATAAAAACCATTGTATTAAACGAAAGTCAAACGTCAATAATCGTATCTCTGTATAATCCATTTCGGCCATTCAATTTTTGGACCTTCTTTATCTAGGAAGGTAAACGATTTTCTGTGTTTCACCGAAATGCGCATCGGCATAGATTCAATATCAATAAGTGATGTAAGGACAATAACGATGAGCAATACATGAATGTTACTACTGGATAAAGAAGATCCAAAATTTGAATGGCCAAAATGGATTATACCGAGATATGGAATCAGAAGTACATGACGGACAATGTTTAATGACATTTGACTTTTAATAAAATACATACCTTTGACAAGTGTTGAGCCATAGAAATAAGGCTTTGTTTGACACCGTTAGAGGACTAAGCTGGTTTTAAAGCTATGGTTGAATGAAGTATGTGTGGTATGAGTGAACTGGATATTAGTGGTATGATGGTAGGGTATGAGACTGTGTAATGAAGAAATAACAAATGTGCTGATCTGTATTAATTATGATGCCTTATATCGATATCTGTGCACAATAAATGATAAAAGATGAATATATAAAGTAATAATATTGTTGATTCATTACATAAAAATAAAAAACATTCTGTGTCTCTACGGATTGCAGGGGGGTGGATGTTCCCAATTAGTTTTTTCATGCATATGGTCCAGTTTCACACTCCTTAGTTAGGGGATCCAGAGGTTTTGTTATAACCTTTCCAGAGGCCCAAGAATTTTGGATTCCTCAGGCTTGTGGGAGGCGGGAGGAGGAGTAACGCAATAGTGGCCAAATATGTTATCAGGGGACCTGATTTATATACTACATATAAAAAAATTCCTTCTCTTCACTTTGTATATAACAATGTTATAAAACAAGTAAGACAGAGAGAAGACAGGTTGCATTTACACATGGGTGTTTAAAGTCTGTTCAATGCATACGCTTCAGGGCCGATATTCCACCAATCCCTCCTCATGTGTTTATGACCAGGGGCACGGCAATGATATAAGCTTAACCAGATGTGCTCATATATCTAGCCACCACTAATGAAGACATATCAAATCTTTCATTCATTCATTCATTACAAAGATAAGCTACCAGGCTAGCATTTGCCTTGACCACTAAGCCAAGAGATTGCTGTATCATGGGGTCCACTCTCTTCCATTGCCAATTAAGTAAAAATCACTCTTTGCAAATAAAGCATACCATAATTGGGATTGACCTAGCCATTACGAAGTCTTAAGAACATCGGCACTCACTGGTGTGCAGTGTGTCGGAGTGAGCACAGGAACGGGTTTTGAGTTTTTAGATGCTATTACACAAAAAATGAATGATGGAATGAGCTGAGAACATACTTGTGTTTTTTCAAAGGACCTAAGACAGAGGATTTAGAAGATATCACACATTTATGGTGCCCTCTGGCCCTAAATAATCTACCACTATTGACTGTCAATGAAACATGCCAGCTTTCACTAATTAAGATCCTACACATGACTTCATTTTTTGATATGTCCCAGGTGGGCCCAAAATATATCAAAGAATATCCCTCCTGTGACACAATCATGTCTCTTGTTGTACTGTTCAGCTCTTTACAAAACACAGAGGACACACACATAGCAGAGCTAGGTGTACCCTGAGAATGAGGTAAGTAAATGTAGTAATGAGGGGCCCACTAGAGAAAGGGGGGGTTAGCCATCAGAGTTAGTCACAACAGTATTGATAACAATAGGCAATCACAGCACAAGACTTGTTCTTTTTTCTTCCTTCCCTCCTTTTGTTTTTATTGCAAGGAGCATGTAGATGATATGAAATGCGGGACGCTGGATAGAATACATTAGTGTACATGCTGGTGGTGTCTGTATTGTCCCCTCATTTCATAAAGTTACCAAGCTTGTTTCATATTACCCCATATACAACAACAGAGACATTATCACATACATATCCAAAAAGAAGTAAATGTTAGAGTGACACACGTAAACTGCAGGAAACGTAAACACTGTGGGCAAAATTACAACACCAAACACATAATGTAGGTGGCAAAGGGGAGTGTCTGTCGATAGGTATGGATTTATTACATTCTACACTGAGGAAACATTATCTTATAGTAAATTGTGGGGTCATAGATGAGGTTGGAAACCATAAATACTTTAGAATGGAGAATCCACAAGGGAGCTTTCCAAATAGCTACTATATGCAAACTCTGCCATCGGAATCCAAGAGACCCAATGTTCTGCAAGAAAGCACCATACATACTGTTGTATGGTCTGAGTGAGTCTTTCAGTCTGCAGTTTGAAGATAATAACTGGTGAATTTGAAGTTAATGGTACGCAACTGTTTAAATAAGGCGTTTCAGACAAAATATATGAACAGAGTTCCCCTGTCTGTTACAATAACCTTGGGTAAGCCATGGAGCCTGACTGTCTCCTTTAAGAAGTGTCAAGCCAAATCAACAGCTATAGATCATTTAGATAATGGAAATAAGCATGCATGTTTCACCAGACAGACAGATTCCTGACAACCTGAACAAGAAGGACTTCTGACCTGCAAACTCCGCAGAGAAGGAGAGGACAACTGCTTTGGCCCCAGCCCTACCAGCCTGTCTTCAGATTCAGAGAAACTGCAACAGCGACGCATCCAGTGAGACCAGCAACCTCTGCTGTCTTGGACTGCCCTGCACCCCAAAGGAGCAAGAAACTCCAGTGGACAGCGGCTCTGTCCAAAGCAACAAGAAGAAACCATCTTTAAAAGGACTCTCACCTCACTCCTGAAGCGTGAGTCCCCAGCACTCTGCAGCTGACGCCCCTGGCCCGTGTCCAGAGAAACCAACACTGCAGCGAGGACCCCAAGGTGACTCCCACGACGTGGCCACCCTGAGACGACCTCCCTGCACCCCCACGGCAATGCCTGCAGAGAGAATTCAGAGGTTCCCCATGAAGGCGACTGCGGTAACAAAGAACCCGACGCTTGGAAGAAGCACTGCACCCGCAGCCCCCAGGCTGAGGAGAACAACTCTATCGGTGCAGGAGTGACCAGCAGACGGCTATCATCTTTGCCCAGTCAGTGACTGACCTAAGAAGCCCCCTGTGCCCTGCCTGCATCACCAGAGTGACTCCGGGACCCTCCATTGAAACCAACACAAAACCTGACACCTACTTTGCACACTGCGCCCGGCTGCCCCTGTGCTGCTGAGGGTGTATTTTGTGTGCTTGTTTGGGACCCCTCCCCCCAGTGCTCTACAAGACACCGCTGGTCTGCTCCCCAAGGACGCAGGTACTTACCTGCTTGCAGACTGGATCCGGAGCACCCCTATTCTCCATAGGCACCTATGTTATTTGGGTCCCTCTTTGACTTCTGCACCTGACCGGCCCTGTGTTGCTGGGTGTTTGGGATTGACTTGAACCCCCAACGGTGGGCTGTCTATACCCAAGAGACTGAACTTGTAAGTGCTTTACTTACCTGACAAACTAACCTTCACTTACCTCCCCCAGGAACTGTTGAACTTTGCACTGTGTCCACTTTTAAAACAGCTTTTTTGCCATTTTTGCCAAAACTGTGAACATTACTGTTTTGATTCAAAGTTCTATATTTAACTATGCCAAGTACCTTACAATTTATGTACTTACTTGAATTCTGAATCTTGTGGTTTTAAAATAAATTAAGAAAATAATATTTTTCTATATAAAAATCTATTGGCCTGGAGTTAAGTCTTTGAGGGTGTGTTCCCATTTATTGCCTGTGTGTGTACAACAAATCCTTAACACTACCCTCAGATAAGCCTACAGCTCAACCACACTACCACAAATAGAGCATTAGTAGTATCTATTATTGCCACTATCTACCTCTATGGGGAACCCTTGGACTCTGTGCACACTATCTCTCACTTTGAGATAGTATATACAGAGCCAGCTTCCTACACAAGGCCCCTGTTTTTAAGCTCCATTTGTAACCGTCTGGTCTTCTAAAACCTCAATGCCTTTGCTCTTGACCTTCTCTTAAGTGCATTTGTTGTTCTTTCACACTTAGTCAGTTCTGACCTCGTGTTACCTTGTGGAGTCATGACACCTGCTCTGATTGGAACTTTTTTGTAGCCTCTATAGTGCTACTGAAGTAATGCATTAGTCTCAAATTCATCACATGTTTGTTTATTGCTATTTCAGTTTCTAGTGCATTAACACTGTATGTTGGAACATATATAGGCTCCTTTTGTCATATACATTTCCAGACAGTTAGGTCTTCCTTTAAAATGGCACAGAACAAATAAAAAATAATCAGTTGTTTAAGGAATACTGTATTATCCATGCATACAGTTTTTGTGTCATTCCTCAATGTTTGGCTTTGTATTTATCCCCCACGGATCAATTGAGGCTGCAGTTACAGAAAAAAAGTAGGATCCTAAGATAAAGGTAAACATTTCACATATTTTTTGTCAAACTTCTCTTTTGTTGCTTTAATGGCTCATTCAGTTCTTTAGAGATGGTTTCTTCTTTAGATGCTTGGGTGATGAGTTTACTTTGTCTCATTGCTGTATGATCTCTGCAGAAATGTACACTTCCCCTGGTGTAGAGGCAATAAAACACCTTGCAGTTATTTATTCCTTTGGTATGGGTTGCCATATTGTTGTTAATATCCTCTGATATTTCCCCAATCTGTTTCATTTGTTTTTTTTGTTAACTTTTCTTCTGAGGTAGTTAATTTCTTCATCCTTTTATCTAGGACTGAAAGTTTTTTCACTATATGTAGAATTAAATCCAGCGAACTTTTATTTAAAAACGGCACACAACCTTTCCACTAATTTGCTGCTCTGTTGGCAACATGTTGGTTTTTAATGAGATATGTAATCTGTGGGGAATCCTCTTTGTCTTGTAATACTATATTAGGGTTGTAGCATGTGATCTTTAATTGATCTTTTTTACCATACGATTGTTCAGGTTGTTGATATTGTTTGGCAGTTCCTAATAATGTTACTTCCTCTTTAGTTGTTTTAATTGATGAATATATGTTCTTTGCTTCATCTGCGGTAAACCCCAAAGATTGTGCTAAATTTTTGATGAGATTTGCAATTTCCTCAAAGGGCATTTTTCAATGGGGCTGTGGGGTCTCATTGGATTCCATAAGTTTCTTCTATGAGAACCCAGTGGCAGTTTATTTAACACTAACTTTATTACTTATACCCGAGTTTTATGATGTGTGATCACATTACCTTGACTTTAATGCAAGCAAAGAGGGAACTACATCACACACTGACCGGTTATTTAACCACATTATACCCTTAAGATCTCCCAGCATAATGGATAAGCCTACATGCCTGACAGATAATGCAATATACATTTAATACTGTGTTTTAAAACGGAGGTTCCAGATACTTTCTTATTTACACAGAAGCAGAAAACATACCAATTTTCAAGCACTTTAACCAGTATAATTTTTAGGACTTCTTTTGTGGACTTAATGAGATGAGCATAAATATTGTAGCATTCATGATTTTTGTTTTATTTTTTTCGGGAAATGAATATCTCAAATGTAACCACGGAAAGGGTGGGGGGGGGAACGGGGGTGGATTGAGCTGGAATACATTAGGAGCACAGGAGAAGACATAAAAAAGAAGAATAGGACGTCACTAGAATGTATATATAGAACACAGAAAAGAAATTAAAGTTGACATATTACGGTTTTAACAGCTGTAAATACAAGGCATGATTGAAATTAAACAAAAGAGAAAGTCGATAAATTGAAAAGATAACCGTTGGAAAAGAGAGATTGGTGCCACACAGTACTATGAAACTCTGTGCAAAAGGATAATATGAATAAGTGAATAGGGGGTGCGAACAGTTGCTACCTTTAGATTCAATACTCTCAGGCGAACATACAAACATTAATTAAAATTCCTTTCTTCCAGTGGTAAGAGTGGTAAATAAAATGAAAACGTGTACCTTGTGAATCAAATTACGAGAGAAGCTAGGGCCGAGTTCAGCAGCAATAAAAAGATACACTACCTTCCACCAAGACATAGGAGTTCGTTTTTAGACAGCATCTGTTTTTCAGCCTTCTGGCCAACTATTAGTCCCAACACTCTAACATTCACTTTTGGCGGTGAGACACAATGCAAAGTGGTGCATGCATCACCAAGCAGCTTCCAAAGGCAGGAGACATCTGGACGATGCTGTACAGCCCTAAAATAAAGAAGAGTAAAGTAGAACATGGAAATATTATTTTGTGTTGTGTTTATTTTATGTTTTGTTCCGCAGCTTTTAAAGAATGTCTGACTTTTTTGTACTAAGTACAATTCCTCTTGGCTACAGTAAATGCATAATTACGTAACAGGAAGGAACATTCAGGATTATCTACATGTCAGTAAATTGAATACTGTTTAAAAAGAGAATGACATAGAAGATGGTGGTAATGAAAGGCTGCATAATGGATAATGCAGGGAACGTGCTCTTTGTAGTTCCCTGAATAACCAACATCCAGCCAGAGGAGCGATCTTTGCCTCCTAGGTGGTCGTGTGCAGCTAAGCACTGACTCCATATCGACCCCCCTCCCTGGAATTGACAGAGCAAAGTAGCATACAAATACCACCTCTGAGCGCGGACGTCAGTTTCTTTCTTTCCCTGCCTTCCAACACAGATCCACACCTCCACTTTCCAGTTTCATTATCCTCTCAACAACACCTAAAACAGAAAATCCAGTGTTCAAAGGAACACAGTCCCCTCCTATAACGTCAGGTTTCAAACCATGCTGCAACTGCAGAAAACAGATGTCAATCACGGATCTAGGGAGATGTGTCTTTGGTGTTTTGACTCAAAGTCATGCAGCAAGTGCCTCTCATGCACCCAAAGGCAATCTGCAACCAAAAATGCAGCTGCATGTCACTAAACACAAGAGAAAGTTGCAAAACTCATGTAAGGCCCACATGAAGATTAGCTCACTCTCCTGAGGTCGATCCCACAAGAGGTCAGCTTAGTGCTCGAAGTCCTAGCAAGTCAAATGTAGGCACACAGAGGTGAAACAGGACACCAGATATGGACTTTGCCATATACCATGCACATCCAAGTTACTACTCTTCCTTAAAGAAAGAAAGAAAAAAAAGAGAATACATGCCTGAGGACCAGATACCGTTTCTACCAAAACTGCTGTGACAAATGCTTCCTTATAGCTCTCCTACATACATTCATACGGGAATGCACTCAAAAGTAACTTGGCCATGAAGCAGATCCTGCTCTTGCTAAGCACAACTCTGCCCTCAAAAGCTTCCTGCACAACAAACTCTAAGTTAATTAATAGTCTTTGTGGATGTCAAAACAAAATGACCCACTTACTGAAATAGGCTTGAATCCTCATATGTAATCCCAATGTTAGCCAATTTGCTCTGGACATGACATTAAGGCATACTTAAACCATTCAGTAACCACACAAAACTTTGACAGCCAACTCAAATCCCAATTCTGATATCACACAGGTAACCAAAACCTACACTGCTGAAGTAATTGCTCCAACACCCAAAATCAAACTTTACTAAACCTTAGTCTAGAACTTAAGTCTTCTCCATTATGAAACAGACAGAATGTGACCACATCATTGATGCTGAAAAAGTACTAAATCAATGATCTCCAACTCAAATCCCTCACCATTATGTCTTAAAACTAACAAAGCCATCTCCCCCACATACAGTTAAGCATGCTATCCATCCAGAGGTGCCTCAGAAGTTCAGCAGTATGGCAATGTAACGTAGTGGTTCACTTCATTAGCTACTGCAATTTTGATCTGATCAAACCAAAGAAAACACAACGGCCCCTGCCAGAGGCTTGATCATACTAACCGAAACATGTTTTAAAGTCACCTCCCGCACCTCCATGGACTTTCTGCTATCTATTGACTTTTCCCTCACTCAACTTGATCGCGACTATAAAACCTGAGAGG
Source organism: Pleurodeles waltl (assembly GCF_031143425.1). NCBI lineage: Eukaryota > Metazoa > Chordata > Amphibia > Caudata > Salamandridae > Pleurodeles > Pleurodeles waltl. The sequence goes on from NC_090436.1 coordinate 529,367,536, forward strand.
GATTGTAATTAATGGCAAAACATTTTTTTTTTTCAATTAAATCTGTTAGGAATCTTTGTCTATTTTTTCAAACTTATACTATCTTCAAATGCAAGGGCATATGCGTTGATCTGCTAGTTTCACATTTTTTGGCAACTCAACGTACCATTACCTTTAAAGCAATCTTTTTTTGGAAAACAATGCATCAACCATTTTACTATTGGGTAGGCTGATTCTTATAGAACTCTTTGCAATTTAAACTTTAACTGATGAAGTAAAATCTCTACTGTGATAACCATTCCACTTTCTTTCTGAAAGACAATGGACTAAGGCAATAATTCACTGAATGCGTATTTGAACGCTAACGGCAAACAACTGCAAAAATAAAGCACCAATTTAATCTACGATCAACTTCATTATTACTAAGTCAACCATCCACAAATGTATGGAAGGAATCTTTTCAAAACAAGGGTCAGACCACCTCAAAAAATCAAGGCCAGGGCAATCCAAGTGCCAGAAAATATGGGTCCAAAATTGCACACACTTTCGCTCATTAAATCTGGACTCATCAATGTACAACGGTGGCAAATAGGTAAGCGACTGCAGCAATGTTAACCCCCTTCTAATCACTACCACAGTTTCAGACATGATACATGAAATGTCACCCCTGAAATGTTAAAGAAGAAAAGGAAAAGAACAAAGTATTCTTTGATTCTCTGGCTGTACTTTAAACAAAGGACAAAATGTAAAAAACAAAGTCGATGACTAGCGGTTTAGTGGCTCCATCTTTACCATTTTGTGTTTGTCTTATGATTCTGCTGCATTTGTGCTTACTGGTAACAGTTTGTGGGATCCATAATACTGAAGTGCCCTCAACTTTAGCTCTGGTGTTTTTCAGAGAAGGGTCTGGCATGGCATGAGATATGGAGGCCATTTATTTACTCTCCACACATTGTAGTCGAGGAGTTAGCCTTTGTCAATTTCCTGTGCACAGGCCCTGACTGAATTACTGGTTTTGGAGTGCTGCAGCTACCTATTACTCCTTGATAAGTAAATATATGCAGAGGCTTTGAAAAAGTGGCCCCTCATTCATACATATAGTTTTTTGTGCATGGCACGAAATAGTCACCAACATTATACACACTGGTTTTCTAATAATGATAACAAATTTCAGAAAATGTACATGTGTGATCTAATTTACAGTCACAACCAGTGCACTTGTAACTCGGTTTAACTTTTGCTGATCATTAATATCTTTACATTTGAAAATATGATAGCTGCAAAATTGATGTTGTTCACAGCCCAGCCCACTTGTCATCCTCCCTTGTTCCTTTGTCACAAGGCTCTAGACCCTATTATGATTTTAGATAACCATCACTAACAATTATGTAAGCCCAAGAGACATTCCTAATTGCCTTAAAACTTACCATGCTCCTAAATATCTGGAAAATCCAGAGTGTATAGCTGGTCTATCTTTCTGGTTAACGCCAATTGATAGTTATTTATCATCGACATTGAACAAATACACAATGATAAACAATCGTTTGAGGTTTTACTAGCCCAGCCTCCATCCAGGAATTAGCACCTAACAGCAACACATTGTGGATAATGACATGTGTAAATCCAATAGTAATGCAAGACACTGTACCCTCACCTACCTTGCCTTAACACTGCTAAATGGGTATCATTGGGAAAGGGTGTACACAGTTTACTTCTTATCTGAAACTCTGTGCTCAACAAGACAAAACTACAGATGCAATCTCTCTGTCATAAGGGGTCCTTAAGGCATCCTGTCTATCTCTTGCATTGTTCAGACCTTATATATATATATATATATATATATATATATATATATATATATATATATATATATATATATATATATATTCTGGGACATCACATATCACAGATAATATTAAACAGTATTTCTACATCCTAACAAATGCATGCCTGCCATCATGACATGGTGGCACCATGCAATTTAACTTTCTCCTTTTGGGCTGTCCTAGACAAAATACTAGCTCACTGAGAGTTGTGATTGATTTTCCCATATAGTTGTCTTTTATTTAATTATTGACACAAGGAGAACATTTCAAACTGAAATGTTGTGCCTAAGATCAAGGGCACTGCAGCATGACAGTTGAACAGATTACGTAACAAGCCAGAATTTATTATCGATGAGCATAAAGGAGCTGTATTGTGTTGCGGACATTGTAAATGACAAAAGTTTATACGCAAATACAGGTGATATATATTAGATGTCAATGGAAGCCGAAGAGGGGATGGGAGAGGCAAGGACATCAGTTTATGAAGGGCTGAGCATAAGAGACTGTATGTGCATCCAGTGGCAAATGGCACTGATGTACAGAATAAGGTAAAAAGAAGACATAATATGACCAAGGGAGGTAGTTTGAAGAATGCCTTGCTGGATGGTCTGTTCACTTCTTTAAACATGATCAAAAACGTGGCAGGAAGCTTGGAAGGAATGCAAGAGCTAAATTGGAATGCTTCTTTAACACCAAAACAATACAAGAATCAGGAGCTGTATTCAGCACCAAAGATTGTGAACGGTATTTTTTTTCTTTTTTTTTAATTTTATTTTTTTAAAGGAGGGGAGTTTCTGCCTTTCCTTCGACTTGTGATGTAGATGTTTATCACAGATTGCACTAGACCCAGTACTGGTAGCATGAGTGGTCCACAATATGGTCTAAATTGAAAGATTTCAGACTATTTTAACTGTGGCACTTCTAGGCTTAATATTGACTTTGTAGTCATCTCATCAGTACTTCATGAACTATCAAGAGGACTTCTAACAATAATATTCCTGTGGCAGCCTTGAAAGGTATGTAGAGGTTGATGTCCCTTTGAAGAGTTCTAGTAGACTTGGCCCGTTCCGAAGGATCATCCCCATACTTTTTGCCTTTACTCCACCTATTTTTGCTGAATTTGTTTTTTGTTGACCTTAGGACTCTGCACACTTCACCACTGCTAACCAGTGCTAAAGTGCTTGTATTCCCTTTGTAAAGCATGGAAGTATTGGCTCATACCCACCATTTGACACATTTAATTTACTTGTAAGTCTCTAGTAATGTGGACCTACCTGTGCCGAGGACCTATATGTTAAATGCTACTAGTAGGCCTGGAGCAATGACTGTGCCACCCCCTTAAGTAGCACTTTAAACAAGTCTCAAGACTCAATAGCAGCTTGTCTATGCAGTTTTAAACTGCCATTTCGACCAAACAAAATAAACCTTTTAATATTCCCAAACCACAATTTTTTAATACATATGTCAGTGTACTTAAGAAGTTGGACATGTACCTTGTAGTTTTATATGTCCTGATAGTCAAAAACTCTTAAATTTGTTTTTCACTACTGCAAGGCCTACCTCTCCCATTAGATAACATTCTAGTTATCTTATTACATTTTAGAAGTGTAATTTTTAAATGGGAAGAGATAATTGGGATCGGTGTTTGGTGTTTTTGGTACTGTAATGAAAAATCCTCTCTCATGGTGAAATCTGATTTTAAACTACAATTCTAAAAATGCCACCTCTAGGAAGTTTGCATTTTCCTACCTTTAGCCATTTAGTGCCTACAGTCTGTCACATGATTAGCTGTAGCTGACAGTTGAGCTTTGTTTATTCCTCTTAGACAGCCACACACAATAGGGAACTTAAGTGTGCCTGGGTGGTCCATCACTGGCAGGATGGAAAGGCGGAACTGGCCAGGGCCCTACTTGCACCTCAATAGGCTGTATCCTGACTTCTTGCAAAGGCCTGCATACCCCCTGTAGTTAGTATGGAGCCAGGACGGGAAAGGCAGGATGCCTGGGGACTTCAAAGGGAAACCTCTACAAGCTTCTCCTGGGGATTTCAAAGTGAAACCTCTACAGGCTTCTCCCACTTCAAAAGAAGGCCCAGGTATACATTTTGATCTCCTGAAAACAATGCTTCTGTACACATCTGGACCTGTGGATACTCTGCCAGGAAGAAGGACTGCTATGCTGCTGAAAGGGCTGCCACTCTGCTGCTATGAAGACTGCTGGTTTGAAGGACTGCTGGTTTGAAGGACTGTTGCGCTGCTGCGCTGAACTGCTGTCCACTTGCCTCACATCTGGAATGGAACCTCCTACTCGACTTCCGCCAATCCAGATTCTGCAACCAGAGTACAGAGACAGCCCTCCTTGCGGCTACCAATGACATCCGAGTCCTATTCGACTGAGGAGAGAATGAGGCTCTCATCCACCTAGACCTCCCAGCAGCCTTCAATACGGTCTCCAACTACACACTCATCACAAGGCTGCACAACATAGGAATCCAAGAAGCCACTCTCAGATGGATTGCCTCATCCCTCACCGGAAGAACACAAAAAGTCCCCCTTCACCTCCAATGCCAAGGAAATCATCTGTGGAGTACCCAAAGGTTCCTCGCTCAACCCCACACTTCTCAACACTTATATGACACCTCCGGCCAGCATAGTCAAAACCAAACAACTCGGCATATCTTACTCCGATGACACACAACTCATCTTCTCCCTCTTCAAAGACAACACTAAGACCAACTTTTACAAGTGCATTACAGCTGTCACCAACTGGATGAAGGACAACTGCATGAAGCTCCTATTTTAATTTTAATTAGCCCGATCTGCCCCCAAGGGGGACAGAAACCACTAGGCACCCGGTATTCTTTTTTTTTAATAGATGGGGAACGAATCCTTAGGCAGGGGTCGCTCCCCTGCGGGGCAAATTTATTTTAGGCCATTTCTGCCCCCCGGGGAGCAGATTGCCCTATTTCTATTAGGCCGATCTGCACCCAGTAGGCCAGAAAACACTTAGGCACCAGGGATTGGTGTGTGTGTTTTGTTTGGGGGGGGGGGGGGGGGGAGCCCCTTGGGCAAGGGTTGCTCCCCATAGGGGCATATTACTGTTGGCCATTTCTGCCCCCCTTGGGGCCAGATCGGCCTATTTTTGTAAGGCCCATCTGCCCCCAAGGAGGGCAGAAAGCCCACCACACAACAGGGAAGATTATTATTATTTTTTTTTTTTTAAAGGGTGGGGGTATGAACATACCCCTACCCCAAATAAATGGGGACAAAGTTATTCTGCCCACCAGTGGGCAGATGGGGCAATTACCACCGATCCACTCGCCAGGGGGGCAGAAAGCCTAGATCCCAGGGAATTAAAAAATATATATATTGTGGGGTGTGGGCATGGTTATGCCCCCACCCCAACTGAAGGCGGCAACAGTCTTTCAGCTCTCCCCCCGCTCACTAAATGATCTTATCCCAACAGCAAGCACGAGGATATTTGATTACTTTGGGTTTGGTTTTAATAGATGGGGAGCAAGGCCTTAGGCAGGGGTCGCTCCCCTGGGGGGCAAATTAATTTTAGCCCATTTCTGCCCCCCGGGGAGCAGATTGCCCTATTTCTATTAGGCCGATCTGCCCCCAGTAGGCCAGAAAACACTTAGACACCAGGGATTGGTGTGTGTGTTTTGTTTTGGGGGGGAGCTTCTTGGGCAAGGGTTGCTCCCCATAGGGGCACATTACTGTTGGCCATTTCTGCCCCCCTTGGGGCCAGATCGGCCTATTTTTGTAAGGCCCATCTGCCCCCAAGGAGGGCAGAAAGCCCACCAAACAGGGAAGATTTTTTTTTTTTTTTTAAAGGGTGGGGGTATGACCATACCCCTACCCCAAATAAATGGGGACAAAGTTGTTCTGCCCACCAGTGGGCAGATGGGGCAATTACCACGATCCACTAGCCAGGGGGGCCGAAAGCCTAGATCCCAGGGAATTTAAAAAAATATATATATTGTGGGGTGTGGGCATGGTTATGCCCCCACCCCAACTGAAGGCAGCAACAGTCTTTCAGCTCTCCCCCCGCACACTAAATGATCTTATCCCAACAGCAAGCAAGAGGACATTTGATTACTTTGGGTTTTGGTTTTACATTTGGGCCATGAGAGCTTGTCTAACTCTCAAAATCGTCCCACCTGGAATGGTAAGGGCTGCACTTTTGGGACTATGGGACGCTGCCATGTAGAAACATCTACAAGACCTAGACACATCTGCACCATTTTCTTACCCACAATGCCCCGCAAACCTCCAACTTTGCTTGACAGCACACATTTTTCCCACATTTATGTGACGGAACCTTCCAGAATCTGCAGGAATCCACAAAATTCCTACCACCCAGCATTGTCGCATCTATACCAAAAAATTCTGTCCCACTTGTCAGCCTAAAAACGTTTTCTTTTTTTTTCTTTAAACTACCCTTTTGGACCCGCTTTGGTTCCCCCTCAATTTCGACTTGTTTTTGGCTCTTCCCTGTCACAGGCACTTGGCCCACATACACAAGTGAGGTATGACTTATCTGGAGACTGAGGGGTAACGTTGGATGGTAGGATATTTGTGCTGGTGCGGTGATCCCAAAACAGGAATGAGGGGGAAAATGTGATTTTTTTAGCTAAATTTAAGGTTTGCTGAAGATTCTGGGTAAGAAAACACTGGAGGATCCACGCAAGTCACACCTCTATGGACTCCCTCGGATATCTAGTTTTCAGAAGTGTCTGGGTTTGGAAGGTTTCCCTAGATGGCTGCTGGGCCCAGGACCAAAAACCCAGGTGCCCACCGCCACAAAAACAGGTAGTTTTGCATTTGATTATTTGATGTGTCCACATAGTGTTTTGGGGTATTTCCTGTTGCGGGCACTAGGCCTACCCATACAAGTGAGGTACCATTTTTATCAGGAGATGCGGGGAATGCTGGGTAGAAGGATGTTTGTGGTTCCCCTCAGATTCCAAAACTTTGCAGCACCGAAATGTGAGGAAAAAGTGTTTTTTTTGCCAAATTTTGAGGTTTGCGAAGGATTTTGGGTAACAGAACCTGGTGAGAGTGCCACAAGTTACCCCATCCTCCTGGGTTCCCCTAGGTGTCTAGTTGTAAAAAATGCACAGGTTTGGTAGGTTTTCCTATGTCCCGGCTGAGCTAGAGACCAAAATCCACAGCTAGGCACTTTCCAAAAACACATCAGATTTCAATGTAAAATGTGATGTGTCCAAGTTGCGTTTACTGTTGCAGGCATTATGCCTACCCTTACAAGCGAGGTACCATTTTTATCAGGAGACTTGGGGGAACACAGAATAGAAGAACAAGTGCTATAGCCCCCCTTGTCTTTCTCTACATTTTTTCCTTCTAAACGTAAGACAGTGTATAAAAAAGAAGCCCATTTGAGAAATGCCCTCTAATTCACAATCTAGTATGGGGACCCCGGAATTCAGAGATGTGCAAATAACCATTGCTTCTCAACACCTTATCTTGTGCCCATTTTGGAAATACAAAGGTTTCCCTAATACCTATTTTTCACTCTTTATATTTCACCAAAAGAATTGCTGTATACCTGGTAGACAATGAAAACCCATTGCAAGGTACAGCTCCTTTATTGGCTCTGGGTACCTAGGGTTCTTGATGAACATACAAGCACTATATATCTCCGCAACCAGAAGAGTCCAGCAGACATAACGGTATATTTCTTTTAAAAATCTGCCATAGCTAGAAAAAGTTATAGAAGAAATGGCTCCTTTTTCACCTCAATTTCAATATTTTATTTTTATTTTTATCTGTTGCTTTCTGTAGTTAAACCTTGAGGGATCTACACAAATGACCCCTTGCTGAATTTAGAATTTTGTCTACTTTTCAGAAATGTCTAGCTGTCCGGGATCCTGCATTGACAGTGATATTTTATTTTATTAGTTAATTAAAACCATAAAAATATTCCTCCAACATAACATTAAGCAAACAATAGTGGTACGATAAAACATTAGTAGTGCAATATAACTATAAAATTAAAATAATTTAATACATTCTACAGATTTGCCCCCACTTAACTCCAGTTACTAGTAGAGGACTTCCTAATTTCGACCTGTTTATTCATAGTATATGTGGCTTTTGCTTTTACTGGGACCATTCCAATCTACTGGCTTGTTTTGGCACAGGATATTTTGGAGGTAAAAACTTCCAGAAATTGGATAAGCCTAACATTCAGTATGGTGTTTCTTGGATTGAATGCTTCAGTTAAAGCTTGTCTGCATGTTCTGACTCCTAATTCGTTTAGTTATTTTTTTAATAAATGTCTTCTTTCAGCAGCCAAACCTGGACAAATGCAGACCACATGCACTAGGTTTTCTACCACCAGATGACAGAGGCGGCACTCATAGGTGTCTACTAGCAGCCCCTTCTTCCATTTTGGCATGAGGTCTAACGTTGGCACTTCACCCAGCCTTAGCTTTTGAAAGCATTGTTTGATTTTCAATGAATAGTGGGCAGCCAGAAGTGGTGATTCTTTAGGAGCTTTGTATGAATTGAGAATCAGCCAACCATGCAACCTTTTAGCCAGGACTTCCCTATCTTCTAGCCAGGTGTATAATTTACTTGATTTATTCACTGCTTTGTTAAAAGCCAGAGTAGTAAGCGACTGATGCCATACATGGCCTAAATTCCAAAGGGTTAGGCTTTTTTTCCAGATGCTTTTTATATTTACTATTACCTCTTTCTAGATTAATTTCCTGTCAAACTAGACTAGCCAATGTCCCTTTTGGGAGGCGGCACAATTTGTAGCAACATTTAATGTATGACGCGGGTCGAGCCAATGTCTGCTTGACCAATATCAATTCCAATCTGATATACGCCTTTAACAGAAGTTTATCCAGGAGAGCTTCCTCCATCCCCCTCGTTATTTCAGTCCTATAGGCGAGAGTTGGAAGTAATTTTGCTCTCATTATGGCTGTCAATGGATTCAAAGAGTGGCCACAGACAGAATTTGCAAGTGTGCCAAAAGTGTGAAGAAGTGCATGCTTTGATTTAAGGGCAGTATGTTGCTGTCTGCAATCCAGGTCTCTAAATGCTGTAGCAGGCAAGTCGAAAAGTACTTGAGATCAACGTCTAAGAGGGCGATTAATCTGTAATTGCTTGGCAAAGCAGCATTCCCTCCATTACAGATGGGGTGGATTATTGAACCTCTCTAGGTTGCCGAAATAATTCCTGTTGAAAGCACATAATTAAACATTGCAGCCAGGAAGTCAGCTCTTCTTTCTGCTGCTTATTTAAACAACACTTGCGGTAAACCCTTTGGGCCAGGTGCGCAGTCAGTTCGGGACTTCCAGATGATTTGTGTTTATTCTGATGCCGTGATCTTCAGGGTATTCAGGACATCAGGTTCCCAAGTATTAGGGACCCCCTGAGTTGGTATCCTTTCTCTGGCGGGTGGCTCTCTTAGATGTGACTTTAAGTGGCACACTCAAGCTTTCTCTGTTATGTTGCTGTTGTTAGCAACCTTTGGACCCTTGACAATGAAATTAATGTTTCCAGAATCTTTTTGAGTCAGATGATTTAGACGCATAGTGTAACTTGGCCCAGAGCACCTCCTGCTGATGTTTTTTAAAGTACCATAATTCCCTTTTAAGCATTTTCCTTTGCTCTTGCAGGGTGGACAGTAGTGATCCATTTTCTGGAAATGTGTTTCTTACATTTCCTGAGGGATCTTGGTTTGTAAGATCAATAACTAAGTTCTCCCAGATCGCTGTAAAATTTGCCAGGTCCGTAGCCATGAATTCTAGCCTCAATAGAGCCTCTTCTGCTTGACTTTCGATGTTATTAGATGACCATTTCAGTCGCTTTAGGTTTTCAGTGCCAATCACCCCTTTCAGGAGAGCCACTTCCTCTGGCTTATGTGGTGAAGATCGAATCCGGATTGTCTGCAGCTTGTGATCACTTTCCATACGGTCCATGATTCTAAAGTCACTCACTAATGTGTACAAAGCACGATTTACCAGGGTGTAATCTAGGTAGGAAACTGTTTTCCTGGAAGATCTTGTCCATGCAGGCAGGATATCGGCCGGCTTCTGACCATTTAGCACGAAGAGCCCTACAGATTCACAGATGCATATGAACTTCTCCCCTAACTTATCTTTCCTACTCTTTACTGGGAGAGTTTGGCCGGGAACCGTTGCTACTGTTTGAATGAGGTCTTCAACAGGGTTATGAAATAGATAAAGATTAAAATCACCCAAGATTAGCCATTATGCCAAATGTACTCTTTTTGTTATTACGAAATGGTTTAATAAGTTGCTAGCTTCAACTGTTTTCTCTTTTAGATTGATATATGTTGCCTAAAATCAAAGTATGTTCTTTCTCCAGCCATCAAGCCTGACTAGTTGAAATGGTAGACCTTCCTCCTTAAGCTCTGTGGTCTTCGCGAGAATGCTCGTGCTGACGTAAATCGCTAGGCCTCCCTTCGCCCTGCCACATCTACTAGTTTTTGTAGCTGGTCTGAAATATTCCATAAATCCTATTAGTTGTATTGATTCCTAAGCCCAGGATTCCTGTAGTAGTATAATGTTGAATGAGCTAAGGAATTGGGTTACTGCTGGGTCCTCCAGTTTTGCTAGAAGACCACCCATGTTCCACGAGCAGATGTTTAATACCCCTTTTGGGGATTGTTCCTTAGCTGTTCAGCTTTTACCAGTCGCTCCTGTGGATAATGCCAGCGGTAACCATTTCCAGTCAGGCTGTGATTTCCAACTTGATACTTCCTCCCTGTTTCCTTCCATTTTTGAACTCTCAAAGGGAACTGGGCTCCTCTTATTTCGCAAGTTGATTCTTCAGTGGCTATGCTGGGATGGGTCACAGCCTGTGCTCCATGCAAGACTGACCATGCGCCCTTCGGCATTTCCAAATGTTGAAAATCTAATAGCGGGGACGGGTATCTCTCACTTTGATAGATGACCACCTCAATACCCCAGGCTTTCAGAAAGTCCTTCCTCTCCATAATCTGTTTGGGGAGGTCCGGTGCTGAAAAGATAACAAGCGTTGGGTCAGTAAGCTGGTTGCCTCTTGCTTGGATGAAATTTATAGCACAATGTCATCCGTAGACACATACTGAAGGTCTGGAAGTGCTTTTATAAGTTTAAAGATAGTGGAGTGATTGAGAACATCTGTAGGGGATCTTGAGATGAATTCCAGAATCCAAAGCAGATGATGGTTCGGTTCATGACTATTCGTACATGTTTGAGTGGACCAATTTTGCTCCGTATGCCGGTTCTGTTCCATATGACTGGGTTCACTATGTCTAGTACATTGTTCATTTCTCTTGCTACTTACGTTGGCTTGTGATAATTGGCTAAAGTCTCCTGGCATATTATTTTTTGGCTTTGCACTCTGCTGAGCGACGCCGGGGTGGTCCCTTGAGGGGCTTGCTCTTTCATCCATGTGGTTACCACTTACTATGGGCAACAGATGCCCTGGATGGAACCTTGTTGACCGAATAGCAACTACTAGATCAAGGGGGCTCTTTACTTCTGCGTTTAAGTCAACACTTGCATTGACATAGGTAATAGTATCCATGTTTTACCTTCCACTTAAAGCTATACCCTCCTTACTTGATTCTATAGGAGTAATTTCTGTTGCCTTTACGTGGTTAGATGAGACCGTGCTGACTTCCTTCCCTTTCTTGCATGTTTCCATTCTCTTTTTGATAAAATCAGAGTAATGGTGTTCTCCGAGACAACTTGTGAGAGAACTGGTGTCTCCATGACTTCCATACTAAGACTTGCTGTAATATTGCTTTCCACCATGTCCCTTTTATTTGCTATGGATGGAGATATCACTTGAAGGTAATGAAGCCTATCCTCTAATTTCTGCACAGGGGGCGCTAATGTTAACATAGTGGTAAGAGTTAACATGTGTGCGTTCGTCATTTCAGGCTGTGCAAACTTCTTTTAATATTCCTTCCAGGATTAGCTGCTGTTGGGATAATTTGTCTACTACCTCTCTACAAGAACAGATGGTAAAATCATTGGTTTGTTTAGTTTGAGCACCTTGTTATCAAGGCATTTAGTACTTCCAGCTTGCTGTCTATTCCAGAGACAAATACCACCAGTGTGTTTATCAGATCCCCCTGAATGTCCATTTTATTTGAATGAAACTGTAGTGCCATAACTGTTGCTTGCATTGGGTTCAAAATTGCGGCCCACATTTCGTTTGCGCTGATTATCGCCAGGGAATCTGATTGGGAGTTGACCTTTTGGTCCCCTCCTAGGGCTCCTTCAGTTATATTTGCTTTGAAGGGTTCATTCTGTGAGGCTTTTGTTTGTTTTTTTCCTCTGCTAACCTGTTTAGAGTGTTTTGTATCCCAGGGCTCCTGCTCCTCACCTTCAAATCCACACGCTGGGAAGGAGTAGAGCTTGGGGCTCGAGCATATTAGACCACCTTGCTGGGAGTCTTGTTCTAGGGTTTCCACGGTTGCTACCATCTCTGAGTCCAGAGTGGATAGATTAGCTGGGCTAGACGTCCGACAATGCTTGGCAAGATCTGAACAAGTGTTCCTCGTGGTTTTTGCTTGTTTAGAGGTATTGGGGGTGGGGGTAAGGAGGGCTCCTATTGCAGGAGTTAGTACTACTGGGGCTTTAAGCACCGCTTCTCCCGTCAAAGTCTGTCTGCCCATAATCACCACTATTGATGAAAGGGGAAGTGGGGAGGGAGGGTAGATTTTCCCTGGCCTTCTTTCCAGGGCTTCCTTGAATTTGCAGGGCTTGTATGAATGATGTACCGCCCTCTGAGTTTTGTTGGATTGTTGCCAGTGGGACACTCCTGCTTTCACCATAGATGCTTGCAACAGAAAAGTAGTCAGTTATCTTATGATGAATGAGTGGGGCAACATCCTCCCCATCTCATTTTTTCCATGTTAATATTTTGCTCAGCCGGGCTCCTGCCTATTTTGTTAGTTTAGACCTGCCCCTTGCATGGGCTGAAGCGATCTAAATCAATGCTCACTCTCCTTTTTGCCATTGCTTCATCTAATACCTGTTCTCTTTTCCTTTTCCTCTTGCTTTGGTTAGTAGTTTGGTTGGTGGCATTGTTTCATGCTTTACCTGACCTCATACTCCTTCTCCGTTGCTTGCCACCTCTGCGCTTCTCGCCGGGCTGGCCCCTTAGGTCACACTGCACCACTGAGTCAAGCACTCAGGACTCCAGGCTAGCCAGCCCAGAAAATCAATAAACCGGGGAGCTCAAGCGGCTGCATCACAGCTCTGCCGGTACTCCAACAACAGTCTCCCGGGTGCCCCAACCTGCGTCAGGAGGCCAGAGGGCTGAGAGTCTGGGAAGCTCAAGCTGCTGCGCTTGCCCGCAACGCTGCTACTGCATGCTTTGTTGCCTGCGACGCTGCTCCTGCATGCGTTGCTGCTCTGCCAGTACTCCAGTGTTTTCCTGGGTGCCCCAACCTGCACTTGGAGGCTGAGGGGCCAGGGACTGAGAGGACTGAGAGGCCGGGGAGCTCAAGCGGCCGCGCTTGCCGACGCTGCTCCTGCGTCATGTTGCCTCACTGCCTCGGTGCTCTGCTTACGCTTCTGTTGCTCTGCTCCAGCATTGGTTTCACAAATATTTCTGTCACTAACTGGAAGGAGGCTGAAAGCACAAAAAATAGTAAAAATATGGTATGTCCCAGTAAAATGCCAAAATTGCGTTGAAAAATGTGGGTTTCTGATTCAAGTCTACCTGTTCCTGAAAGCTGGGAAGATGGTGATTTTAGCACCACAAACCATTTGTTGATGCCATTTTCAGGGGGAGGGGAGCACATGCTTTCTTCTGCAGCCCATTTTAGCTGTATTTTGGCTAATTTCTTGGTCTCCTCCCTCCAGCAGAACCCACAAACTCAGTGTACCTTTAGCATCCCTAAGATGTTGGAAAAAAAGGATGCAAATTTGGCGTGGTTAGCTTATGCAGACAAAAAGTTATGAGAGCCTAAGAGCAAACTGCCCCAAATAGCAAAACAAAAGTGTATAGCTATATTTAAAAATGAAGACATTTCTCTAGTGAAACGTTGCCCAGGATCCCCATTGTAGACTCAGCTACTCAGTGTTCAATAATCATGGGTAAAAATATGCTAACTTTAAAGAAGCAGTAATTCAAGGACACACTCCTACATAAATAGTTTAGAACACAGATGACGCCTTTTTTCGTGTTGTCTGCATTTATTCTTCAGGTTTTCTGTATTGTGCATTGCTCTTTTCATAAAGATCCTTTCATCCCACTGCACGCAACTGAAAGTTCATTGTCCACAGTCATCCAGGTTACAAACAAAGAATTTGATACTAGGGCATTCTGAAGGCGTCCCCTTATAACCAACCTTGTAAAAAACTCAATTGCTTGTTCTATGTGGTCCACAGCCTTTCCATCAAGATAATCTCTAAGAGCACTCTTCGCCATCATGAGATTGCACTCTCCGAGCCCTGAAAGCAAAGTAAACAACATGTTACCATGCCATACATCTGATTTGGAAGGATAGCCCACATGACTCAAAAATAATGTTTACTTCCAAAAATAATACACTTTGCAATTATGATTGATTCACCTTGAGAAAGACACCATCTGACTTTCCATACTCCCTCCCAAACTATAGATCACTTCATCCCAGAACGATGTATTCAACATTATGAACAGCCTGTTAGAGATGCTCATCAAATTAAAAAAATTGTACAACAATCAGCAACATTGCACTGTAATACCATACCACTAATACATTTGTTCTGCATCTTTCTTATGCAACTATTTTAGGATTATAGAACATAAAAGGAATGCAATACAAATACTTACAAATCAAAAAAGCAAAATGCTGCACAAAGCTTCTTCTTCGGGTGCCACTATTTGCCAGAGTACGGCTAAGCGCACCCCCCTCTTATTAGCGGATTGCAAACTGTGGTGGATCAGCCTGACATACGCCTCTTGAAAACTGCTTCCAGGTGGCAAATGACCAGTTATCGGCCATCTGCTACTTAGTCTGCACTAAACAGTCTATGATGACTGTCATAGCCTTTCCTAAGGATAAGTGACCCATGATACCCCCAGGATGGGAGAAAGGAGCATGAGAGCAGGGCTGAAGAGCCTGAAACAGGCTTAGAATAGGCGACAGGCCAGGGACACCAGAGCCGATGTAAGTAAGTTTGCGTTGACCAGGTGGAGGATTGTACACCCTGTCCTTTTGAGCTGCACAGGCTGCATCGGTACCAGCAAACCCAGCAGTAGTCCCAAAATGACAATGTAATGTTAATGAGAACTTACTTTCATCAAGTAAGTGGCTGATACATGATAAATAAACCAAAGGACTAAATCATGCATATAAGAAAGTAGCACCTTTCTGACAGTAACCCCCACTTTTTGCCTGGTGTCAGTGTGTTTAGATTGTAGTACAATGGGATCCTGCTAACCAGGACCCCAGTGCAAGTGTTCTCTTCCCTAAATTTAGTTGGGAAGTAATCTTTATGCCCCACAATTGGCATACTGGTGCATTCATGTAAGTCCCTAGTATATGGTACTTACGTACCAGGGCACTAGTACACCAGGGGTCTCCCTATGGTCTGCATCATGTATTATGCTACCCATGTGGGCCCATGCAAACTAAGACTACAGGACTGCCATTGCAGACTGTGTGAAAAGGTGCATGCACCTTTCACCCCAGACATAAGGTTTATCTTATATCACGGTTGCTGAAGCGCAGGGTGCATGGATCTAAGAGTGAGGGCAGCCCTGCAGGAGCAGAGGTGTCCCTACAAACCCTAGACTCCATTTTCTGGGCTTTGTAAGTGTGGAGAAGCCATCCTAAGGTATGTAGTGGGCACTGGTCAACACAAGATGTCCAACTACATAATGGCTTCAACAAACGTGGGCATGTTTGGTATCAAACGTGTTGGAATTATGCAACCACACCGATTCTAGTGCTAGTTGACACCATACCTTGAAGCACATTACTGGACGTTTGTACTTTTGACTTCTTATGTTTCATCATTGCTACAAATGAACCTTGACTTTTCAATGGCATTGATGCAGCCCATGTATAAACTTTAGTCTGCGATGGCGTCAGTCAGAGCAATGGAGATAGTTCATTCTATTTCTCCTCAAGTATGTTTATCAACGCACTACTGTACTGAACAACCGTTTACTTTCAATTTAATCTTCGGACAATGTTTGAATGACATTGGTGCTTTTTCATGTCAACTCTTCTTTGACTTGTATTTTTCTTCACTTTCACTTCATATTGGCACTAGAGAACTTTTTTGACGAGGATTTAGATGACAATCAACTTCTTTTGGTGTCTATTTGTCTCAACTGGTGTAGTCGCTTGACCTTTTGGGCATGCGTCAAAAGTCGCTTCAGGAATGGTTAGGCGTCCATTGTGTCTTTTCGCCGTGACGCACTTACTTTTTCCTTTGCCTTGCAAACCATTACAAAATGGTTCTCCTTCCCATAGCCTTTGTATATTTGTTCAATGGCGGGACATTTATCTTCGTGTGTAAACAAAATTCCACACCTGAAATACAATAACTTTTTCTGTGGAGACATCAATTTGTGTCCGCCCGCTCTGTGCTTCTGCTTACTTTTCATGTTCATGACTGGCTCACTTTGGGCACCTCTAGCCTCCATGTCCTCAGCTCTGGCAGCCATGAAAACACGCTCCAGACTAAGTTTCTCCCAGCATTCACAGTCTGAATGAATCTGACAGGCATCCTTTAACTCTGACACGTATTGCTTCCTCTTCATTAAATTAATTGAACTTAGTGTTTGATGAACAAATCCAGTCTTGTAACAGATCTGTCTATGGTTTCACCAACTCTGTCATTCTTGACTGAAAATGTACCTTTTGTAATCTACATTTGGCATTGGATTGAACTTGAGTTCCAAGGCTTACTTGATTTAAGGGTATGTAACTTCATCAGCTCGCAGCATTGTTTTTATGACTTCTTTCACACCTCACCAGCAAGATTAAGGCGCTTGATGATCTTCATGTTAGCTTTTTCTTCCAGTGCATCAATAAAATCATCAAATGTGTCTATCCAAGCAGTCCATCTGTCACCAATAGTCTGCTTTTTGGCGGTATTGAATGGCGGCGGTGGTTTTAGGAAGGCGTTGGCATTATAACTTTTTGCAACTCTCACTGATGTAGAAAACAGCATTCTCTCAGATGCTAATTGGTGGTCATTGTGACCTTATTTATGTACACTATCTTGGGGGTCTTGCGATGTGCTGGCCTCAGGGTCACCTTTGATAACTGCGGGAACCATGACCTCTTTCTTGGTCTCCAATAGTAGTACAATTGCTGCTCTTGGTCTTTCGATCTTTAGTAGACCTGTGGAGTTGTTCTGCCGCTTCAAGTATGGCTGGATTGTAAGCACAACTTGGCACACTTCTCCTTGGATCACCTCCACAGTACTGTGGTATGATGATTCTCTTTAATCGGTTCCAGTAAGCGGATGATCGCTTCTTGTGTCTGAAGGGCCCAGTCGGGGTACCCACCAATGACTACGCCAAACAAGGAGCTATGTGTTACACATCTTTATTCATCTTCATGTAACTGTGACCTCAACATTCTAAACCTGAATTCATTTCATCACGCTCTAACATTTACGTCACAGTTCTACAGAGTCCATCAGGAGCCAAAGGGTTCCGTCATTCATAACTCACACGACACTACAGTGACTAGATAGCTTACTTGTCTATCTCAGTCCCCTACTCCTTATTCAGTGGCTTTCCCCACTATTCTTGTACTTGTCGGGCCCAAGAGCACTTAGGTCTCACTGTGTTTTGATAGCATTAGTTGTAGCCTTCCATTGCTGATGGAGGACTGTTTTTTCTTGCGGTTGTATGGCTCCATGTGAGCACAATGTTTTCTGCGTGCTCGCCTGTATCCAGTACCTTTTGTAGCATTTGCTACAAACAGAGTGGTCATCCTTTGGAGGTGAGCACTTGGAGCTCTTCAGTGAGAGGGCTGTCTCAAAATCTGAGATCACAGCCTCTCGTGTTTTCCAGCAGACAGGAGGGCTCTGGCTCCTATATGCTGAGAACCTTATGGAGGGGATGGGCAGCGCATACCATCCATGTCAGTGTATGACTTTCTTTATCGCAGTATGGAGCTCTTTGTGTTGTTTCCCTCCTGGCCCAGAAATGTGCGTACAGCCCCTTAGGTCTGAACTCTTTAAGCACTATGCTTCGGTGGTGCTTCCACCATACGACAGCACTGAGGAGCTTTGCTTCCTGGTTCTGTGACTTGTGGGTCTGGTGACAGTGGCCATATCTGAGCGGACAATATTTTTGGTAAACCTAAGACCTTGTGGTGGGATAGCAGCCAATTACTAGGAAAGGCTTTCACCAAAGCTGGCAGCCGTTCTGTAATGAACAGTGCCCTATATGATCAGTGGGCTTCTCATTTGGGAAACATTCTAACGCATTCATGTCTTTATATACTTCTGTTAATTGTTGGGGGAATTACAAACCTAAAGGCTATTTTATAAGCATCTACTCGCCTGGCCCATGACAAGTATGAAAGCACATCTTTTCTGACCAACATTCTTTCATAAATTCATATTTATATGTTCTCTTACATAGCTGTAACTGCTGCGTGCAACGGTAAACCATTGGTCTTTGACACAGTTTGCATCTGCAGTTGCCAGTTTGATACCAACTGGTGTCACGTACTGCGCTGGACTTCTCACCTCTGGATTTCAGATTGGCGAATACACCAAGTCTTCTACAGGTTCTGGATACTTCCAGATGAGGGCGACCCCTTCTAGTAGCCACGGTGCCGCTTGACAGGCTACGCCAAAGCAGACCGTACCATCCAGAAGGAGTGCCAGAGGGAAAAAACCCCAACACTGGGGAAAAAACCTCTAACAGGAACTCCTGAAGGAAAACAAGAAAAAACAGGACTCGACAACAGGAAACAAAAATAGGCAATATCTAGGGTAAAAGGCAGGAAAAAAGGAACAGGCACAAATATCCCAAAGCAAAAGCAGGAACAAAGAACAGGCAAAAATCTCCCAAGGCAAAAGCAGGAACAAAGAACAGGCAAAAAATCTCCCAAGGCAAAAAGCAGGAACAAATAACAGGAGCGAACAGCACAACCAGAAGGAAGTGTTTGCAACGCAAGAAGGAACAAGACTGACTGACTTATATACTGAGAAAAGGGAAGTGACATCACAGGAAAGGGAAGTAACACCATCTTGGATTGGGAAAAGCCCATAGACCAGTATAGAAAAAAGGAAGTAGTATAAAAGAAAAACAGAGCATGCTGGGACAAAAACATGAAGAAGTCAAGATGGACACAACATGGATAGAGACAGGCAAAAAGACCAACAAAAAACCCACCACCAACAACAAAAGAAGAAAAAAGGCTACAAGTAAGTGTAGCGCGACCGGGAGCGAAATATATGCTTCCCAGAAAGCATAGTCAAAAAACACGGGGGACGGCGCTCCGAATATCGGTAGCGCGTTCAACCCGTGAGCACAGAGAGACGCCGCGTCAGAGCACAGCGTTACAACTGGTTGTGCCATGACATTAATCATGTTCTTTCATTTTAACTTGACACAAGTACTGTAGGGGTAAGCAAAGAAATTAACATAGTGGAGTCGGATCCAGGACAGACGGTGTAGTTTATACAAAGTAAGCAGTCCATGACAAAAAGAGTACCACTCACTACAGAAGACAGCCGCAGGAATGACCCATACATGAAGGCTCTAGAATGACCAGTACAATCCACGTTCAAAATCAGTGGGTCTCAAGCGGTGGTTAAGGGACCCCTGCGGGGTCTACAAAGTTTACTCAGGGGGTCCACGGATGCTGAGAATTTTAAATTGTATTAACAGATTAATAAAGTGTATATAAATAAAGAAGCAAATGGAAATTTTAAGACATTCTGTAAATGTTAAGGAATTCAAAAATGGAGGCTAAAAATGTTGTCAATGGCCTCAGATTTGACGGGGAAGAGCAAATATTCAATCTGAATATAACATGGACAATGAGTGCCCCCAGTTAAATTTAGAAATGCTTCAACCTTCCCAATAAAATTATTTTGTTTAATTATGTTTCTAAATTAAATACGATATTTTATCATTTGTGTACTTTTTTGATGAATGCTTGTTTCTGTATTTATTGTGCATTGTTTTGCAGTTCAAGTCATCTGAAATATAGGGTCGGGGCCTCCAGCTTCCAATAAGAACTCAGTGAGAGCCCCTAATAGCAATATTGATTTACTGTGAGTCCCTTGGTTCCAGTAATAGTTAGTTAGGGGTTCACAGAAGTCAAAAGGTTAAGAACCACTGTTCTAAAGGATCAATGATAAGCAACATAAAACAAACAGTACACAACTGCTACTGCTTTACATTACATTCCCCTCCCTTCCCTCAAAAACAAATGCATTTCTAATATAAATCATAATCCATCAATTTAGCAGATAACCTGACCACACAAGTACTATGAGAACTATTGCATTGAATACTTGGATGATCAATAGCATCAGAGGATTCAGAGCAGGGGTCTCCAACCTTCTCTGTAGAGAGAGCTACTTCTGATCAGTGAAAATCATTGTGAGCTACTCAACGCCGTGCAACTCATGCATTGTTCCCAGAGTCCCCCTACGCCCATCCTCAATGACCTAAGGACCTCTATGGAGAGGTACCCATTTAGTGTATCCAGTGCACACACAAAACAAAAACAAAAAAAATCAGAAAACCTGCCATTAGTCCTGGCCTCCCTTTTCAACAAATTAGGTGAGCCTGATGCCTGTCATCCCGAGAGGGTAGATCTTGCTGTCGATCAAGGATCTACGACTTGAAGTTGCTGGGAGAAAGATGAAGGAGCAACTGTGCCCCATGGTGATGACTTTTTACTAATTATTTGCTGTGCATTGTGATGAATATATGGAAAATGTCACTTACCCAGTATACATCTGTTCGTGGCATATGGTTCTGCAGATTTACATGCTGTGCATATAGCACCATCTAGTGTTAGGTTTGGAGTGTTACAAGCTGTTTTTCTTCAAAGAAGCTTTGTTTGAGTCACAAGAACGAGTGGCTCCTCCTCTCGGTGATAGTGAGCATGGGCATCAAGTCCTTTGTTTGATTGTTTTCTCATAGGAGGGTGAAGTCAGGAGTGAAGAATTGTATATGTGCAAGTATATAGTAAGTAAAGAAGATGTCCATGCAATTTATTTGTTCAGAATTGCTCCTAGATACGGTTGAATTTATGCTGACTGAAGGTGAGATTTCTGGTAATTGATTGTGAACTCTGGTTTGTGTAGGGTCTCTATTGTGTATTGTGTGTGCTGTTGACAGTTTCAAATGGTGCTGGCTTTTATAAGCCAGTCGCCCAGATATGGGAAAACATGTATGTACAGTATTCGGAGGTATGCAGCAACTACTGCTAGGCATTTTGTGAATATCCTTGGGGCTGTTGTTACTTCAAAGGGTAGTACTTTGAATTAATAGGGCTTGCCTGCTATCACAAACCTTAAGTACTTGCAGTGTGCTAGAAGTATAGGAATGTGGAAGTAAGCATCCTTTAGATATAATGCTTTCATGTAGTCTTGTTTCTGTAACGAGGGAATGACATCCTGTAGAGTGACCATGTGGAAATGCTCTGACAGGATATATTGATTTAGAGGTCTGAGAGTGCCATCCTTTTGTGGTATGAGGAAGTATAGAGAATATACCCCTGTCCCTTGTTGACTGATGGGAACCATCTCTATTGCACCTTTGATTAGAAGAGATTCTACCTCTTGTTTTAGCAATGTGTTAAGAAAAAGCCTGTGTGAACAGGGAGGAATGTTTGGTGCAGTAGAGATAAGTTCTAGGCAATAACCATTGCGGATAACTGACAGTACCCATTGATCTGTTGTAATTTGTTTCCAGTGAGGACGGAAATATTGCAGTCTTCCTCCTACAGGAGATGTATGCTTTGTGGGGTTGCAGGGAGAGACACTGCTTTGATGAGGTGGAGGCACCTCCAGCAGCAGCGGATTTGCCTCTAGATCTGAAGGTGTGTCCTTTATAAGAGCCCCTGAAAGATCCCCTGGGATAATATTGTTGACCATGTTTTTGTTGGGAAGTAGAGGCCTCTGAAGTTTGTGGCTTAAACCCTCCTCTAAACTGAAGTTTACAAAATGAGCCCCGAAAAGTTGTTGTGTAAAGGGGTCCCGTGGCTTTTGCTGGTTCAGAGTCCTTTTTCAGTTTGTCAATAGTGGTATCCTCCTGAGGTCCAAAAAGTTGCTTTTTATTAAAAGACATATTACAGACCACTTTTTGTATTTCAGGATTAAAGCCTGAGGACCTCAGCCAAGCATGCCTTCTAATCGTGAAGCTAGTGTTAATTCCCATAGCTGCCGTATCAGCTACGTCTAGTACTGATCAGATCTGATTATTACCAATGGCTTGTCCTTCTTCCACTACTTGCTGTGCTCTTTTTTGGTGTTCCTTTGAGAGATATTGAAGGAACTACTGCATCTCATCCCAATGTGCCCTATCATACCTGGCTAAAAGCTTAGGAGTTAGCAATTCTCCACTGATTTGCAGCCTGAGTTGCTACTCTTTTGCCTGCTGCATCAAATTTGCGGCTTCCTTTAGCAGAGGGAGGAGCATCCCCATAGACTGGCTATTTGGCCGTTTCCTGGCAGCACTGAACACAATGGAATCTGGTAGCATTTGCTGTGAAATAAAGACTGGAGCAACTGGTGCCACTTTATATTTTTGTCTATTCTAGGTGTCAATACCCTGGCCTTTACTATTTCTTCGAAAATGTCATCAGTATGTTTTAACATACCCGGTAACATTGGCAAACATTGATATTGTTTGGGAGTTGAGGAAAGAGTGTTAAAAAGAAAATTCTCTTCTATCGGCTCAGAGCGCATGTGTACATTATGATACGTGGCTGCTCTGGAAATGACCGGATTATAAGCTGTGATATCCTCAGGTGGAGACTGTCTTGTGGAATACAAATCATTGGGATTGGGTCAGAGTCATACATATTCCAAGGATTCATGTTGTAAATATTATTGCCTATATAATCCCCATGTGAATAAACATGAGAATGTGTGGGTGAAGTTGGTGGTGGTGGAGAAGAGAGAAGATAAGGCAAATGCGGTGGAGGAAGCTGTACAGTCTTTGGCTTCTCTTTGTGTTTAAAGATCTTCGCCTGTAAAGGCCAGTTTCCAAGCTTTTTTGGAACGCTAGTTTCCTCTTTGTAATTGGAGGAGAGGCAATAATCATTCCAGTCTATTTACTGAATTTGAATCCTCCTTTGGTTTTGGTCCATGACCTCAAGAATAGGTCTAATGTCTGTTTCATCTGCTTCCTGTTCTGAAGATGAAACCTGTTTGCTCCCCACTAATGAATGCTCTGAAAGCTTGGTGGTAGCATGCTTTACACGGACGGAAAAAGTGGTCTGATCGGTAGGGGAACATTTTTTGGGCTCCAAAGAGAGGCTTTGATGTTTCGACTCCGAAGAGGAGCGTGGATGTTTCGGCTCCAATCTGGTATGAAGCCGTCCCGGTTCCGAAGTGGAAGCCTCCATCTTTCGACTCTATATCGAAGCAGGAGTAACAGTCTGTTCGTGGGAGTGAGTCTTGGCCTTTTTCGACACCGAACCCGAGGGTCGGTCGACGATCTCTTGTTTTCAGGTCGAACCATGGCCAGCAAGCAGTGGTAGACCCAAGGCCTTCTGTGATTTTTTAGTTTGTTTCTGATGGGAAGGGGCTGGTGTACTCACGTACTGCGCCGCAAGGAGTAACTGGCTGTCCTCATCTGAACCTCAGTCAGAGTCTCAGATGGAGACTGTATTATGTGCCTGTTCCTCACCAAACATGTCCGGCGTTTGTTCCATGGACTTCAACGTCGCCTCTAACAGCCTTGCTCTTAGATCCCGTAAGGTCTTTGATCGTAAGGACCGACACACCTCGCAGGTCTCCTCTTTGTGGTCCGGAGAAAGGCAGAGATTGCACACCGAATGCTGGTTGGTGTAGGGGAACTTGACGTGACACCGAGGACAGAATCGAAATGGAATCCGATCCAGAAGCCTGTTATGCAGTAGGCCTGAGAAGGGCGTGGGTGCCCGAAAGGGCATTTAATCGATCCAGACTCTACAATTGGATCAAGTGTAGTCAAACACATTTTAAAACGATACCGACGTTGAAGGAAAAGATAGAGAAGATCAGATAGTACCGAACCGAGATCTACCGGACCGAGAGGGAACACTTCTGAATGCGATGGCGGAAAGAAAACAATCTAACAAAGGACTCGTTGTCCATGCACACTATCACTGAGAAGAGGAGTCACTCGATCTTGCGACTCAAAAAAAAGCTTCTTCGAAGAAAAACAACTTGTAACACTCCGAGCCCAACACTAGATGACAATATATGCACAGCATGTGTATCTGCAGCTACACGTCATCGAACATATATAGGTATCTGTACATATATATTTTCTGTTTATAGATTGAAGATTCTTTGTACATGTTTTCATTTCATTACTGTGCACATTTTAAACGTGCACTTTTGGTTGTACTGACCTTCCTTTACTAGCCTTGCAGAGTAATTTAATAAATGTATTCTATAGGCTAAGAGGTGCATTCCAGAGATTCTTTTCAGTGTGTGTGTGTGTTTCAGCTCGGTCAGCATTGAAGCACAACACTAGGCCAGTGGTGATAGCTTTTAGATGGGGCATATTGGGTTTGTCAAACCAAATGTTAAGGTCCCCAAGAAAGTATAGGTTTGAGTATAATGTTATGATTTGAGACTGTATCTAGAAAAGTGTCTGGGAATGTTGAGTTGTTAGGTGGAGGTCTGTAAAGGAGGAGAAACTTACAGGAAGAAGTTGGTGTAAGGTTGCATCTGGTAAGGAGGGCCTCACAACCTTGTATGGAAATGTCTGCTTTACTGAGATTTATTGCTTGTTTGAATATAATAGCTAATCCACCTCCTATTTTGCCTACACAGTTTTGTGTGATGGTTTGATAGACAGGAGGAACGGCTTCATGCAAAACTGGGGCCATGTCATCTCTGCACCATGATTCTGTAACAAATAGTAAGTCAGGTTGTGTGTCCGTGAGCAGGTCGTAGATGTGGTGCTTGTTTTTTTAGAGTGATTGAGCATTTATGAGCAGGCAGTTTAGAAAATATGTGCGTTTCTAGTGGTGTTGTTTTGGAGAAGGGTGAGCAGTATATTTTGAGCTTTTAGCAGGTGTGTTGCTAGTTGTGATAACTGTGTGAGGGTCACAATAGTCCTGTTTTTCAATATAGTATTTCTCTTCCAGCAGGTACAGGAGGCATTTTGTTGGGTCTGTGTGTGTTCGTGGTGGACTTGGTGGCTGAGAGTGACATGATGAGTGTACGTTGTTAATAGTGGCATGTTGTTTATCTTGTTTGTGTCTGTTTAGAGTGAAAGGAGTATGGGTTAGTAGTGGTGGAGGAGCATATGGATCATAATGTAAGGCTCTAAATTGTGCAATAGATGAGGCGGGTAAATGAATGTTGCTGTGATGGGGTGCCTGTGGTAGATGTTTGTGAAGATTGAGAATTTAGGAGTAAAGATTGGGCAGCATCTGTATTATTTGTGTAGTCATGAGAGTGGGAGCGACGGAAAGTATTATGAAAGTTTGTTATTTTGATGAGCTGATATGTGTGGTCTGTTTTCTTTTTGTGAAATAGTGAGAGAAGATATTAATGAAGTGGTTTTCTGTGAAGGATTTGTATGCGAGTTAGACCTGGTGAGTGGTTTTAGAATATTAAAGTGGGTGTTGATGTGTTTTAGAGAGAAGAGTGTATGAGGTGTGCAAGGGGGGATAGATGTGGGTTAGTGGTGTTTGTGTTAGTTTTGATCACTGGAAGAGGTAATGTGTGGTGGAGTGGAGTGTAAGGATTGTATGGTTGTATATAATTGTGAAGATCAGGGGAGGGTGTTTGTAGATGGTGTGTTGGAAGGCTAGGTTTGGGTATTGTCATGATAAAAGGGTGTCTGGCAAGACCAAATAAAGGATAGTGTGGTTGGTTTGTATGAACAAGGAGTGGGTATCTAGATGGCAGAAAGTAATGTATAATGTGGGTTTGTGTTGTGTGGGCGATGGCAGGTTGTGTTAGTGGGAATGGACAGAGTATTGGTTAGACTGAGAATGAAGGTGTCCTACTGTTGTATGTGTGGTAGATATGTGTATAGGTGCAGTATGTGGGGTTTTGTGCTAGTTGATGACATATTGCAATCTGTAAGAGATTTGTGCTGCATGAGTTGGATTTCTATGCTGATACTGTGTTTGGATGTTGGAGGATGTGGAGGAAAAAAGGTCATTTCTGGTAAATGGGAACATGGGCAGCTTTTCAGGCCCGACCAGGCCAGGCCCAAACAGGCAACAGCCCTTGGCTTCTCTGCCCTTTGCCTTGATGCTCGGGTTGAGACGCCCTGAGTCCTGGGCTTAAATAGCCCTATTGGCCAACAGAAACCTAGTCCTAACCCTAACCATTCAGATTTGTAACCTAAAGTACCTCAACCGATGGGAGACCCCGCTCTATTAACCAATCACACCCCTAGTCCTGACAACCAAACACAACACTATCCCTAAAACTACAAATCAATAGGAATCCCAACCCCAGTACCAATCACAACACTAACCCTAAAATCGTGAACCAATAGGAATCCCAACCCTAGTACCAATCACAACACCAACCCTAAAATCATGAACCAATAAGTATCTCAACCCTAGTACCAATCAAAACACCAACCCTAAAATCATAAACTAATAGGAATCTCAATCCCAGCACCAATCACAAAACCAACACTAATCCTCAAGCTAATAGGAATACTAATCCCAGGAAAAAATCAAAACAACATATGCAACAACCAACAAACTTATATAAGGGCCAGGTAATCTGAAGCCCAAGCCCCTGTGGAAGGGAGGAGACAGGCTGAATCCACACTTCTAAGCTAGCAGAGTCTACTTTCCAGGTAAGGGAGAGACTGAAAAACACTGAAATACTGCTTGTCGTGCACTCAGATACATGTCTTTTTCAAGGCAAAAACAAGTGATGCAGACACTTTCTAAACACAATTTAAATCACTGAAACAGATTAAGCAGTCTCCTAAACACACTCTGGTTAGCGACTGAGGTGTATGTAGCCTTTGTCCCCCCCTCCCACCCAAAAAAGGGGGGTGGGTGTTAGGTGCCTTTATGCAGTCTTTTGCCACAGCCTAGGAGGGGAATTTCACACAGTCATCGCTACAAAACAGCAGTTTAAAAAGGCCAAGGTGGCTGAAACACAGGGAGCCTACAGTAAACAGGCACGGGTAGCAGTACAAGCACTTTTTAACAAATAGGATTTCCCAAAAAGTCTAGGGCTTGTAGCAGTCTCATAGGATTTCTTGATCACTGGGCTCTATTAGGGCATAGGAAAAAAGATGGGCTCACAAAGAGGACTTAGGAATACTGCCTTTGTTGTGCAAAAAGTGTACTTAATGAAATTCATTTCCATGAATGCTTTAATAGAGAAGTTGTTTAAGTATTTTATATGGTCATAATATGACATGAGAAAAAAAAATACTCGATTGCAGCTAAAATAGAAAGAGGAGCTCAACACAGGCAATTTTCAAACAACGGGGGGCAAACAATATAGGCTGAGTGTCACTCGTGAATTGCTAGAGCTCTCACTAACCCCCCATAAGTCCATACATAGATCCAGTCTAAAATACAGATGACCTGTTCCGGAGGCCAAGGAGGCTGCTACCCTAATCGGAGACCATGGCGGGTTCAAGGAGAAAACCACAGCATTGTGCCAAGCTGGTAACAATCACAACAATGGCAAGTGCTTGTCTACAACCATCTAAGAAAGAAAAGTCAGCACAGAGACACAGTATTACTCCTAGGAGAGCTGGGGAATCTTGCAAGGCTCTGGTGGTGCAAGCAGGGCTGCAGAGGTCAACCACTGGTGACTATCTCAGGGTGCTCTGTGGGGATGACAGACTGTGGTGGGACACCTACAAAGTTGTAAACATGGAGCCACATCTCACAAGGAAATGAAAAAAGTGGGACTGTATGGGAGTCAAAATGTTCAGGTAGTATACTGGAGCCATTGTACATATTTTACTCAGCCCCCAAAAAAGGGGATTCACAGAAGAGAGAGTTAGTCAGAGAGGAATGCATTGCAGGGTGCTGAGGATAAGTGACTATGAAGGGTAATGTAAGAAAGGGGCAATTCTTTTAACCAAATCTTGAACCATAAGCATGTTGCTAAAACCTGAAAGCAGCTAAGGCCTATGAATTTAGTAAGAAATTGGAGACTGCTCAAACTGGATGAAGAACACAAGTGAAGGCATGAGGAAAGGTCTACACAAGCTTGACAAAAGGCAAAAGAAGTACCTGGAGAAGAATAGTCAGAACAAGGGCTGTCGAGTGCACCCCTGATGTGCAGTATTTCCCGAGTCTTTCAACTGTATTCTGAAGTTGTTACACTTAAGATTCCCGAGGCAGGAAATCCTGACAGAAATGCTAAAGAAGAACAACTTTACTTAAGCCCTTGTGGCAACTGGTAGATTAGAAACAATGAGAATGGAAAAAAAGCAAAATGTACAACAAATAAAGATAGAGAAATTCACCAAATGAAGACAAAAAGATTAAAGGGTTTTACGGAGGCAGGTGGGATGCTGCGGTCTCTAATAAAAGCAATTACTGAATCAAGGGTAGTGAAGGAAGGAAGAAAGAAGAGAGACTCAGTGAGGTACAAGTTGATGAAGGTTCAATACGACATGGAAGAACCTTGAAGAGTGAGTTTGAGGCAGCAGCCCACAACCTTGAAAACAGATGGGTAAGAAAAAAATAAGATATGAAAGATAGGGGTTCTGAAAGTGGAAGAACAAGTGAACCTGAACAAGCAGATAATCAGACTTTCATCATAAAAGGGAAGCACAAGTAACCCGTGCCAGGTGCACCAAAAAGTGCCATAGCCCTTACAGCACGCCACTTTCTAGCAGACATGCACCTAAAGTCAACTCTTTGATCAGAATGGGAATGGTACGTTGAAGACCCTGAGCAGCGCAAATACATACTTATGCAGTCTTTTTATGCCATGGCACAACACTGGTCAGAGGGAGGAGGGCCACCTGCTGGTCAATGCTGTGCTGAGGGTCAGGTTCTCCAAGGACTGGGGGATGGGGGCTGCGGGTGCAGTAGTTCTTCAGGCATCGGTTATCTTCGTCCGGAGCTCGCGGTCAGGGGGGGCCCTCGGGATTCCCTCTGCAGGCGTCATCGTGGAGGATTGGAGAGGTCAACTCAGGGTGGGCTCTTGCTCAACATCCCCTGGGGACCCTTTCTTGTTGGGTGGACCACCTGGACACGGGTTGTGGGTGTCGGGTGCACAGGGGTCAGGACTCACGCATATGGTGTGAGGGGGGAGTCCTTGGTTCTAGGTTTCTTTTGGACAGACCCGCTGTCCTCAGGAGTTCTTGGTCCTTTTGGGTGCGGGCAGTCCTCTGGAGTTGGCAGAGGTCGCTGGGCCCGCAGGACCCATTGCTGGTCTTCTTGCAGATTCTTTGAAGCAGACAGGCCGGTAGGGCTGGGGCCAAAGCAGTTGTCATCTTCCTTCTCCTCTGCTAGGGTTTTCAGCCTTCTCCTCTGCTAGGGTTTTCAGATTACCAGCCCTCCTTGGTTTAGGAAGGTCCTTAAATCCTATACTTAGGGGCGTGTTATGGGTCAGATGGCAGTAGCCAATGGCTACTGTCCCCGAGGGTGGCTACACCCTCCTTGTGCCCACTCCCTTTGAGGAGGGGGGGCACATTCCTATCCCTACTGGTCCCTGTCCTCCATACCAAGATGGAGGATTCTGCAGGGAGGGGGTCACCTCAGCTCTGGACACCTTAGGGGTGGTCCTGGCTGGGGTAGTCACTCCTCCTTGTTTTCCCTAATTTTCCCGCCGGACTTATCACCAAAAGTAGGGCTTTATCTATTGGGGGGGGGAGGGGGGGTGGTTCAGGCATCTCCACTAGCTGGAGTGCCCTAGGGCACTGTAACCAGAAGCTTGAGCCTTTGAGACTCACCGCCAGGTGTTACGGTTCCTGCAAGAGGACCCAACCCAGGACAGGCTTTTTTTCTGACCACATAGTGCACAAAGGCAATCACCCCATATGGTCAGAAAATCGTCTGAAAGTGGCAGGCCGGCACAGACCAGTCAGTCCTACACTAGCAATTGGGCTAACATACAGGGGGGCATCTCTAAGATGCCCTCTGTGTGCATTTTTCAATAAATCCCACCCTGGAATCAGAGTGGTTTTATTGTGCTGAGAAGTTTGATACCAAACTTCCCAGTATTCAGTGATGCCATTATAGTGCTGTGGAGTTCATAATGACAAACTCCCAGACCATACACTCAATATGGCTATACCGCACTTACAATGTCTAAGAATGGACTTAGACACTGTAGGGGCATATTGCTCATGCAGCTATGCCCTCACCTGTGGTATAGTGCACCCTGCCTTTAGGGTTGAAAGGCCTGCTAGAGGGGTGACTCATCTATGCCACAGGCAGTGGTTTTTGGGCATGGTACCCTGAGAGGGGTGCCATGTCGACTTTGCCTTTTTCTCCCCACCAGCACACACAAGCTGCAAGGCAGTGTGCATGTGCTGAGTGAGGGGGTCCTCTAGGGTGGCATAATATATGCTGCAGCCCTTACAGACTTTCCCTGGCCATGGGTACCTTATACAAGGGACTTAACTGTGTGCCAGGGCCGTGCCAATTGTGTAAGCAAAGGTACAGTTTTAGGGAAGGAACGCTGGTGCTGGGGCCTGGTTAGCAGGGTCCCAGCACACTTTTAAACAAAGTTGGCATTAACACCAGGCAAATGGAACTCGACATTAGCAGGGCCTTTCATGAATCTGAGTGGGCCAAGATCACTGGTATCCTCATAAACCCCCCAAATTCACATTTTCAATACATTAAATGTAATGTATTCAATAGAGAATGACTGACATCTAAAAAACTGAAACAATGGTTCCTTGCTGTTGATTTCAAATACCCCAGATGCAGTCTAACATGTTTTGTAGTGGCCCGCACCGATTTAGTTTCTGGCATGGATGAAGCTTTCCTCTATGAAATCATTGGGCTAACTAGTGCCATGTTAGCTGAGTGCCTTAGTAAACACTAAAACCCACCAGGCTGAATCCAAATTATTGGACTTGTCTCTCCTGCTTGCTAAGTGATTTGAAACTTGAATGGGAATAGTAACTGTTCCCCCTATGTGGCAGCAGTAGTTGAGTGCCATGTTGCAATGGGCTCAGGAATATACTACTGCCTTACACAGAGAAGAGACTAAGGGCTCTGCAAACAACCTGTACAGGCCTCTGGGAAGAAAGCCGACTTGACTTTTTTTTTTTGTTGGGGGAGAGGGGGAGATTGCTATGCTAAGGATGGCATCACACCCACTTGATCTCCTGGCATTAATCTGTTCATTAAACACAATTACTGGCTACTGTCTGCCTCCGCTTTTGCGGTCCCAGGCTCGGCCCACTTTTGCTCACTCATATTCCACCCTGAAGACCCTCATTCGGCATGATGCCCTCAACAAAAGTGCACCTGGATACCTTGTTAGTGTCCCAGCCTAGGTGACCCCCCACCGACGCCCCAGTGTTGCTACTTGACCAACAAGTTACTTACCTTTGGTAACGCATTATCTGGTAGAAATTTCTAGCTGCAGATTCCTTGCCTTTGAACTCCCTGGCATCAGCTTTGAATCTTTTTGCTGAGAAATACCCTGCGTGCCGGTGTTCAGATCCGCGTGTGTCGTTTGGCTCCATGTGGCTTCTTCAGTGTCATTGGAGCCATCTGTGACGTCACGGTCGCCTATAGAGGCACCATCCTGTTGCGCATATGTCAGTTCTTTTATCCACAACACTTCCACGCCAGAAGCACAGAGTCATGAGTAGAGCAAGCATTTGGTCTGTGCAAAACTAGGGCCCTGAAAGGGATAAACCCTAACCCTACTAGACATATCCGCAGAGCGGGGAGGCATGGGTGAGTGTAAGGAATCTGCAGCTAGATAGGGCCTCAACCAGATAATGTGTTACGGAAGGTAAGTAACTCGTTCATCTGATAGACTTCTAGCTGCAGATTCTTTTCCTTTGAATAGATACCCAAGCCATAACCTCCTAGCGCCATTCCGTCGAGTCTGTAGATGAGGGCGATGAGACCCGTCTACACTACCCATCCCAAGATCGGGACTGGTAGAGGACTGT
Source organism: Pleurodeles waltl (assembly GCF_031143425.1). Classification (NCBI taxonomy): domain Eukaryota; kingdom Metazoa; phylum Chordata; class Amphibia; order Caudata; family Salamandridae; genus Pleurodeles; species Pleurodeles waltl. Next base: position 529,399,591 of record NC_090436.1, read on the forward strand.
AGAGTCGGGGCAGCGGGAGAGAAAATCAGCAGGGCACTGACGGGCTCCGGAAATGTGACGGGCCTGAAAGGTAAAAGGCTGGAGCTCAAGAAACCAGCGCAAAACTCTTGAATTAGTGTCCTTATGGGAGGTCAACCATGTCAAGGGGGCATAATCAGTATAGAGGAAAAAAGGTCTGCCCAAGAGATAATACTGTAAACATTCAATGGCCCACTTTATGGCCAGGCATTCTTTCTCGATAGCAGGATAGTGAACTTCCCTCGGGAGGAGTTTGCGACTAATGTACACGATAGGATGATCATGACCCATGTCGTCGGGTTGGGCTAAGACGGCCCGAGACCGGCGTTGGAAGCGTCGGTGTAGAGGTGGAAGGGTTTGGAAAAATCCGGACACCGTTAAACCGGTTCTGTAGTAAGGAAATCTTTGAGTAAGTGGAACCCCCGAATTTGAGAGGCCGAAAAAGGGGGAAGTTTGGTGGGGAAATGTTTCTTCAGAAGGTCGGTGAGGGGGGCTGCAATGGTGGAATATTGTGGAATAAATCTACGGTAGTAACCTACCAACCCTAAAAAAGAACGGAGTTCTTTCTTGGTTCTGGGAACAGGTATCTGTAAAATAGCCTCTACTTTATCTTTTTGTAGGACCCCCTTACCAATAATGTAGCCGAGATAGGCAATTTGAGTTTGTCCTAATACGCATTTCTTGGGATTGGCCTTAAGGCCGGCCCTCGTAACGTATGAAACACTTTTTCTAGGTGATGTAGATGTTCCGGCCATGAATCGCTAAAAATGACGTTGTCGTCGAGGTATGCGGTCGTGAACGCTTGGAACGGGCGTAAGTCGGTCCATTAAGCGCTGAAAGGTAGCAGGTGCTCCGTGGAGACCAAAGGGAAGAACAATGAAATGATACAGACCGGATTGGGTTGCAAAGGCTGTCTTCTCTTTGTCGGACGGGGCCAGGGGGATCTGCCAATAGCCTTTCGTTAGGTCAATGGTGGAAATATAGCGGGCTTTTCCTATTTTTTCCAGTACCTCGTCTACCCAGGGAATAGGATACGTGTTGAATAGAGATATGTCGTTTAGCTTCCTGAAGTCAATGCAAAACCGGATGGACCCATCCGGTTTTGGAACAAGAACAACCGGGGAATACCAAGGGCTGGTGGAGGGTTCGATGACTTTTAGAGATAAAATTTTCGTTATTTCTTCTTCGATGATGTTTCCTTGCCTCGGGAACCCGGTAGGGCCGTAGGCGTATGGTCTAGCCCTCCGGTGTTCTAATATGGTGTTGAATCAGAGACGTCCGGCCGGGAGTCTCTGAAAAAAACTCGGAGTACTGTTGTATCAACGCGGTTAATTGGCTTTTTTCTACCTTGGACAGGGAATCATTGACACAGGGACTTATGTGTTGTTCCGTGTTGGGCGTGGGATAAAGTTTAAGACCTAACTCAGTGGTTGGCGTGATTAGGCTCCCAATAGCTAAGAGGTTAGGGTCGTTTTCAGGTTTTTCCCATTTTTTTAGAAGATTAATGTGATAGATTTGGGTCCGTTTTGGATGGTCATTGATTTCAATAAGATAGGTGACAGGAGAAACTGATTTTACTACCCAGTAAGGACCTTACCATTTAGCTAGTAGTTTATGTTCAGATGTGGGTCGCATTATTAGAACTTGGTCGTTGGGTTGGAGAACCCGTAGTTTGGTGCCCTGATCATAATACGTTTTTTGAGTTTCTTGTGCTTTTTCTAAATGGTTTCGCACATCCTCCCAAACCGTTTGTAACTGTGATTTTAACTTGTGGATGTATTCTAGTAGGGGTTTTTCTTCATTATCCTCTTCCTCCCACATTTCGGCTGCCATGTCAAGTAAGTTACGGGGTTGTCTCCCAAATACCAGGACTATGTCCAGTGGAGGACTGCTCATGAGTCCGGATAGCGTAAAGAACCAGGGGTAGTTTCTGGTCCCAGTCTTCCCCCGAGTCGTCTACTATTTTCCGTAGTAGTGTTTTAATGGTGCGGTTTTATCGTTCCACTAAACCATCCGTTTGTGGATGGTATACTGCGGTTTTTATCTGGGAAATCCCTAGTGTTTTGCATATCTGTTTCATAAGACCTGATCCGAAAGGAGTACCTTGATCAGTTAGAATTTCTTGAGGGAAACCTACGCTGGAAAAAAACATTATCATGGCTTGGGCGACTGATTTCGTGGTGGTACTGGTAAGAGGGACAGTCTCAGGGTATCTGGTAGCGTAGTCCACTAGGACGAGTATATACGTATGACCCTTAGAAGACGGTAAAAGAGGCCCGACCAGATCCATACCCACGAGTCTAAATGGAGTATCTATAATGGGTAGAGGTTGTAAAGGGGCTTTCCTCAAAGCTCCTGATTCAACCAACTGACATGTAGGGCATTGTGTACAGTATTTTCGGATGTGTGCATAAACTCCGGGCCAATAGAAGCACCTCAATAAGTATTCTTCGGTTTTCTCTTGGCCGTAATGCCCACCACCTGGTTGGTTATGGGCTAGGAACAGGACCTGAGTCCGGTAGGCCTCTGGTACCACTAGTTGTTTCTTCTCTCCGTTTGCCGTCATCGTGACTCTATATAGTAGGTTTTTATGTACGAAGAAGTAGGGACCTACCTCCCGGTAGAATCGGTTCTGGCATTCTTCCAAGAATGTACGAGGGTGGGGTCCTCCCGCTGGCTAATTCTAAAAGAGGCTGGGGCACTGTCAATGTTGGCTACCCTTCTTTCTGGGGAACTCTCCGGCCTGTCTGGCGCATATTTTCGTTTCTCTTCTCTTTTTTCCTTCCGGGTTAGTTTCTTCCGGTCTGGAGAACCCTCAATGTGACTGGCAGCAAATGGGGCATCCAACCACCAATCAGTGGTTGGTTCAGGTTTTCTCGTTTGATCTAAGAGATCAGTGAATCTAGAATAGTCAGTACCAATGACGCATTCCTCTATTAAGTGGTCCATTAAGCCTATGGTAAGGAAATCGTGATATGTCCCCCATTCTATTCTGACCAGTTCCAGGGGGTAGTTGGCCCTGTCTCCATGGATACAACATATCGTGACCCACTGACTCGGAGTCGGGCTTACGCTTTTTATTACATCCCTGCGTATCACCGACTGGCTACAACCCGAGTCAATCAAGGCCTCTACTGGGGTTCCATTTATCCTTATGATTCCCTTTTCCAATACATAACACCCTACCCCGGGTGACCCCTATTTCCATAGGTTCAACCCCTTCATTTTTTTTTAGGACATCTTCTTGCGATGTGGCCCCATTCGCCACAACTGAAGCATTGTGGTTGTTGCATGGGGCTATGTTCTCCGCTTCGGGAGGGTCCAGGTTCCTCGAAAACTCGTCGGGGAGTATACTTGAGGGATCCTATGGGTGGTTTGCTTAGGTTCCTGGGAGCTAGGGTCTTAACATCCACAGACCGGTGGTAAGCACAGGCCAGGTCGACGGCGAGTTTGGTATCTATCTTAGGGTGCTGTTGTATCCAATTTCGGGTACTCCCGGGAAGGGAGTCTAGGTATTGTTCCAAGATAATCGCTTTAATGACGTCTTCGCGGTCTGTCCCTAATGGCCCCAACCATTTCAGACCTAAGTCCTTGACCCGGAAGTAGAAGGTACGGGGATCTTCGTTCTGTCCCCCATTTTACTTTTTGGAACTTCATTCGGTAGTATTCGGTGTCGTGTCCCACTCTCTCTAGGATACTTTTCTTAATATCCGTATATGGGGTAGTGCCCCCGGGATTCGCAGCCTGATAGGCGGTTTGAAGGGTACCTGTCAAAAGGGGGGCGATATATTGACCCCACCGATCTTCAGGCCATTGAGCTGAAGAGGCCACCCTTTCAAAATTTGTAAAAAAGGAGTCAGGTTCTTCTCCTTCCTGGAATTTTTGTAGCACCGAGCTGGGAACGTTACGGTGGACTTTGCTGGCTGCAATGGTGTCTGTCAATTTCTGAAGCGCGGTCGCATGCACCAGCTGGTTACTAGCCATAATGGTGGCTTGACTTTTCAGAGCTGTTTGAAGGGCCTCTCGATCTTCCTTTGCCTCCCTTTGGTGTGCCTCCCGTACCAATTGCAGGTGTCGTTAGCCCTCAGCCAATTGTTTTATCATATCCTCCAATGTGGGTTTCTCTCCCATGGTATCGGCCTTCTGCACCGCCTGGGAACCTCTGATCCCACTTCTGACACCACTGTGGAAGGCTCGGCGGTACAAAGGACTCGGACCCGTCTTATGGGGTAACTCAATAAAAGGGGATTTTTATTTTATTGTGTATAGTAGTCTAAACTGATCGTATAGTACAAGTCTACAAATGTCCTTTTTGTTGGAATTGCTTCCCGTAGTGTCTTCTTGTTTTAATGTCCTGTTTTGTTCCTTCTTTCCTAGGTCGTGGTGGGCTCCTGGGTCACGTCTCTCTCTCTCTCTCTCGTGTGGTCCCGGAAAAACAAGAATACATGAACAGGACAACTGGTAAGTGGTGTTGTCTGGGGGGTTTTCGGGTTAAGTTAGTAAGGGAGGGGAAGAGTGAAGGGAAAATATTGAGGCAGGTGTGTTAGGGGGTGCCGGTATAGGGTTATACCCTTGCGAGGTCGTGGCAGAGAGTTTTTAGGGTTAAGTGGTTTCACACGGCTTGTAAGTGCTCAGCCCAGTCTGTCCCCCTTTACTGGTCCCTCCCTGATGCCTCTTTTCTCCCCCCCAAACCCTCCCCCTTTATCCTTGTTATGGTTACTATCAGAATACCGCTGTCCCTTCAACAGGGACCGTACCTTGTGAAGCCACGACCCTCCTGGGTCGTGGCGGGGCTTGTCTCCTTCTCTGTCTTTGTTTCCGCCTCCGTTTTCCGTCCGGCGTGCCGCCTTCTCCTCTGCTTCGGTTCCGGCGTTCTCCTCTCGTGGTGTTGGATCTCCGTTCCTCTGTCGCTCCTTCCCTCTCGCGAGCTCCTCCTCCTTCTCTGGTGAGTCCGTCTTTTGTTGTTCCCTGACTATGCAGAAATCTGGTGCCGATGGTTCGTCCGGCCTCCACGCGTCTCCATGGAAATGCGTAAGGGTGTCGGATGAGGCGCGCGAAAGGTGCCATTCCGTCGAGTCTGTAGACGAGAGCGATGAGACCAGTCTACAGTTCCCTTCTGCACTACCCAACCCTTTTTGTGAGTTACAGTGACTTTGATGACAGAGCTTGTATCTCACTTAGCCTCCTGGCAGATGTTATTGCCACTAAGAAGGCTGTCTTGATGGTGAGCAGTCGGAGGGGACAGTTGTGCATAGGTTTGAAGGGAGCACACATCACAAATGTGAGGACCAGATTTAAGTCTGATTGGGGCATAACAAAGGGCGTAGGGGGAAAACATACGTACAAGCCCTTTGAGGAATCTATGTAATATGGGGTTTAAACAGAGTAGGATGATCAGGCAGCTGAAGAAATGCTGTTAAGGCAGAAAGATAGCCCTTGAGAGCCCCCAAGTCAGAATCCTGCTGGGCAAGGGAAAGTATGAAATGAAGAATATCAGAAGGAGAAGCAGAAAAAGGATCAATAGACCTTTCTGTACAATAATATACAAGTGTTTCCAATGGCAGGCGTATACCGTTTTGGTGGAGGGACGCCTGGCTGCCAAAATAACTTTACAGTCTTCGGGCGGAAGGTCAAGCGCCACCAACTGCTGCCGCTCAATCTTCACGCATGAAGGCAGAGAGCTGACAGGTTCGGGTGGAGAACCTGCGGCTGCGACAGAAGATCCTCCCGAAGGGGCAGCCTGATTGGAGGATTGATGCTCATTTTTAGAAGCTTGAGATACCAGACTCTCCGTACCAAATCTGGAGCCACTGGGATGCCTTGGGCCCCGTTATTTCTTGATCTTCTTGAGAACTCTGGGCAGGAGTGGCATGGGCGGAAAAGTGTACAGGAGGCCTGAACTTCACTCACCGAGCGATTGCCGCCTTGAAAACTCCAACGCGCAATACTGCTGACTTTGTGCGTTCTCTGCGGAGACAAACAGATCTAACCAAGGCTCTCCCCACTGCTGAAAGAGTCCTTGCGTCACCTCCAGATGGAGATAACATTTGTGATCCGCTAGGCATCAATGGCTAAGTTCGTCCACCCTGGTGTTCAGACAACCTGTCAGGTGTTGAACTACCAGGGTTATGCTGTGCTGTTCCAGCCATGTCCAGAGATGCAGAGCCTCTTGACAAAGGGTCCATGGCCCCACACCACCCTGCTTGTTGCGGTGGTGTTGTCCATGAACACCTGCACTATCTTCCCTTTCACAACAGGAAGAAATGTTTTCAATGCCAGTCGGATCGCGCGAGCTCCAGCAAGTTGATATGGAGTCCGGATTCCGCTGGAGATCAGAGGCCTCCCAGAGGACCGCCTCATCCCGGAAGTGTTGCATCTGTCACTACTGTAAGATCTGGCTGGGGAAGTGAAAGGAGTCTGCCTCTCACCTAATCGCAGTTCACTAACCAACACTGCAGATCTTTTGCAGTTCCCTCCGAGATCTGACCCGTGTCAGTAAGATTTCCCTGATGCTGTACTCACTGGAAGTTCAGGTCCCACTGCAGAGCCCTCATATGCCATCTGGCATGTTTGACTAACAGGATGCAGGAAGCCATGATTCCCAACAGCCTCAGAGTCTGTCTCACTAAAATCCAGGATAGAGGCTGAAACATCGGTATCATAATCTGAATATCCTGGACTCGCTGTTCAGGAAGATAAACCCAAAACTGCACTGTGTCTTTTCTGAGGAAGAGATTGACGTCCCTTAAATCCAAGATAAGGTGAAGACTCTTGTTCTTCTTTGGAATAGGAAAGTAGCTGGAATAACAACCATTGCCTGCTTCTGACATCGGGATCCTTTCTATGGTTCCCTTGGCCAAGAGAACTGTAATTTCCTTTGCTTATCAAGATTAAATGATCCTCCATCAGCTGTTCTTTTAATGGAGGGAAAGACTGGAAGGAAATAGCCCTTCTGTATGATCTGCAAGACCCATTTGTCCGATGTTATGGACCACCAGTGAGGGAGATTAAATCGAATCCTCCCTCCAACTGGACAAGCATGGTCTTGCAGAACCATACTAGGAGGGCTTGGGCATTGCGGAAGACGGGGCTGGGTGGTGGCCGACCTCTGGCTAGACCCTCTGGCTCTGAGGGTACCACAACCTCGTCCTCGCACTGGATGCTGTGAGGCTGGAGGACGGTGGCTGACCTGTGGTTGGCATGGTACCCTGCCCCACCCAAAGCCTCGAAAGTAGGATAGGCAGACTGCTGACGAGTGGGCGTTGAGAGGCCCAATGATATGGCTGTGGCTCGAGAGTCCTTGAATCGCTGAAACGCCGAGTCTTCCTTCTCTCCAAAAAGGCGCGAGCCATCGAAGGTCATGTCCATCAGATTTGCCTGGACATTCCCCGAAAAGCCAGTGGTACGCAGCCAGGTGTGGTGACGAAGGACCACTGTTGAGGAAATTGCCCTGCCCAGTGAGTCAGTCATGACCAAACCACACCGAATGGTAAACTTGGCTGTACCTCTCCCATCCTTGACAGCTTGATGAGAGTGTCCTGTACACCCTTCGGGTCCTGGGGCAGCATATGTGCCACCGTATGCAATAGAGTATGGGAAAAACTGCCCAATAGGCATGAGGTGTTTACGGACTTCAATGCTGGAGGAAGAAAACATCTTCCCAAGGTGGTCCAGCCTCTTGGATACCCTATCCGGCGGAGCAGAAGGGAAGGCACCACTGGAAGTGGAGTCTTGGACCACCAAGCTCTCCGGGTGGGATTTTGGGTGAAGAAACTAGGGTTTGTAGGAGCTGGTTGATGGCAGAGGCCAATTGTCCTATTTACAGGAGCCCCTCTGCTGGGTTTGGACCATGTCCCCAGCAGGACATCAGTAAGGGCTTCATTGAAGGATGACATCGATTCCGATGCAGCAACCCCCTGGCCGAAGCCACCTCGGTCAGGATGTTAGTCCTGACAGGCACAGTAGGCAACTACAGGTCAAAGACCTCAGCTGCTCTACGCACCAACAAGGCATATGATGCTCCCTCCTCCGTAGCCACAAAAGGAGGTGGGAGCATACCAGTATCTGGGGAAGTATCCAGTCCCCTGGCTTCCCGTAGTTCCTCATACCAGTCCTGCTCCTCAAATCCATATTCTAAAGGGTCCTCAGACCACTCCTATTCCTCACCTGTGCCTGGCTGAACAAAATAAGCCTCAAGCACTGATCTCGGCCGAGCTGGTGCCGGCCAAGTCGGAATCAGTCTTTGTTACGGCTTCGGATCACCTGGAATGAGGCGCTGGCTGTGGAGGAAGCGTCGACATCGGATCCGGCGCCAGAGGCGAACTGTGTGGAACCAGTGCTGGTCCAGATCTGATAACAGATCCTGGGGTCCCCAATGGCGCGGAGGCCAAAGCCTCCGGCATCAAACCGGGTGGGGCCCCTGCTTGCCCCCGCAGAGTCCAAGGACCTAGGAGTAGCACCGACCAAAGTCGACTGCCGGGCTGCCATGAGCTTTAGAGACTGCTCTTTCAAAGCCTTCAGGCCATGGGCCGGCAGTTGGAGCAGGACTTCGAGTCATGGTCCCTGTCGAGCCACCAGAGACCTATCTGGCGGGGGTCCGTCACTGACATGGCCCCATGGCAGGCACCACACAGCTTAAATCCCATCTTCCTAGATGACATTCCTTGCACAGACACAAAAACATCTCAGACAAAACGGTTGAAAAAGGACTGCCAATAAAGTGTAGCTCCGTCGGACCCTATCCACTAGTTTCTCCAACTCCTCCGAAGTGAAGGCAGGGGCCTTTTCCACAGACACTTGGGCCATCGTCGCTTCCAGGCACAGGTCACAGCAACACTTACAGTGTAGGTCCTCTCCTGTTGAAGGTCAGATATCAAGTGAGGGAACAGACAGAAAATGGCCGTCACATATGCAGCGGTGCGTACCGTCTCCACCGGTGTACATCGTCATTGGCTCCTGGGACCCATAGAGCCCAATGTTAACCAATGCAGAATTGCGCCGCGGTCTTCGACCGCCCACCGCAACGGTGTACAACACCAGCGCAGTTACCTCATATCCCTTTGTCCCACCTTACAGGTCAGGCAGCCGCCATTTCAGGAGGGCACATGGGATGGATGTTAACTGCGTCACACCTATCTAGGCCGGGAATATAGACAGATACCGGCACATTGCGGATTACCAATGTTTCTGCAAATAAAAAATTGTGATACCTCAGTTGTTGGATGACTCTCTGCTTGCTGTTCTCCTCCATCCGGCACGTCCGCTGGGGCAGGTGATGAGATGGCGGCATCCTCCGGTGTACAGACCCCTGGTGGACCTGTCGACAATGGAAGAGAGACACATCCTAGTCACATACAGACTTGATCGTGCAACAATCCAGGAACTGTGTGCCCAGTTGGAGCCAGACCTGATTTATCTATCCGCCATCCCACAGGAATCCCCGCTCTAGTGCAGGTTCTGTCTGTTCTCCATTTCCTGGCCAGTGGGTCTTTTCAAACAACAGTGGCCATGGCATCAGGGATGTCCCAGCCAATGTTCTCTAAGGTGTTGTCCAGAGTGTTATCTGCCCTGCTGAAACACATGCGCAGCTACAACGTGTTCCCTCAGGTGGAGGATTTGCCCACAGTGAAAACTGACTTCTATGCCCTGGGACATATCCCCAATATCATTGGTGCCATTGATGAGACACATGTGGCATTTGTACCCCTCGCAGGAACGAATAGGTGTATAGAAACCGGAAGAGCTACCATTCGATGAATGTGCAGATGGTGGGTTTGGCAGACCAGTACATCTCCCTTGTCAATGCCAAGTATCCTGGCTCTGTGCATGACGCTTACATTTTGAGAAATAACAGCATCCCTTATGTGATGAGGCAACTCCAGAGGCACCGTATGTGGCTAATAGGTGAGGCCAAGGTCCCAATACAGTTGAAATAGGTTTCTGGGTATAGGGCTGTCCCTGAGGGTTAGTGTGTGTCTAACAGTTGTCCCTCGACATTTGCAGGTGACTCTGGTTACCCCAAACTGTCATGGCTACTGACCCCAGGGAGGAATCCCAGGACAAGGGCAGATGAACACTACAATGAGGCACATGGGCGAACTAGGAGGGTGATCAAACGCACCTTCGGCCTCCTGAAGGCCAGATTCCTGTGCCTCCAGATGACAGGTGGCTCCCTATACTACTCACCGAAGAAGGTGTGCCAGATAATCGTGGCCTGCTGTATGCTGCACAACCTGGCTTTGCGAGGGCAGATGCCTTTTCTGCAGGAGGATGGGCCAGATGGTGGTCCTGTGGCAGCTGTGGAGCCTGTGGACAGTGAAGAAGAGGAGGCAGGAGAAGAGGATATCGACAAACGAAACATCATCATGCAATACTTCCAGTGAGACACAGGTAAGAAGATGTTACTGCTTCCCACATCTCATACTATTGTTTGAGCTAGCATAAGTCTGTCATTTTCATTCAGTGTATGGACCCTTCTTGTCACTTTGACTTTCCATTTCACAGATCTGGGTCCCACTTTGTGCCCTCTGCTATGTTTACTGCTGGCCTACAGCTGTGTTACATTGGTATGTGAACAAGTAAATTGACATTGCTATATTCCACAGTTATTGCAATTACACATTTGTGAAAGCACAGACTGACTGCAGATTGCTTTGTGATTGAAGTGTGTTTATTCCTGTGCAAATAAATGGAGGGGGTTGTAAAATGGGTTGGGGTGATGGTGGAGGAATGTCCATGGCAGAGTCCAGTCTATTTGTTTCACAGGTGCATTGTCCAAAGGGACATAGGAAGTGGAGCAATGGCAGTTTAAGGATGGACAGGGTTACATAGTGGGACAGAAGAGTGACATTCAGGGGGGTCTCATTTCCTGGCTGGGGTCTTGGCAATGTTCTCTGTCTTGTCCCTGGATCTCAGGGACCGTTTGCGGGGTGGTTCTCCATCTGCAGGGGTGCTGGTGTCCTGTTGCGGTGCCTTCTTTCCACTAGCGCCGGCGGAGGTGGAGGGATGTTCATTATCCAGGCTAGTGTCAGGGGCCCCTTGTTGTGCCACTGTGTCCCTCATGGTGTTGAGAAGGTCTGCCGGTGACGTTGGGTAGGGGTCCTGTTGGGGTGTAAATGCATAGGTATTATATCTGTGTGTGCCATTGTGTGAGTGATCCTCTACTCCAGTGCTTGCGTTATTGGCTTGGTCATTGTGCGATTGGTGATTTTGGGTCATGAGTGAGTCTCTGTACTGGATATGCTTGGGTGATGGGTGTCCATGCATTGGTGGTACATGCAGGGCTTGGTTTTGGGATGTGTGGGTTGTGTTGATGGGGTATCTGTGGGTTGTTGGGGTGATGAATGTGAGGGTAACGGTGGGAGTATGTGATGGCATGCAGGTGGGGTGGGGGGGATAAGGTAGTAAAGATTTGCCTTACCAGAGTCCAGTCCTCCTGCTACTCCTGTGAGTCCCTCAGGATGCAGTATTGCCAAGACCTGGTCCTCCCATGTTTCTAGTTGTGGGGGAGGAGGTGGGGGTCCACCGCCAGTCCTCTGTACAGCAATCTAGTGTCTGGATACAACGGAACGCACCTTCCCCCATAGATCGTTCCACCTCTTCCTGATGTCATCCCATGTTCTTGGATGCTGTCCCACTGCGTTTACCCTGTCGACAATTCTGTGCCATAGCTCCACCTTCCTTGCAATGGATGTCTGCTGCATCTGTGATCCGAATAGCTGTGGCTCTACCCAGACGATTTCCTCCACCATGACCCTGAGCTCCTCCTCAGAGAACCTGGGGTGTCTTTGAGGTGCCATGATGTGGTGTGGGTGATGTGTGAGGTGGTGTCTGTTGTGATGTGTGAGGGGATGTGTTGGTGTGTGTTTGAGGTGTGTGGATATTGTGTAAGTGATGGTGTTGTGTGTCTGTGGATGCTGGTGTTGTTTTAGGTAGTGTCGGTCCCTGGCCTGCTTTCAAATTTCTGGTAGTAAGGGTTTGTGGGTAATGTGGGTGTGTGTTTTATATTGGATTGGGTGTGGTGTGTGTATGTGTATCAGGTGTGTGTATTTCTAATTCTCCAATGTGGTTGTGTTTTGTAAATGTGTGTGTATTTTGAGCGCTGCAGTGTGTACTGCCAATGGTTTACCGCGGTTGAAAGACCGCTGCGTTGATTCGTGGCTCGTGATAGTGTGGGCGTATTCTTGTTGGCATGTCGGTGTTGTTTTTTTTATCAGCAGTTTATCACTGACCTTTGGTGTGGAAGACTTGTGTGGGTGTCTGTATTGTGGCAGATTCCGAGCTGTGGGTCGTAATACCTGTAGCGGAATTCCGCGGCCGCAGCGGTATGTTGTCGGTCTTCTGCACGGCGGTAAGCGGGATTTACCGCCAGGGTTGTAATGAGGGCCTTAATCTTTTCTACCAATCTCCAACAAAGCCCATCAATATTAACTGCATAACTTCAATTATTTAAGACTGGCATACTTGGAATGAGGGTATAGTGTGTAAATAAAAGTTACAAGTGAAATTGTTTTAGTCTACACTCGTGATCTGCAGAGAAAATTGTTCTGAAGACATTCTGTATTTGCAATGCAATGCAATGGGTCTCTTGTTTGCTTGACTTAGAGCTATCAGCGTTGTAAATTCCTAACTGGACTTTTCGTGCCACATAAATTGAAAATGAAAAGTAAAACAGTTCACATAAGCAAGTCAAATCGAAGAGTCCTGGCCGCCATGAGCATGGGCGCAAGAGTTAATGTCTCCCTGCGTGAATGTCTATAAAGGATTGCGGCTGGAATGAATGGCAAACCAAAACCGAAGGAGGGACCATCACACACTGTAACAGAAGGAAGTGTGACGTAGCGTGATGGCCAATAAAAATGCTCACTTAGTGAAATCGCCTTGGAGGGAATTCAAAGGAGGGACATTTCACATAATGCACCAATATAAATGAAGCATTTAAAACAAGAAAACAAAAGAATGAATAGCACGAGTGGGTGCAGTTAAAAGCCCACAGAGAGACCACAACAGGCCAGAGAGCTTGTGCGCTCGACCCTAAAAATAAGTTTGCTTACTGGCAAACGTGCAATTATCCATGTAACAAGGTCGATGGCCAAGGAGGTAACAAAACTGCCCCAAGGAGGGACAAACTTAAAGCATTTACCAATGTTAACAAAGGATTTTTGAAAGGCAGGCCATGAACGAGTGATAGTGATGGGAGTGCAGTGGGGGCTTGATTAAAAGCCCATAGATAGATTACAACACGTCAGAGCGCTTGCGCGCTCGACCTAAAAAGGGTCAGGATGTGTGCTCCTCATGGAGTCGCAGTGCACATCAGTCCAGCTTCTGGAGCGAGGCCTGGTACAGCAATTAGGCAGGACGAGGCAGATGAACAGAGGCTCGAGAATTAAACGAATGCCATTGTGGCCTGTTTCAAAAAGCTAAAAAGCAACTAAGTCCTAGAGTGACAAATAGGGAGTCAAGTATTACCTTTGGATCGCTCAGTGCAGGTCACCAGCCAGAGAAGCCTGAAAATGTGCATCTGTGCAGCTAAGTCATGCAAGGAGGCGGTATCAAGGTCCTCAGCGACTGCATATTACAGACGTTCTACAGAATCTTCCTTCATATCATTACACAATCAATTTGTAACAGATAAAAGGGCAAGGGATGTGGCAATACGACCAGAACTGCCGACTGTGGAACCAGGTTCGAGTCTCGGCATTGCTCAACACCCTGTAATTCTAGGTAAATTGCTTCATTTCCCCGTCCTTAAAAAAAAAAAATACAGAATGTAACTGGTGCTCACGTGTAGCACTCTGATACAGTCGGGTCAAGTTCACGATAAATAAAACTGCAAAAAGAAGTATGATTTTGAAACATCTATTCTCCAGGAAGTACAATCAGATTTTTCTTCGCCCGGAAATACAGTGGCCACAGTCAGAAACAAATACAAAAAGACTGAACTTGTAAACCACATTGTTTTATTTAGTCAAACCATTTTTGAAAGGGAATCTGGAGACAACGCCAGTGAAATGCTAAAGCCTAAAAGGTTGCCTTGCTAACCAGTCAACTTTACTAAAAATCTGAAACACATTTTGCTACGAGCTAGCATGCTGCGCAAGCACTTGGAGTCATTATTTGAAGAAAGTTCAAGGCAGCATCGGGGGCTGTCCAAAGATCACACAGTGGCAGTATCAGATTTTCATTCTAGGTGGTCTTATGTGCTTTATTTTACAGCCAAAGGTGAATCAAAACAAGTCAATTCAAGGCGCCACGGCAGCCATGAGCGTGAGAGTTATTGGCTCCCTGCATGAATGTCTAGAAAGGATCACAGTTGGGATGAAAGGCAAACCGAAACCGGAGGAGGGGCCATCACACGCGGTAACAGGAGGAAGTGTGAAAGTGTGATGGCCAACAAAAATGTTCACTTGGTGAAATCGCCTTGGAGGGAACTAGCACACAAAAGAGGGAAATTTCACAAAATGCACTAATAAAAATGAAACATTTAAGACAAGCACAACAAATAATTTATAGTGGACGTGGTTAAAAGCCCACAGAGACATTACACAGGCCAGAGTGCTTAAGCACTCGACTCTAAAATATTATTCTAAACATACCTTTCAGAGCAGGCACATAATCTTTTGACTTCTTGATAATGTGTTGGTACTCAGTTACAGATTCTTTATACTTTCCCAGGGTCTGCTTGATAGCTGCAACCTTATAGATACTGTAGATAGATTCTGGGTTAAGTTCGCTGGCTTTGGTGAATGACTTTAGTGCTGTTGTGTATCCTCCTCTGCTCAAGTATGCCTCTCCTAGACATTCCCAGCAATTTGAATCCTTAGGATCTGCTCGTAATGCTGCCTGAAAACTAGAAGAATAAAGATCTTTGGTTAAAAATAATAAATGTGTGCGAATAACTTGCAAATACTGGGAAGCTCTCTAGAGTACACAACATATGCTAAGAAGAAAAGTTACTTATCTGTAACAGGTCTACATAACAGCTCCTACGTGTGCTTCTTATCCAATAGCATATTACCCATCATCAATGTGACTATGGACTACCTACTTGAAAGAAGCACTGGCAAAGCCAATAGGTCTTGTATATGTAACAGCTAATGGCTCTGCCAATGTGTTATAACCATGTTGTTCACTAGCGTGGCTGCTGTTAAACATGGCTAAATGTTAGTGTCATAGAGGAGGGTGGTGTGGCAGAGAGTGTCGTGTATTGGAGTCGCATAGTGCGGAGTCGCATAGAGTGGCATACACTGGAGTGGCATGGAGTAGAGTGAACTGGTGTAGATTGCACTGGCGTAGTGTTGCAGAGAGTAGTAGTGTAGAGCAGTGGCATTGAATTCAGCAGTGTACAACGCACCACTGTACAATGCAGTAGCACAGATTGGGACAGTGCAGAGTGGAGTGGCGCAGAGCGGCATAGAGTTGAGTGATGCAGAGGGCAGTGGCTTAGAGTCGAGTGGCGTAGAGTGAGGTGGCAGAGTGCAGAGGAGAGTTGAGTGGCAGAGTGTAGTGGTGTGGATTGGTGTAGAGTAGAGCAGTACAGAGTGGTGCAGACTAGAGTACAGTGCCACAGAGTGCAGTGGCATAAAGAGCATGGCAGAAAAAAATAAAAAATGTGCTTTATTTGTACGTTCATAATTCTGAAATACTTACACAGTTCACTTAAATGTTGTGTGCTACCAAAACACTCTTTCCTACCCACAGTATCTAGCAAGATTGTCACGTAAATCCTTTCCCTTTTAAGTCAGTAAAAGAAAGTAAACAATCGCCCTTGGAAGACCATGCCTGACATTTGACCTCGATCTTTGAATGCACAGAAAATGTGGCGAGTTGTAAACAAGATTTGAAGACCTTTTAACAGAAAGCAAGCTCGTAGAAGAATACAGAACATACGATTTAGGCAAAGGGAGGGACGAACTGAACCTGGAGAGCAAATAAAGGCAGCAAATGGAAAGCCAGCAAGTGTGTTTTGCACACCACAAAGCCAATGATAATCAATTAGCAGAATGCATTCCTAGCTCTGAAAGTCCCCAAGATGTCTTAAGCAAACCAGACAGCTCTGCTGTCTGGTAGCTGTGACCTAAAGAGAGGCTGTGTGCTGTTTTTGCATGCAGTCTTTTCTTTAGTTTTAGAAGGCTGCTCCCAAGCACCATTTCAGTGAAAGCAGTAAATCTCTTACATTCTAGTGTTTTAACTGTTGTGTGACTATAAAAACTGGCAGTCAGCTGGTGTGTATAGGGGGCGTACCAAAGGCAAGAATGCTTGGGGCCTGGGAAGCAGGCCATTATGCTTGTCCCTTCCACAATAAGTATATCCAACTTGTCAAAGGAGCTCCTGCACTTTAGAATGCCATCCTTCCCTCAAACCAAGAAAATTGTTGGTACGCTTATGCAGAGTAACATTTTTATAAGAAATGAGAGAAACAAGTTAGAGTGATACTGTAGGTCTCCAATATTGTTATCTTTCAAAGATCCACAAGCTTGAATCACAACAGTCGTCAAGTCAGGAGTTCTCACAGCGTTATAATAATTAAGCAGCACAAAAGCTAAACTTTAATAGCTTGGAGAGGCCACCCTGCTAGCCTATCCACATCATTAAAAAATAAAGCAACTTCTGCTGTCCAGGGTACTCAGTGCTCTCCCCTCAAGGGCCACCGTACCTCTGATTTCCTGCACGGGAGTGTGTTTTTATCTTGACTGAGACAAGCCCGTACCAGGGAGGAGGGGAGGCCATGTGAAACTAATAATGACAAATATTGGAGAACTACATTATACAGGTAAGTAACTTGCTTTTTCTCTCATATTGGATCTTTCATAGATTCACATGGTTGAGTCAGAGTAGCAAGCAGTAAATATGACATGTATACACAGCTAATTATCGTAGAAAAAACTTTAGTCTTACAACAACAGCAACATTAGCAGCAGTTGGAGGGCACTGGGCAAAAACATTTATATTTGTTAATGTTTACTATACAAGAAACGTAAGCGTAGGACCACTTGCATCATTGCTGCATCATTGTAAAATGTTCAATCAAGACAGTAGTGCTAGGGAAACATATGGGTGTTTTTCCATGTTGCTACGCTGGGAACTCGGCCAAGACCAACCTCCACGAAGGAATGAAGGCCATTGCCGACTGGATGAAGAGCAGCTGCCTCAAAATCAATTCAGACCAGACTGAAGGCCTCATCTTTGGCTCCACTCCTTCCGCATGGGATGACTCCTGGTGGCTTGCCACTCTCGGAGCGCGCCGACTCCCACCGACCACCCACGCAACCTAGGATTCATATTGGACTCCTCATTATCCATGACTCAGCAAGTCAACGCCATCTCCTCCTCCTGCTTCAACACCCTCCACTAGCTCCGAAAGATCTACAAATGGGTCCCCACCAAAACCAGAAGAACAGTCACCCAAGCCCTCGTAAGCAGCAAACTGGGCTATGGCAATGCCCTATATGCAGGAACCACGGCCAAACTCCAGAAGAGGCTGCAACGCATCCAGAATGCCTCCGCACACCTCATCCTGGACATACCCTGCCACTGCCACATCACAGACCACCTGAGAAACCTACACTGGCTCCCAGTCAACAAGAGAATCACCTTCAAACTCCTCACCCACGCTCACAAAGCACTGCACAACACCGGACGAAAATACCTCAACAGACGACTCTCCTTCTACAACCCAGCATCTGCGCTCCGCTGACCTTGCCCTCGCAACCGTCCCACGCGTCCACAGAACTACAACCAGCACCAGCGATAGATCATTCTTGCACCTCACCGCCAAAATTTGGCACACTCTTCCAAACCACCTGCGCAAGACCAAAGACCTCCTTACCTTCAGGAAACTTCTCAAGACCTGGCTGTTCGAGCTGTAGCAGCACCTCCCTGCCTTCGTGCCCCCTTCCCCCTCTTCTCTCCTTAGCGCCTTGAGAACCTCACGGGTGAGTAGTGCGCTTTACAAATTCCTGATCGATTGATTGATTGACAGATGAACACCTGCAAATAATGCAGTAAAAGTTGTCTAGGTCCTTGTGGAATGAGCTATTACAGTACATTGTAGGGCATGGCCTGCTTGCAGAGGACAGAAGACTGCAGTTGCTAAAACTCATTGTGTTACTGTCTGTTTGGAAATAGTATATTCCTTGCTGGGGGGGCAGCAAGCACCTACAAGTGGATCAGATTTTCAAAAATTCTGAGTTCTGTTAATGTTGAATTTAAGACAATGACATAAGTCCAAGGTATGGGGAGTTTCTTTCACTGCATCCTTATTGTCTCTGAAAAAAGTTGTGAGTTACACTTGTTAATCAGAGGAAATTCTAACAGTACCTTCCAATGTAATGCGATTTGTTCTTAGGATGACCCTATCATCCCTAAACTGCAACTATGTCTCATTTTTTAAAGAAAGTTTATATCTCACTGTCAGAACCTCTTTCAGAGGGCCAGAGGGCATGAAGGGGCTTCCGGGCAAACCGTGGGTTTGACGCCTTTTAGGCCCGATGTCACAGGGCCTGTCCTAGTATGGATTTGAGCATCTGAGCCAAATGCTCCTTCAGCCCTTAAGTTTAAGGATAGCATGGTCCAAGCAATACAAGGCTCCCTCAAAATGTTTGGAGCAGCAATAAATCATTGCCCAGCCAAATACTTTTATAAAATAAGAGAAGTATTTTATTTCTACCACTAACCATACAAAGGAGAAATACGACATTCACAACTAAACAATCCATCCCTTATGTCAAGGCCCCAGTGTTTCTTTGGCAGTTCTCTGTCCCATTTAATCCTTGTGCTAACAATTTGGACTATTCCCCGTTCACTATTAGTAACATCCAGTGCAGGCCCCACTAGTGGTCTGTGTCTCAAGAGTCCACTATGACTAACTTAAAGTCAATAGGGTTCCAAAACCACTGCTCTAATTTCCCCTGTGGCCAACAGACCCAAAACCAGTCATATCAACACCAGCAGCTGTGAAGCATTCGGAGTTCCAGAGTTGACCCTGTCTGTGGCCACTCTCAGTGGCTGCAGCTGAGTTTCAGTAAGTCGGCCGCACGCAGCACAGGTGGCTGCCTGAGCAGATGCAATGTCTCACTCACAGTCACACACCTTGAAGAGACAGGAGGCTCTCTGTGGCTCCTTAGGGGTAAGTGTTCTTTTGTCTCTAGGTGGGGGTGGCTGTGACGATCCGGTCTTGGGTTCCTCGAATGGATGACGGTTGCGCGTGTGCTGCGCTCACTCATGATGGCATAGCAGGTCTCAGTCCTTGGCGGTCCTGGTGCCACTTCCTAGCAGAGTCACTGAAGTTTTAAGGCGGGCTTCTGCTACATTTGAAGTGTTCACTCCCAGCTCATTCATCCTCTTGAAATGCGGTCTGTCAACGCATGAGTGTCTCTAGAGCTGATAGTCAAACAACACAGGCCATGGGAGTATCTAGAATTCACACCAGGATGTCAGCCACAATGATGTGTGCATCAAAAGGTTAGGCCAGGTCTCTCAACTCTATTTTTTACCATTCTAACAGCTCCATCTCCTTCCGGAAATGTGCCCAGACCCCTTTTGTGTGACCTCTCACTGAATCAAACAGCACCATTAAAGTTTACAGGAGAAGCCTCACTCTTCCCTTCTTGTTGTGTAGCCCACACAGCTCACAGGAATGCAGCAATACACAAATCTGTCTAACGGGATCTCTCTACCTCCTCTCCATGTTTCACCATACATACTTGGGTCTCCAAAAATGGGACCTAAAGCCGTCCATGTATTGTACCAAACACAGGTACATATACACCCAGTGCTTAAATACAGCATACACGCACTACACAGTACTGTATCCTCCCTGCATCATAACACTAAGACACACATACATTCAGCACTTGCATTTAACACGCACACACTGCCCATCGCTGGGTCCTTGCTGTGCTGTACCATTCATATGCACACATACATCCAGCACAAGCATTTAACATGCATGCACTGCACCCTTTCTCCACTGTACCAGTTACTGGTACAAAAACACCCAGCACATGCATTTGACCTGTAAGAACTGCACAGCACTACATCCTTTAGGTACTGTACTACTCATAGGCACATATACATCCAGCACATATATTGAGGGAGCATGCACTGCTCAGTACTGATTAACCCTGTACTGTACCCTTTCCAAGCATACATACACCCAGCAAAAATACACCACCTCTGCGCAGCACTTTACACCAAACTGATGTAGATCAAGGGTAAGTTAAGCACACCATAGCTGAGTGAGCCTGTAGGCCTCATACTAGTGAGGCAGGTTAGAATGGACCTGTTCACAGAGGTATAGCTTCAGTATTCTCTGTACCTTTTCCTTTACAGGAAAGCTCTTGCCCTAGGCCTTGTTAAGAACTGCTCCCAGAAACTTATCATCTTGATGTTACTGAAGATTTTTCCCCGTTGAAGGGTAAACCTAGATTGTTGAAAAGTTTAATACAAACCTTCATAGAGTCTCTTGTTCTTTGAAAGGATAGGGCATTAACAATCCAATCGTAGAGCTAAGTGAAAAATTGATGGCCCAGTCTTCTGATGTAAGCTGCCACTGGGGCCACAAATGTTTTGAAAATGAGTGGGGCAGATCTGAAGCTGAAAGGGAGGATTCAGGACTGGTGATTGCAACTGGTCACTTTGAATCTTAAGTGCTTTCTGTGGGCTGGATCCAGAAGAATGTGAAAGTAAACATCTCGGAGGTCTACAGAAGTAATGTAACCTGTCTTGCTGTAGAACTTCCTAAAGAGTGACCATCCAAAAAGCTTGTTTATTTAGAAATTTGTTTAGCTGTCTTAGATCTAGGATTTGTCCCTATTCGCCTTTTTTTTCCAATAAGGAAAAAATTAGAGAAGAAGATTTCACTGGTAGATGGGTTCGATCTCTATGGCTCCCTTTTGAAATAATTGCTTTATTTGCAATTTTGAATTAGGACGATTATAGAATTATCTTGTGTGAGGTGGCATGGAGAAAAATCCCATGGTGTGCCCCCTAATCCCAGAACCCAGTCGTCTGTAGTGATAGATCTCCAACAATGTTCACAAAAGTTGCATTCCTAGCTGGAGCCAAGGCAAGAGCAATGACATTCAGAAGATGTCTGCAATCATGGTTGTGTGGCAGTTTTTCTCCAAGGAACATTTCTACAGTAGGATGAGGGAACAGGATATCTAGATTGTTGATGGCATTATTGTTGGTTATGGCCCTGCTGAATTATCTGATAAGGTTGGTAATGGTGAGGCTGCTATCCTCTATAAAGGAACTGACATCTTCATCCAGCACCCCATGAGGGCTGGGCTCTTCCTTGTTGTAGGACACCTAGGGATCTTGCTGTGTCAGAATCGGTTTTGATAAATTGCAAAGCATTGTCAACATGCTTTTCGAATTAAGCATCTCCCATCATAATTCACACCAATATACGTGGTTAAGACTATGGGATGGAAAGATGTTGCTTTGAGCCATCCCTCACATCTAAGAACTGCTGCTCGTGCTAACTGACAGAAGCCTGAAGAGCCTATATCCACTGCTAGGTCGATGATCTCAGAGGATGTTCTTTCTCTCTTGGTTATTAGCCTTTGAATCATTGTTCTTACCTTTCACAAATGTTCTAGAATAGAGCTCAAGTTCAACCACATATGTCTATCATAACTTCCCAGGATTGCAAGAGCATTACGAGCTCTGACAGTAGTATCTTCCATCAGTGAGAATCATTTTCTTAATTTATCTAGTTTCCTTCCTTCTTTATCAGGACGTACAGAGAAAGAAGGGGCGAAAGGGCTCCATTTATTTTCTCTGGGCTGCCTGATAACCACAGAGTCAGGTCTTGGATGACCTATGGAGACATGCTGGAGACTCTTCATGGGCCTTGTATTTCTTATTGATGAGGGGAAATAATAGATGCAACTGTTGATGGATTCTTCATGATCTTTAACCCTCTGCCCAGACATAGTCTATGATAGTAATAGATTGTATTGACTTTCTAGTCATGTCTTTGAAGTAATACAAGAAGCATTCAGTTGGTTTAAGAGACAAAGGAAGGTAAATCTTTTTGACGCTCTTGAGTAATCCATGAAATCTGCCTATATCATCTGGTAGTAAGTTAGCTGAAGGCAGATAGGTAGAACAGATAAAGTAAAGAGGTAGTCATCCCACTCTGTTCCACTATCAGCTGGAGGTTCATCCAGAATGTTGCTTCCTTCGTGGTCATCAGAGTTGTTTGGGTGGTATATTAGGTCTTTTAAGAGGTGGTTCTATCATTTGAAAAGGTAAACTTTGACAAGTAGATGATGGCATGGTCTTTGGTGTATGGGGTGTTGATGAGCGAATATGGGTCTGTAACCGTTGCGATTTGTTTTTTTCAGAGAGTCACTTCTAGTAATCTCTTATTATTAACAGTAAGTTTAATTATGATGGGCTTTAAGTAGCCGCAAAGGGACCCTCATCATTGGAGTATTCGGAGTCTAGTAAATGCCTAGATGGGAAAGAGGACACTTTTCTAGGCAATTGGTGTTCTGGGAGAGTTGGCACTCAAATTACTTTATCAGAAATCAGTATAACTTTTAATGGTCTTATTGCAGAGAGTCATCAACAGTACTTTTTGCGTCAATTAAGACTTGTATGCCGTCATTGATCTCTTCGTCATTGTGGTCCATCTCCTTTGTTGCCATTAACGCAGTTCTCACCGACGCTGTTGTCGATCGCAGCACTGAACCTGTTGCTTCATGCCTCGTCTGATTTGTTTTTTATCCATACATCGCTAAAAATGTTTCTGTCTACACCTTCTTAGATCTTGCCTTAACCTTTGCCTTTTTTTTAAACAATTTCTTTATTGGTGGTTTTCAGTTTAAGCCACAAATGATAAGTTTATTGTTTATAAAAATAATCAACAAGTACAGCACTCCTGTGCAACATCATACCGTCGTATAGAGTGCACCTGTTATACTGGCTTGAGTCCCATCTGCACAGCGGAACTGTGCAGAGACAAAAAAGCGGTGTAGGCATGTGATAGTACATCATACACCGATTTGATACACAGGTCACCTCTAGAAGCTACACACTGATTGTTAGTGTGGACTCCACCCCACCCCCTAAAAGCCACTGAACCATGCAGCTGTAGAATGGCCACCCCAGAGAGCGAGGAGCACCTGGATAAAGCATGTAGAGGTGGGACGCCAAGCCATTAAGTTGGGTTAGTATTATCTATGGCATCTGAGACCCTGGTGAAAAGATAAGACTCCAATGGCTCCCATATATCCCTGGGCCTGGAGTTAGGGAGTAGCAGTTTAGCACAGAAGGTAGGCTGGTCTTCTTGGCGAGAAGCAGAGTGAAACATTTCCAAAATCAAAATCCCGCCTCTATGTCCTTTGTGGGACCAAAAACTGTCACCAATTGCATGACGGTGAGTGGTTGAGCAGTCATGAAAGATGCCCCCTCACCAAATAGGACTGAATCTGGGGACACAACCAGGCCAGGTGGAGGAAATCCACCCCCTCCCACACCGCTTCGAGTACACATAGTCTTCTGCTCTATGCCTTATGCCTTGTCTGTTGACAATAATACAGCCAATGTGCAGCAGTAAGGGGGCCCCCAATTCTAGATCCCATCCCTCTCGGGCACCTCCTCTCACGACCGGCATCTCCTGCTGTGCAGTATAGGATTGACACTAAGTGTTTTGGCCCCTCAGTTAAGTAATTTGTGCACTGTGTTAAGTGTAGGGGGTTCTCGGGGAAAGTCAGAAATAGCGGCTTTAACTTTGTGCTGTAATCTGATATACAGGAAGACATCTAGGGGCATTGGTGTCTTGCGGGGAAACAGTGCTCTGCAAGTTGTGAACTGGCCATCATTATAGAGGTCCCTCCAAGCATTAGCGTCAGCCCATATCAGCATATTCCGGGAAGGCAGTTTTGTGAGTGACACGGATGGAAGCCTGGTAGTGGAGTAGACGAGAAGGTGAGCAAAGTCCTTTTAGATTGTTTGCCCCCATGCTTCACTGGTGCAGGCATAGGTGGAATTGGAGCGAGACGCTGCAGATGCCTTGGGTCCCAAGTAAGCAGCGGAGGGGACCGGGGCCACGTAACCCTGTTCAGTGGCCAGGTGTGACAGGTAGGGGGGAGGCTTGTCGCATTACATAGCCTGGTGAGCCTGGGCGCATAAGTAATAGAGCTCCATGTCTGAAGCCTCAAAACCCCCTCGCTCAAAAGTTTGAGTCAGCAGCTCCCATTGTAGACAAAGCGGCCTAACAGGGTTCTTTGGAGACTTCAGTCCTTCTCCTGTGGAGTTCTGATACTCTAAATGCAGAAGTTTAAGGTCAAGATAATGATATCTGAGTGCTCTTGTGCCTTTTACTCTCCACATCACCAGAAGGTTCACCTTGAGAAGAACGCTTAAGAGAATTTTCTTCTTATGGGTTTTTTTAAGCCTTTTTTTGAAGTATCCAGCTCTTCTTCTGAAGAGGACTAATGTCCTTGCCCATGGTGGCAAGTCATTCTCCGTGCTTGCACTGCATCTTTGGAACACCATCACTTATAACTTCTGGGTTACTCCTTCTGACCTTGCCTTTGGGAAAAAGCCTAAAACTCTTCTCTACACAATTCTCTATTTATTCTTTCCATTACTTCTTGATGCGATTCGCTCTCTGCAGGTGTAGACTGTGCTCTATAAATTTCATACATAAAGTATATTCCCTTGCTCTACCACCTATAACCAGGGGAGAGGTTCCAAGGAACCATGCAATGCATTGCAAAACATGAATGATGTAATCCACCCTATTTTCGGCCATAGTGCCGGCACCTGTTGTCAACAGCCAGGTGGTTCCCATTGTCTGTTGGTACTCCATCCTCTTTCACTTTCTTATTACTAATGTCTGCTTGTTTCCTACATTTTCAACAAACAAGAATATATCTGTGTTCAGAGACAGGATCCAACACAAGACATAAATATCCAACTCTGGCTCGGTTCAAAAGGCTACGCAAATGCTGAGACTGTGTTACAGCCACACTGAAGTGATAATTCCATTTGGAACAGAAGCATGCAATATTACTATAGCTATTATCCAGATAGGTATGAAGTTGGTTATCTACAGACTAGAGCTGAGAGGTGTAGATTTAATCTGAAGATTTAGCTATGTTTAAGGCTCCTGTCAGGTTTTGCAGCACATGAATAGTGGTGGGGTTGGCCTCTGTTTAATCACTAGCATTGAGGTGTTGGTTTTATTATGTGAATTATCGTAATGGGAGTCAGATCAACATCACCCTCAACAGGTATTGTCAGGCATCTATGCAGGTTTTAAATCTTCCGTTCTAAGACAAACAGGATATATGTGAGTTGCTGCCAAGTTGTCTATGCAAGTTATTTCTTTAATTCTTGTTCAAAATAAGAGGATGTATTACATAGGGGTGTGGCTAGCGCCCAAGATGGTGGTCATGTAAACGAGAGCTCCTAAGACCCAGGTGTAAGAATTACATGAGCATCAACCTGGCACTGTAGTGTCACACACAGAAGGCGACTTCTTGACTGTGTGGCCCAGTGAGAGCAAGTGAGACCCCCTGACCGGGACCCATCAAACCGAAGAATCGCAGACGGCCTCTGAGGTCCTCGCAGTCATATTGGACTGACCGGGTCAGCCATACCCTGAGGCCAATAGAGCGTAAAAGTGCTGGTGGTGATCAATGGTGGCCTCGGGGAGGAGCGGGGGCCACTGGTGAACTTGGCGGCTGGGATGGATGCATCCACCAGGCGGCGGTGAATAACATTAGCCTACACTGACTGGGGGAGTGTCAACGGTTTGAGGACTGCGGTGCTTGACCACAGCTGACGATAACTGTACAGAGAGGAGGTGAGCAGACCGCGGTGGCCTCCGCACAAGGTGGGAATAGGTCTCTGGACCAGTGAGGGTGCCAGCCTGGGCGATGGTGCCCAATTCTCCCTGGGACCGATTTGGGGGCCCAGATTATAAGTAGACGGAGATACAAGGAGAGACTGGAGCGGTGCCGGACTGAAGAGAATGACAAGACCACGGTAGGCCGCCAAGAATAAACCAGCAACACATGCCACAGACCCGCAGGAGATGAAGTAGGTGGGATGCGCACCCTCTTTCCTGCAACATGGTTGGTGAGGCATGGAGACTGACTACCAGATGGTGCTTGAGTGATGGAACAGTGTGACAAGAACAAGAACGCGGCGGCAGCCCCTGCGACCTGTGGAAAGTGGTGACACCCTTGTGGTTTCCAACCAGCCAGATGAGACTACTGAGGGTCTGATTTTGATTGGAGTGCAGGGCTTGCCTCATAAATGAGGTGTTGTGTGATTGCAAGAAGCTTCACTGTTGGCGCAGTGGTGTGGGGCGCCTTAGAGGTTGGGCTACCAGCTGACCGGTGGAGAGAGACACATTCTGTGGAGGCAGCAGGCCATTATTTATGGAAGCAAATACAGTGGGACGATGGTGATCCCTTTCGGGAAAGCACTAATAAGTCACAGTAAGGATCGCATAGGTGCTGCAACCGATATAAGCCCTGAATGGAGAAATAACCTGATATAACGCAAGTCCTGGCCATGCTGTAGTGGGCTACACATCATATTACATGCTTTGCACAGGTTGCCAAGACAATGCCCTGACATGGTTTGGGAGGAAACCTCAAGCATCATATCAACTTGGAGTGTGCAAGAAGATGGGTCGCACTAAACCTAAGACGACAGGTACAAACTCTCTGGCACGGACCCTGAGCCCCACAACACAGACCATGGGAGAGGTGGTTGAAAACTTGAGAGAATATACATTCTACTCATACGCACACTCATTTCGAGACTGGAAAGGTTCCTGTGTCCCTCACAGCTTCTACCTAGGGTCACACAGTTTACACATCTGGATAAAACCATATCGGATCATAACCCAGTTGAAATCACAATACTCTGGGACAGACAGCCCTCACCAATTCCCACTTGGAAATTACAACCGCTTCTCAGGAGCCCCTCAGGAAATACACAGTGAAATCACACATAGAGCCTAGGGTTGGGACCCTTGGAAATACAAGCCCTCAACGATACTGCAGCTGCTGATGAATTAAAGGAGGCCTGAATAACTTATGCATAGTTACCACAATGTCTTCGTCAGATAGACTGTAAGGTATATACCCAGAAAATCCACTCAGAGGCAGACAGATCGAGAGTATTACTAGCCCGACTGATTTGCCTCGAACTCGCACCCACCCCAATTTTAATGATCCACGACTACACAAGGAACATACTTTACACACAGATCCACAGAGTGTTCAGAGATTATTCACTCCTCTATACCTCTCTGCCCCCACACCACATAAGTAAGTAGATTAAGAGCAGCCACGTTACCTAGTCTCTCGTCCTCAGATTTCAAAGCCATGGGACACCCATAACGGCAGTGGAGATACAAAGAGCATTAATGGAATTGTCTTAAAATAAAACACAGGGTTCTGATGGGATACCTGTAGACTTTTACGTAACGTTTGCCTCTAGGTTGGTGCCATGTCTTGAAACACTATAAAACAGTTTCCAAGCAGAGGGTCAGCTGCCCCCTATAACCTGAGAATCAGTAGTGATGTCACTATTAAAGCCAGGTAAAACACCCTCAGACTTAACATCGTACAGACCCCTCATTATTGTACGCAGAATACCAAATTCTTAGTAAGATTCTAGCCAGCCGTCTACTCCTATTGCTCCCAGGTTGGTGCACAGAGATCAGTGCAGATTTGTGCTGCGCCGGAGCACTTCATTAAATATCCGTGGACTGTTTCAGAACATGGCAGCATTGCAGAAATTACACCTGTATGCAGGCTGTGTCTCGCTAGATGCGAGGCAAGAATTTGACACACTGAGTTGGGACTATATGCTTGCAGCACTGAGATGGTTTGTAATCCCACAAGACTATTTTAAATGGGTCTTGCTACTATATAGTGACCAAAGGGCAAGGGCAAGGGCAAGGGCAAGGGCAAGGGCAAGGGCAAGGGCAAGGGCAAGGGCAAGGGCAAGGGCAAGGGCAAGGGCAAGGGCAAGGGCAAGGGCAAAAACAGAGTCACATATCTCAGGTTCTTACCAAGTTAGGAGCAGGACGAGATAAGGTTGCCCTCTGTCGCCACTATTGTTTGTGTTGGCAATGGAACCCCTTACGCAGCACATTCGGCAGAGTGAAGAACAGTTGTGTACAAGATTGGGATATGACTTCCACTCTTTCTCAATGTATGCAGGCGACAGGATAGCATATCATCGAGATCGCCAACGTGGCCTGAGAGATGTTCTACAACTGCTTGCAACATTTGGAGCCCTGTAAGGACTTCACATTACAACAGAGAAATCCTGCGCATTCTACTTCCACAAAAATATTGAGAGCCCAGTGCCAATCTTTGCGGTATCGCCACTGCCACTTGCTACACATATTTTCCATTACTTGGGCATTCATATTTACCGCTCTGTACAGGATCTACTGGAAGGAAACCTGGTGCAGACAAGAAACACTATGAAGATGCAGGTAGAATTTTGGATCACACTACCGCTATCAGTCGCTGGTTGTTTTGCCCTAGCCAAAATGATTATGTTGCTTAGACTACTTTATCACTTTGTTAGCTTGCCAGTCAGAGTACCAGCGAGTGTATTTCAAACACTGAATGCAATGCTCGCAGACAGAAGTCTTAACAAATTACAGGTGCCACCATCGAAAGGAGGATTGGGGCCCCCCAACTTTAAATCATATTGCATAGTTGGGCAGTTACACTGGCTGGCATATTGGTTGGCTGGACATAATTTGTCTGAAATCGGTTATCTGCCGTCACAGATTTAGAAGTGACATCTGCATATTCTTTTGTGCCCCAGAGAGTCAATTCCTCGGGATCGTCCCCCTCTACTGCAGGTAGCCTTAGCGTATTGGAAACTAGTGCTGAAATATACCATGCATACCATACTGTGCGTACCAAAAATTCCTTTTTTGGGCTTCCAACGCCCTCAGGAACTACGCCTATTGCCCTGCTTGCAGAAAAGGGTGTCGATTGTGGGCTTCATGTTTCAAGACCGCACATTATCATCACACGCTGACTTTGTGCACCTTCATGGCCTTAGTGGCTCACTATTCTTGACTTTTGCTAACATAATTAGATACATAAGGCAGCAGTGGGTCCCGGATGGAATCGAGCCATTTACCCATGAGTTAGTAAAATCGATTCAGGTAATGGGCGATGGCATACACATAGTTCGAAGGCTTTATCGAGAGACATTCACACACACATAAGTACCCCTCTAATCACACTAAAACAAAAGAGGGAGACTTCTCTTATTTCTGAAATACCAGATAGGGAGTGGGGCTACATACTTGAATACCCTAAACGGGTCTCACGAAATTGCAGATTTAAGTTGATACAGTTTTTAATTCTCCACAAAGCGTATCTAACACCACTAAATATCGCTAAAATCTACCCATGTTTTCCTTTTAAATGTCCTCAATGCAAGGCAGCGAAGGCTGACTTACTACACATGTTGTGGGGCTGATCCAGACTGCTGGGGTACTGGTCTGGCATAACTGTGATCCTAACACAAATTACAGGATTGGAACAGTGAAATACGTCTGTAGTGCCTCCTGGGGTTACACCCCAAGCCCAGGGGATCTAAGGTGATAATGTGTTTTGTGAATTTAGCACTTTCACTGGCAAAGTGATTTATTACACAACAGTGGAAGGCACAGGCAGCTCCAACACTGGGCAGATGGCATAATGAGATGGTACACTGGGGACAGACAGAGAGTGAGGCCCTACGTAGGGAATAGTACAGGGGTCTCCGTAAAAAACCTATTGCATTGGAATGGGATGCACTATTAGAGGGTTTCAAATCCTGTGATATGGCACTGGATTAACCACTAACACTATACAATAGCACTGTCGAGATATCCACTGGGTGGAACAATTTATCTTGCAAGTTAGTAGTTATGCCTTCGCTGAAGCTAGTTGGATGACACTCACAGGAATTTCCACAATATAAGTGGCCTCAGCGGCATATAGGGATGTGGCAGCCCCAGGTCACACAGTCTTGAAACCAGGCTGTCAGTCATGGTTCCTCAAGACACATAATACAATCCCATTAGAGGTAACCGAAGTTGCGAAGGGTTAGGGAGAGGGGATAGTTAAGTGTTATTTCTAAACCGTATATCGATACTCATGTAAACAAGCTCTGTAATCCTGGTATGAACAATCATATGTTAGCACAATCTGCAAAGTGTATAAACATGATTGTACTACTATAGAAGGACAAATTGGAAATGCAATAAAGTTTGTTGGGGAAAACAAAACAGAGGATGTATTACTGCTTGGTGGTGTCACACACACTATGTTACACCATTTGACTGTTTCGAATATGCCGTTAGACTGCTGTCCTATTTCCTGTATTTTCAACGCAGGCCAATGTTAAAAATAAAGGGACTTTTGTTAAAAAAATTAAAAAAATTAAAAAAAAACTTACATATACAACTGTCAATATATGATCATTAAATAAAATAGGTGTAGCGTGTGCATACTCATTTATGTAAAAACTATCCATCATAATCTGTTGAATGTTCTTCTTCACAAACAAAACAAGTGCCATGTAGTTAGGAACACGGCAGCAGGTGAAAGCCGGTCACAGGGTACCCCGTAGTGAGAGGAATGTAGCAGCCTGCGCACTGTAACTGCCATGCCCCGAGTTAGGAATAAGCCCTGCTGAGGAACTCATGGGTAGTATTGGTGAACACCAACATAGCTCCCCACTTCTTTCAGTTACATTTCCTGAGCGGCGGGAGCTGAATGTGGAGATCTAGTTTCTCCCCTCTTGCTTGAGGTTTGTTGCGTCCCTGGTGCGCCACAGCCACAGCTTGAATCTGGAGCATCCAAAGGAGAAAGTGCTAGGGGGGGTGAGGGGTTGTTGCCACCCCTCACTGGAATTGCATTGGCACAGACAGATGTGACTAGAAGGAGAGCGACGAGGGAGCCTAGAGTTTACTTACCCCCTTTCCAGACCTGGCAGGATACATCATCTAGAGGAGCTGCAGCCACAGCAGGACTATACAAATCCACCCCACACCCCCCCCCCCGCCTGCCCCAGTTGACCAGGAATCAGGTACACGCTCAGGATCTTTGGGGAGGGACACTGGATTATATGCTACATCCCTGAGGGGGGCGAATACAATCTAAAAAAGAAGCAGAATGTTCTCTAGTCTCCTTGGCCCGTGCTCCTATTAAGGTGACCGCCTCATCAAAAGAAGTGCTGTATAGGAATAATAGATATAGCCTTAGGTCAGAAAAGCTGAAGGAAAGGAACATCATGTTTGGAAAAAGGAGGGGGGAGGTCCGCTACAACTACTGTTACAGCACTGAAACCCTCGGGAAGAGGCATATGTTATATACTAAGTCATGGGTTAAAGAGCCAATGGCACAAGAAGCCAGGATAAAACAAAAAAGTCCACCCCATCCCTGAGCTCATTTTTTAAAGATCATGGAAAAGCAGACTAAGGAGGCCAGGGGCCATCCCCTAGGAGTGAGCTCAGATGAGCATGCTATCCATAAGGGGCATCAACCAGAAGAGGTGGCTGAGCAGGTTGGAGAGGTAGTAGGGCTCATCACATTCGGGCTCCAATGCCGACACAAGTAAAATTAGTAAACAGGTACTAAGTGCTATTGGATCTTGCAGCTTCAAATGGAGCAAGTTATGATAAGTGGTCTCAGGAGGGCCCCACCAGTCTGTGGGGTGTACCTCTGGAACTACTCAGGGTGCAAGGTCTCTGAGAACTGACAGCACCTCTATAGCTAATTTCTTGAGTCACTAAAGGCAGACATCATGCGGCGATATGAGATCTCAGAACAGAAAGAGATACAAGGTGCCTGTCATGCATTGGGAGATAAGCTGAATGAACTGAATCAGCGTAGTAATGCTTTAGACGTGAGAATGGACCAAGTATGTCCAGAGGTCTCCAAGAATGCACAGGGGGTCAAAGCCTTACAGGAGAAAAACAAGCAGCCGAGGGAAGATGTTGAGATGTTAAAGTTACACTCTAGAATGAACAATGTAAGAATTATGAATTTCCTGAATAAGGGTTTTTTTCAAGGTCAGATTCTGATTCCAGAGACTGACATCCACAAGATACATAGGGATCCTTTTGGGAAGAACACCAACCGGAAAACACCTAGAAAGATCCTGGTGAAGTTTTAGACCTATGCATTTTAGGAGCAGATCCTTTCATCAGCCCTAAAGGCCAAGTCACATATCTCTAAAAGTGCGGGAAGATGTGCCAGGATTAGTTAGGAGGACTCTTCAGTGGGGCTGATCATTAGCGGGGAGCATTAGGAGAAACAAATGTTAAAATGTTGTCAATATCAGCTGCGCGTCTCTAGAACTTAGAAGTGATGAGAGGACTACATTTCAAACCAGATTAAGTATATAGATAATGGGTGTCTTAACAGAGACGATTACATGGAATGTCAATGGGTTAAGGGCCAGGAAAAAGCAGTTAATGTTGCAGGAGTTCGTGGAGGGCACGAAGGCACAAGTCATAATAGTGCAGGACACCCACCTAGAAAAAGGACAGTGTTTTAAAAAGTGGGCATGGATTCAGGACATAATATGTACTACCCAAAGGGGCAACAGGAAAGGGGTAGCGATCCTGATTAAGAAGTACAGTGGAAACAGAATGTTTAAATACAGGACGGATGAACCAGGCAGATGAATTATGAGAATGTTGGGTATAGCAGCGTTTCAGTGGGACTGCACTAGATTTTATAGGCCTAACGGTGATGGCATTCAACACCTAACTAAGCTACAGCAGCATCTGATGAAATCTTCTTGTCCCTGTATAGTTGGAGTGGATTTCAAAGTGGTTTTGAGTAAAGAGTTAGACAGATCCTCAAAGAGTGGCTTTATAAGCACAAATAAAGTCAGGTTATGGTTAAGGGCCTTAATGACTGATTTAGGGCTGGTGGATATTTTAAGAGAGCGTGCCAGGCAGCAGAACGGATACACTTTGTACAGCAAAAAGAATAGATACTATTCGCAAATTCATTACTTTTTTTTTTAGAATGAGCCCTACTCAGATTTGTGAAGCAAGTAGAGTTCTGTCTCAGACCATGTGCCAGTTCGTCTGACATTGGAAATGCCAGAGTCTAAGCCCCAAAGAGATGGACTTAAATCGGTCTCTCCTGTTTGATAAAGCTATAAATGATGATCTGGCAAAAAAACAGGTGCTTTTTTAACCTCAATATTTCCAGTGCTAGAGGAGAGATCATATGGACGCCTACAAGGCATACCTGAGGGGGTGCTGTACATAACTGTTGCATGCGGAAAGGCTAAAGGAGCAGAGGAGAGAAAAAGAGCCCAGAAAGATGGAGATGCTTCAGCTGCCTCAAGCTCATCTCTGACAAGACAGAGATCCTCATCCTAGGACCCTCCACATCAGCCTGGGACGACTCCTGGTGGCCAGCCACCCTCAGCCCCGCCCTCCACCCCAAACAACGTATGCAACCTGTCATCCTGGATTCCTCGCTCACCATGACCCGCCAAGTCAACTCAGTCGTATCCCTCTATTTCCCCCTCCTCTTCTCCCGAAGATCTACAAATGGATCCCAAAAAACTGCAGCAGAACCGTAACCCATGCCCTGGTTACCAGCAGACTCGACTATGGCAACACCCTCTATGTTGGCACCACCCAGAAGAACCTGAAGACACTACAGCACATTGAAAACACCTTCACCAGACTCATCATGGATGTTTCCCGACGCAAACACATCACCAATCACCTAAGAGACCTCCTCTGGCTTCCTATCGAGAAAAGAATAACCTTCAAACTCCTCGTCCACGCATACAAGGCCCTCCACAACCTAGGACCCACCTACCTTAACCACTTTGTTACCTCCATTCAGGAAGGATATTAAAACCTGACTTTTCAACTGAAGCACAGAGGACAAACTCCTTCAGTGCCTTGAGACTCATACGGGTGAGTAGTTGCACTCTATAAATCCTGATTTGATTTAAGAAGTCCAGGAAGCAATATCGAGGCTACTATTAGACAGGGTAAAATTGAGGGAGGAGTTGGAGATATTGCAAAATGATTGTAAGGTTATTCTTGAGCAGAAAATTCAAGCTAGGAGGGAGGCTATCATCTTAAAGGATTATGAGTATGGTGAAAAAATTGGAATGCTTTCAGCATGGAAGGCCAGGGCGGACCTTATCAAAAATAATATTGATAAGCTAGTAGAAGTTGGTTCGGGGAGGGTGCTGAGTAGTAATAAGGAAATAAAAACAGAAATACTAAACAAAATTAGAACAGTCTATAAGGTGGCAATTGACCCTTCCCCTCAAGCATCCAAGACTGGCTATTAGAGAGAGAGAACTACCCTCTGTCTTGGAGGAGAATAGGGATTTTCTCAAAGAAGAAACCAGAAACCAGATTAGGGGGCTTAAGAATGAGAAAGCATCAGCCCCGATGTGTTCCTCGCAGAACTGTATAAGTGCCTGATGAAGGTGTTGGTTCCACATTGTACAGCTTAATTTAACGCCATCTATGGTATGAGGCTACTCTGGTTATGACTCTTAAGCCATGGAAAGATCCATTGTTGGTGGACTCCTACAGACCAATATCAATATTGAACTGCGATTATAAGATCTTCGCAAGAATCAGACAAGAGAGTATCTCGGGTCAGTGGCATAGTGATCCACTAAGACCAAAAAGGTTTTTATAGAAGGTAGACATCTGCATGAGTTTTATTGGCACCATGTCCCTGGCGGTGTCACACAAGTTTCCTCTTACAATTTAACTATAGATGATGCCAAAGCTTCTGAACAAGTTAACTGGGTATGCCTCTGAGAGGTGTTAACGGTTTGCGGGGTCAGCAATAACCTGGTCAGGGCAGTACAGATGTTTTATAGGTCCCAGTTGGTCCAGGTTCTGATCAATGGCGAGCAAGCTCCCCTGATTGCCATCCAGTGAGGTGCGAGGGAGAGAT
Source organism: Pleurodeles waltl (assembly GCF_031143425.1). Taxonomy (NCBI): domain Eukaryota; kingdom Metazoa; phylum Chordata; class Amphibia; order Caudata; family Salamandridae; genus Pleurodeles; species Pleurodeles waltl. The sequence continues at coordinate 529,434,579 of NC_090436.1, forward strand.
GCCTTCTCTGCCCATTGTTATTAGATTTTTACATAGAGCCACCAGCTCAGCTGATTCAATTAGATCACTTAATACTCTCTTTTGAGTATTTAGAATTTTCATTCAAACCGGCTTTATATGCAGATGATCTAATCTTATACACCACTAATCCAGAACACTCCATAACCAGGTTTGAAAAACATACAGTTGCCTTTGGAGAAATTTCAGGATAAGCAGGGAGGTCTCTCTCTTCCAGACCTTTGATTACACTGTTGTGCCTTCCAATTAAAGAATATCAGATTTCTTGCTAGAAAGTCAGAACAGTCGCAACTGGGACGGCTGTTTACCGCTATGCTTACCCCTTTGCGTCCTGATAAGTTGCTGTATAATTTTGGGGACCCTAAATTCTTTAAGCAGGTTAAGCTAAAAGTGCCCTAGGCAGCACTGACGATCTGGGTATATGTCATAAAGGTCTTTTGGATCAATTACTACATAGACATGGCCCCTGGGAATCCCGGAGTGGTTATTGGATAAACTTAGCTACCCATTCAGGAAAGGAAATTTCAATACATGAGAGGCCCTGAGGAGTGGGAACGGCCTGATCGACTGGCAGGCACTGTGGTCCTTTACAGGGGGCGAAGTTTACAAGTTCAAGTATTTCCAGTTATGCTCTTGGTGGTCTGCCCAGGGCAGGGAAGCGAAGACTGACCATTCGGAACATGAAGTTTTATTAAATAAGTTTAAGCAGATCCAAAAGGAGGTTTCACATGGGTGTTGGGACTTATTAGAAGCAGAGGATAAAGAGAGTGTTGCTCCACACAGGGTGTGGGAGAAAAACCTGCCGCAGATTGATGTCGCCGATCTCTGGCACGTATCTATGTCTTTTGTGTAAAGGTGTTGCGCTTGCACTATTTAAACAAAATCATCTGTTTACTCTCTCTAGGGTATATTGGACACCCCAGAGACTGACCAAGTTCTCCCAGGAATGGCCAAGCTGTAAGAGGTGAGATTTGAGGGGAGCAGACGACCTACAAATGTTTGTGGACTGAACCAGGCTAGAATCATTCTGGGGGAAAAAAAATCAGAAGGCATCTAAAGGAAATCGAAGGGCATGTAGTTACGGTAAGCTACCCCTTGATATTTTTTTGGGATAGACAGGGAGCACGATTGTCTTGTAGCTCACCAAAGGGATCTGTTTCTCATTTTAATCCTACTTGCAAAAAGGAAAATCTGTAGAAAATGGACAGTGACTGCTCTGCCATCTGAACTGGCTAGATGGAGTCAGCAAGGCAGGCCCGCAAGATAGAATTAGCACAAGAAAATAAGGGAGAGGAAAAACAGTGGTTGCTCTTTGTAGTGAGCTATGGGAATTTTGCAAGTCCAATGATTACACCACCCTAATGCTGAATCGTGACTGGTCCGTATCGTATAGTACTTTTTTTTTTAGCATGACATGAGACTCGGCTCCAAAGGAGGAGACTCTTGCCCTTCAGCTAGGTTTCCAGGGATGGGCACAGCCTGAGTGTTTAATGAGAACAAAAAAATAAAAACTTTCAAAAATGTTAACAAAGTACAATAAACTGATTAAAGGTACAAAATTATATTAATTCAATAATCTCTGTAAACAATAAAGCTCAAGACAACAAAGAAAATGAACGTGGAATAGCCATGCTTTGATACAACATCACATAGAATGGCTTGTGGTTCTCTAAACAGCGTAAGTCACAATTAGTTCTAAGTTCACATTTTTTAATGCAATGAAAAATTGGCAGATCATATTTAAAGTGAATCATGCTGTCAGATATAATTTCAAGCACTGTAAAGAAAAAAACATTCAGGATCATGATATTCAACGGTTGTACTATAAATACTATAATTATGGTACTGTGAAAGGTTCGACCATCTTGACTGGAAAAACACAAGTGTCCTCAAACAACTTTTGATGTAAACCATAGGAAAGTAAAGAGAACTGAAAAGAGGTCACAGTCCAGTTGCAAAGCACTTCCCCACTCTTTCCACACATTTCTTCAACATCAAAGGAACAGAATAGCATTAAAAAAAAATATATACGCTTCAAGCCAAGGAACATTTTTAAATGTACTCCGAGCTTAGCAATAAAATGTCATTCGGGAGGATCATGATGGCATTGGTAAATGCGTTACGTTTGTCCCGCCTTGAGGCTGTTTTTGTCACGCCTTGCAGACCGCCCCTGTTACATGGATTATTGCACAACAGACAATATACTTCAGAGTGGGGAAATATATTTTTTCTTTTGCCTTTCCCCTTCATGCTGTATGGCGGTTATGGCGCTCACAGCGCAAACTCGATCGGCGTTACTGGAGCGCTGGTCACATTGTTCACTGTTACCTAATCAGAGTCATCTCTTGTGGGTCTCCCCATAAAACACTTGAGATTGGTAAATGCTTTACGTAAAACATAAATCCTCAAATCGAAAGGCTCTCCCAGCACATATTCACTGCACTCGGGAAACTTGCCCCATAATGCTTTGCAGGGCATTACTTTTACAAAAATGTTTTGCTCATAACTCAGCCTGGGGTGGTCCTAGGACAATGGGACCACCACCAAAACGTTCACCATGACACACTATAGGTCATCTCCGGGTCCCTACACTAGGTTAGTAGGGACCCCAAAATAATAACTGCTCCCACCATTCAGTCTCTTAAGCTTTTTCATGGCTAGAACTTTTGTTTTACAGCTGGAAATAGCTTATGTTTTAAGGGCCTTGTTTGCAATATCATTTCTACAGGCCTGCTACCCATGAAAATGCATAATGCTCTATGCCCTCTTGGGGCTGAATATACGGTTACAATGCATTATTTATTTATTGTTATTTTCTTTTTTGTGATTGTGCTCTCTAGGGGCTAACTACATGATTACATGACTATGTTGTTTACAAATGCTATTTTCATTATGGTGTTCTCTAGGAGCACGTCTAAGCATTACAGTCATAGCAACATACTACAATTGTTGTGCCCTCCAGGGGCTAACAATATAATTACATGATCATGTTTCTTACAAATGCTATTTTCATTATGGTGTTCTCTAGGAACTGTTCTAAACATTACAGTCATATCAACATACTACAATTTGTGTCGTTCTGCCCTCTAGGGGCTAACTATATAATTACATTACCATGTTTCTTACAAATGCTATTTTCAATATGGTGTTCTCTAGGAGCTGTTCTAAGCATTACAGTCATATCAACATACTACAATATGTGTGGCACTGAGCCTGTGTTGGTCTTAGGACAATGGGACCATCCTCAAAACATTCACCCCAACATGCTCTTTCTGTCTACATCACCTCTGGGTCCCCACACTATGTTAGTGGGGGCTCCAAAATAATAACCCCTACCACCATTCATTATCTTTTTAAGTTCTCTTATGGCTGGAACTTTTGTTTTACAGCTGGGACAAGTTATATTTTATGGGCCTTGTTTGTAATATCATTGTAATAGGCCTGCTGGCCTTGAGAATGTATAATGCACTATGCTATAAGGGGCTACATATATGTTTACACTACATTACTTTCTCCCACTCTTTTTTCATGTGGTTATGCTCTCTAAGGGTTGACTGTATGGTTCCGTGACCATGTTTCTTCCAAATGCTGTTTTTATTGTGGTGTCCTCTAGGGGCTCTTCTGAGCATTGTGTAGGAAGGTAGCCTCTTTCTAATCTTGTAACCCCACTTTTGGCCTGTTTGTCAGTATATGTCAGGGTGTTTTTACTGTCTCACTGGAATCCTGCTAGCCAGGACCCAGTGCTCATAGTGAAAACCCTATGGTGTCAGTGTGTTTGATATGTGTCACTGGGATCCTGCTAGCCAGGACCCCAGTGCTCATTAGTTTGTGGCCTTTATGTGTTCCCTGTGTGGTGCCTAACTGTATCACTGAGGCTCTGCTAACCAGAACCTCAGTGTTTATGCTCTCTCTGTTTTTAAAATTGTCACTGCAGGCTAGTGACTAATTTTACCAATTCTCATTGGCACACTGGAACACCCTTATAATTCCCTTGTATATGGTACCTAGGTACCCAGGGTATTGGGGTTCCAGGAGATTCCTATGGGCTGCAGCATTTATTTTGCCACCCATAGGGAGCTCAGACAATGCTTACACAGGACTGCCACTGCAGCCCGAGTGAAATAACGTCCACGTTATTTCACAGCCATTTTACACTGCGCTTAAGTAACTTATAAGTCACCTATATGTCTAACCCTCACTTGGTGAAGGTTAGGTGCAAAGTTACTTAGTGTGTACGCACCCTAGCACTAGCCAAGGTGCCCCCACATTGTTCACAGCAAATTCCCCGGACTTTGTGAGTTCGGGGACACCATTACACGTGTGCACTACATATAGGTCACTACCTATATGTAGCGTCACAATGGTAACTCCGAACATGGCCATGTAACATGTCTAGGATCATGGTATTGTCACCCTAATACCATTCTGGTATTGGGGGGACAATTCCATGCATCCCCGGGTCGCTAGCACAGAACCCGGGTACTGCCAAACTGCCTTTCTGGGGTCTCCACTGTAGCTGCTAACCCCTCAAACAGGTTTCTGCCCCCCTGGGGACTGTGCAGCCTGGTACCAGGAAGGCAGAACAAAGGATTTCCTCTGAGAGAGGGTGTTACACCCTCTCCCTTTGGAAATAGGTGTGGAGGCCTGGGGAGGAGTAGCCTCCCCCAGCCTCTGGAAGTGCTTTGATGGGCACAGATGGTGCCCATCTCTGCATAAGCCAGTCTACACCGATTCAGGGATCCCCCAGCCATGCTCTGATGCGAAACTGGACAAAGGAAAAGGGAGTGCCCACTCCCCTGACCAGCACCTCCCAGTGGAGGTGCCCAGAGCTTCTCCAGTGTGTCCCAAACCTCTGCCATATTGGATACAGAGGTGTTGGGGTACAATGGACAGCTCTGAGTGGCCAGTGCCAGTAGGTGACGTCAGAGACCCCCTCTGATAGGTGCTTACCTTTCTCAGTAGACAATCCTCCTTTTTGGGTAATTTAGGGTCTCTCCTCTGGGCTATTCCTCAGAGAATGAATGCAAGAGCTCAGCAGAGTTCCTCTGCACTTCCCACTTCGATTTCTGCCAAGGATCGACCGATGACTGCTCCAGGACGCCAGCAAAACCGCAAAAAAAGTAGCAAGAAGAATACCAGCAACATTGTAGCGCCTCATCCTGCTGGCTTTCTCGATTATTTCCTGGTGGTGCATGCTCTGAGGGCTGTCTGCCTTCACCATGCACTGGAAGCCAAGAAGAAATCTCCAGTGGGTCGACGGAATCTTCACCCTGCCAACGCAGGCACCAAACTTCTTCATCACCGGTCCTCTGGGTCCACTCTCATCCTGACGAGCGTGGTCCCTGGAACACAAGAGCTGGTTCTAAGGGTCCCCCACAGTCCAGTGGCCCTTCTGTCCAAATTTGGTGGAGGTCCTTGACTCCCCACACCAGACAGTAATCCTGTGTACTGCATGATCTGCAGCTGCTCCGGCTTCTGTGCACTTTTACAAGGATTCCTTTGTGCACAGCCTAGCCTGGGTCCCAGCACTCCGTCCCACATTGCCCAACTCGCTGAGTTGGAATCCGACGTCGTGGGACCCTCCTTTGTGACTCTGACTCGACCTGCTGTCCTCAGATCCTCTAAGTGCCTGTTCCGGTACTTCTGCGGGTGCTGCCTGCTTCTGTGGGAGATCTCTGAGTTGCTGAGCGCCCCCTCTGTCTCCTCCTCCAAGGGGCGACACCTGGTCCTTCCTGGTCCCCAGCAGCACCCAAAATCCTCAACCACGACTCTTGCAGCTAACAAGGCTTGTTTGCGGTCTTTCTGCGTGGAAACACTTCTGCATCCTCCAGCACGCCGTGGGACATCTTCTGACCAAAGGAGAAATTCCTGGCACCTTCCGTTGTTGCAGAATCTTCGGCTTTTTCCGCCTGGAGGCAGCCCCTTTGCACCTTCATCTGGGGTTTAGTGGGCTCCTGCCCCCACTGGAGACTTGCGTGACTCCTGGACTTGGTCTCCTTTCTTTACAGGTCCTCAGTTCCAGGAATCCCTCTTCAGTGTTTTGCTGGTGGTTGTGGTTCTTGCAGAATCCCCTACCTCGACTATACTGTTTTTCTGGGGTAGTAGGGTAACTTTACTCCTACTTTTCAGGGTCTTGGGGTTGGGTATCTTGGACACCCTTAGTGTTTTCTAACAGTCCCAGCGACCCTCTACAACCTACCATAGGCCTGGGGTCCATTTGTGATTCGCATTCCACTTTTGGAGTATATGGTTTGTGTTGCCCCTAGGCCTATTTCTACCTATTGCATCCTATTGTGATTCTACATTGTTTGCACTACTTTTCTTACTGTTACTTACCTAATTTTGGTTTGTGTACATGTAATTTGTGTATATTAATTACCTCCTAAGTGAGTGTATCCTCTGAGATACTTTTGGCATATTGTCACTAAAATAAAGTACCTTTATTTTTAGTAACTCTGAGTATTGTGTTTTCTTATGATATTGTGCTATATGATATAAGTGGTATAGTAGGCGCTTTGCATGTCTCCTAGTTCAGCCTAAGCTGCTTGGCCATAGCGACCTCTATCAGCCTAAGCTGCTAGAAACACCTCTTTTCTACTAATAAGGGATAACTGGACCTGGCACAAGGTGTAAGTACCACAGGGTACCCACTATAAGCCAGGCCAGACTCCTACACATAGCAGTCAACATACTATAATATTCACAACACAAAAACTCCCCCATAATGCTTTGCAGGGCATTAATTTTACAAAACATTTTTGCTCATAACTCAGCCTGTGGTGGTCCTAGGACAATGGGACCACCTTCAAAGCGCTTTTTATGTATCATCTCTGGGTCCCACACTAGGTTAGTGGGGATACCAAAATAATAACCCTTCCCACCATTCAGTGTATTTTAAGCTTCTTCGTGGCTACAACTTTTGTTTTACAGCTGGGAGAAGTTTTGTTGTAAAGGCCTTCTCTGTAATATTATTGCAGTAGACATGCTAGCCCTAAAATCACCCTCTAGGGGCTAAGCATATGGTTACACTGCATTACTTTCACTTATTTTTTTGTTGTTGATTGAGTTATGCCCTCTAGAGGCTAACAATATGGTTATATGAAAATGTTTCTTACAACTGATATTTTTGTTATGGTGCCCTCCAGGGGCTGTTTTGAACATTACAGTCTAGTGCCAAAAGGTTCTTTCTGATAAAGAATTATATGATAATTCTATATGTTTTAACAATTTCCTCTTATTTCAATTATGACCATGATTCTGGTCAGCTTAGCATCCGTATTACACTATGACTGTTTGAACAACCTTGGGTGATCCTTCTAGTTTATTTTGTCCTCTATGGCTGTCTTGTGTCTTTTTTTGGGGAATTGTGTTAGCCAGCCAGCAACTCTGATGGTGAGGTGGTGAAAGTGGTATTCTATTGGAATTAGCATGGCAGATTTAAATTAACATGCTAAATGGCAACATTTTCCTTTTTTTTTTGCAGATAGGGGAAGAAGCTAACTGGAAGTGCTTTAGTAATATGCATGGCCACTGGAATTATATGGCAGGAACAGAAGAAATTATGAGGCAGGGTTGACAAATTTATGTGGCAAGAAAAGTCCAGTTATTAATTTACAATTGACAATAGCTGTAACCCAAGAAAATTAGACCTATTGCATTGCAAATGCGTGTGGATCATTTACACCCTTTACATTTATACGTATAGCATTTGATGGTGTCAATTTCAGTATCTTCATTTTTGGCTTTCTTCTGTCACTTGATTGTGTGACTGTATTTTAATTGGTGGTATTTGTAGCTCCTTAATGCTCTTTAAACACCTTTATTCACTACTGCCTTTGCCTTTTTGGCCTTTTATTTGCTCAAATAGTGCAGTCTGTTACATTTATACTGACCATTACCTTCTTTTTGCTGCTTAAGCAGCTCATATATGAGCACCTTGCAGGAAACTGTCAACATCTTGGTCTGGCCACTCGGTGCCCACACATGCACGTCACCTGCAACCCATAAAACCTACATGTGTCAGCCATCTTGAGTGATTAAGTTCTCCTCAACCAATCACAGTGACCCTCGGTTAGTGGCAATCAAGGATTGCAAAAGACCAGCACATTGAATCAACCTTGATGCAATGCAAGAAAGGGCTTATAATGTAGCACTGTTATTGTATGCATGTGCGCTCACATGCATACAATAACAGAGGCATCAGTGTTTGGAGAGAAAGGGGACGTGTGATTAGAGGGAAGGTGATATCGTAGTTGTTATCTGGGTCTGTCAGCCCCAACTGAGAGAAAAAACACTGTTAAACTGTTTATGTAACCCTGTGCACCTCTGAAGTACCTTGGCTATGATAGGGATACAACTGTCTGTTCCTTGCTAACAATTGCAGAGATATTTCATCACAAATTATCTAAAGAGGCTATAGAGATTATTTTGTGGAAGCAAGATGAAGAGATTAGGATTATATCACACTAGTAACACACTAGACTTGCTCCTGTACCACTTATAACTTTTTAGTACAATTCTTACCTTAAAGTCTGTAGGAAAATGTGTTAGATGCGACTAATCAAAGAAGAACAGGTGAGTTTGGTATAATTCTAAACATGCCTCCTACACATGAATACAGGACTGGTAAGTAAAATTTGCTAACACTAATGAGGGCAAAGAACAAGCTACTTAGCTTCGGAAATGCTCTTTCTGGTGGATACTCCCTCGAACCTCAGATTCCTTGCCCCTTGAGAATATTCCCAGGTGCCAGACTGAATACATTAGGTTTTTCAACATAGCCCTGTAAGCCAGTAGGTGGCGTTGTGTGGCTGTGTCAACCCCACTCCTGCCCCGGAAGTGATGCCTGGAGCAGGATATAAGGGCCACTCAAGCACACTGACATCAGTTTCTTAATTGACACAGTGAGCCCTCGGACGCAGAGCTCAAAAAACCAATTATTTCCTCCAGTGTGTAAATCTCTAATGTGGGACATCGTTGGATGATAACTAGTCAATTCCACAGAATAGAATGAATTAATTTTATTTTATTAGTTAATTAAAACCATAAAAATATTCCTTCAGCATATAATTAACAGAACAGTAATGGTACTCTAAAACATTTATATTGCAATAACAATTATGAAATAAAAACAATTTGATAGTTTCTGCAGATTTGCCCCCTCTTAATTCCAGTTTCTGGTACATGGCTAAGTTACAGGGACGGCTGGATGCGCAGAGACGTTACCTAAGAGCCTTCCTCTTTTTGATATATTTATTCATAGTAGGTGGAATTTGTTTCCATTGGCACCATCCCTATCACTAGCTTGTTTTGGCACATGCAATTTTGGAGGAAAAAATTTCCAAAAATGTAACCAGCCTAATATTCAAAATGATGCTTCATGGATTAAATGCTTCAGTTAAAGCTTGTCTGCATGATCTGATCCCTCAGACATTTAGTTCTTTTTTCAATAAGCATCTTCTTTCAGCAGCCAAGGCTGGGCAAATGCAGACCACGTGCACCAGATTTTCTACCGCCAGATAACATAAGCAGCACTCATGGGTATCAGCTAGCGACCCCTTCTTCCATTTTGGCATGAGGTCTAGCACAGAATAGGGAGGCAGGAGGAGGGCTGTAGGAAATTTGCAGTTTAGAGTATCCACCAGAAAGAGTGTTACCAAAGGTAAGAATCTTCTGACTTCTAACTGCAGATGCTGCAATTCAAAATAAATATACAAGCAGTACCGCCACAAGCGGTTGGTCTATCGAGTGACTTAGACTAAAAAGTCCTGCAGGATCAAACAGCCAAAATGGCCTTCTCCTTCAGACCTGGTTATCAAGGAAGTAGTGTTTTCTGAACAGGAGTAGAGATCTGAGCTTGGCAGATGTCAAGGGCAGACATTCTCCATGCCGCGCAGTGTTAGCCTTAGCTCTGGTAGAATGGACCTGCAATCCCTATGGGGCTTCTTTTTGGACAGTGCATAGCAGATTTTAATACAAATTACACTCAACTGTGAAAGAGATCTTTTCTAAACTGCCTTGTCTTTCTTTGACCCAAATAACACCACAAAGAGCTGGCTGTCCACCTGATGGTCCTTGATGCGATCAATGTAAAAGGTTAGCATCCTTCTGGAGTCTAAACGGTGGAGTTTCGTATCTTCTTAAGAGGGGAGAGGCACAGCAAGGAATGTCAGACATGTGATGGACTGTCTGACATTAAAGGGAGACACCGCCTTTATTAGAAACGCTGTTCTAGTCCTCAGCATAATTTTGTTCGGAAAGAAGGTGGTGTAGATGGGCTGGACTGGAAGAGGTAGAAGCTTAATCATGTGATGAGCTGAGGTTATCGCAATGTGAAAGACTGTCTTCAGGGTCAGGATGAGTAGAGGGAAGTTTTTTAGCTGCTCAAAAGGAGGGCATATAAAAGAAGTAAGAACCAAAATAAAGTTCCACTGTAGCATCACAGAAGGCTAAAGAGGAAACATCTGGATTCAATATTTAAGAAATCACAACAGGTGATCTGAACAAGGATAGTTGGCTCGATAAACACAAAGGATAGACAGAATGTTTAATCACACCAATTGTAAACCCTTGCTGGGAAAAGATAATACAAATAACAAGACATCTGACAGTTGGCCAGCAACCACTTGGTATTACGTGCATTACAGCAAGCCACAAACTTGTCCCAGCATCCAGCGTAAATAGACTTTGTGGAAGAATGCCTGGCCTCAAGGATGACATTCACCACTTCGGGAGAAAGAAAGGAAACAGTCAACTGAGGACAGTGAATTTCCACACATGAAGGAGGCAAGGTCTCTGCAACTGAGTCCCATAATGAGCATAAATATCTATCCAGCAAGCAGATTGTGCTAACTCACCAAGAGGCCAGGCTAGCTGAAGAGAAAATGTTCTCGAAATGCCTCAAGTCTTTGATTCCCTTTCTGGAGGAGTTGTAGAAAAAGAGTTTGGGCTGATCCTGCTAGTGGAATCCTGAAAATTAGGCTTTCCGGAGTGGGGAAGAGTGCCCAAAAAAGGGGTCACCCAGAGGAGCACTGTCGCATTGTGCTCCCTGCGTCAGGTGGGCAGGAACAAGAGTTATCCCTGGTGTTTGTGAGGGTTATCATTCAAGGCTTCATCACCAGAGTGAGTACATTGCTTTTTACTTCGATAGATGGCAATTGCAGGACCAGGATTTCAGCTGCCCATCTGATGACCACAGCAAATCAGCGGTTTTCACTGAGTGACTACCCAGCCCTGTGTCAGGGGAAGCATCTAGTTCACTGGCTGCTTGTAGGTCGCGATACAAATTGTCATCATATTGTGGAGAAGATCCATCCTGATCATCTCCATCATCGCCAAAGGCAGGCTGTCTGGCTGGCTGTGGTCAGAATCCGATCGGAAAAAAAGGTCCCATTTTGTCGCAATCAGAGAGAACAAGGACTGGTCATGTTGGGACTGTTCCAGGATGCAACCTCATCAAGGCTGAGATGGGTTTGGTTCGGAGTTGGACAGGACTACAGGATAGCTGTCCTCTAGATTCGGTACTAGCGGTGATGTGGGAGACCTGAAACAGGTTTGGAAGGCAGAAATAGCAGCAAGGGTGGACCAGCGACTGGAGGCCTCAGCTGATCCTGGGGGCTCCAAGACGCAACAGAGAAATTTATAAGAAATGTACATTTTGGCAAAAAAATCACATGAGTTTTTTGAACATCTCAACCTGTAGCAATGTCACGAACCCTTGGAAAATCAGGGTGCACCCTGGCATCAGCTCCGGAATCACCTCTTATGCAAGGCACCAGGAACAAGACAGAGGAATCTTGTTGTCTTCCTGACCTCTCAGAAGGGGAGTGATGAGGCTGGAAAGAGTCCTGTTTGGACTTCTTTTTTTTTGTGGGTTTTTGACATTCCCAAAGATTTGTACTGCAAAGACGACCCATTGCAGGAGCAGCCCCAAGAGCAGGAATGGGTCTGTGCTCTCCTCTTCAAGAACAAACGGAACTTGCACAACTTACTCCGGGGTTCAGCAACCTGCATCTTGGAGATCCAACACCAAATTACACTCTTAGCACAACTTGAAGTTGTGATCTGAACCCAAAAACCATAGACATACCTCGTGGGGATCTCTCACAGACAACTGATTGTAAAGTCCCCACAAGGCTTAAACCCTTTAGTTTTGGAAAGGGACATGTTCCCTTGCACACTGGAAACTGATGAGAAAAACTTAGGAGCTAGCTTGGAGTTTGCATACGAAGGCATGGAAAGAAAGCAACTGACTTCAGCATGCTTCGGTGGGCATCACTATGGGGACAGAGCGGGATCAATGTGGAGCCGCATAGCGCAACCTACCAGAACACAGGGGCTATGTGGAAATATCTTTGGATTCCATTCTAGTGCCTCGGGTTATATTAAAGGTAAGGAACCTGCCATTAGATGTATTGATCAGAAATGTACATTTTGGTTACAGATGTTCAACTACATGTGTGAAATGGATGACAAACTGAACACTATTAAGCTACAATATAATTGAAGAGAAATTGCCTTCCCGAAGGTAGAGCATGCAAAAGATCCTTGTGTAAATAAGAAATCAACGAAATTTGTAAGAAGTCAATACCAGTGCAGGGACACAATGTGTGATCTAAAAACAAATGGCTATGTAACATCGTCTTAAAAAATTATACACCATGGCAGAGATGCAACATCTCATTGTGTAGTAAAAGTCATTATGAGAGTAGAACTGTAAATTAGAGATGTCAGACTGACAAAACAGCTTCCCGAAAAATCTATAGTGCACCAGAGTTATGAAAATATGATGTTGAATCTAGTAATTGTCTTGACAGTGTAGCATATCGTCTACATAAGACAATACATGACCCCACAAAAATAAAGCAACAAAAGATTAGCCTTACTCTGCCACTGCTTGTGAATGCTGACCAGCCCTTAAAAAGTAGAGTCCACGTCGAAGCCAGGCCCATTTTACCGTTCCAGCACTGGCTCTATTAGTCACAGTTGTTAAAATTGCCAAGGCAGCTTCCTAAAAAGAGAAATAGTCACACTTTAGAGAGACAGTGCCAAACAGATACGAAACACAGCAAGGATTTCACACATTAGTTATCAAGGAAGTAATATTTTGGAAATGGTGAAATGTTTATAGCAGCTGATGCCAAAGCCTGTAAGTGCTATTCAGACAAATGCCTACAACTAAATCACCAACAATGAAAAGAACAGTAAATTTGTCTCAAAGTTTTATTTTCAGCATCAAAAGACGTTATAATTATTAACTATTAAAACATGCATCACTGCCCAGAACAGGGAAACATTTTTAATGTAATTTACATATGGTTTGCAAATCAGATAACATGGCAAATAGGGTTCCTTTAGGGCCAGAGTTGTCATAAATGCAACGATACCATTTCATCTCTTGATCTACAGAGGTTGGTGCACAGAGCCTACACAATGGTTGCTTGTGAGGAAGAACAGATTGTAAGGAATTGAAAAGGGGGTCTACTACGACAACAATATAACCGATACAATTGTTACTCTTACATTTTAGAGATGTGCACCATATTTGAACTCTGATAGAGTGGTATCTGGGAAAGAATTATGGGCTGGGAAGAAGTCAATCACATGTGAAACATATGTCTATACCTATGTCCCTTCCAGCTATTCAAAGGTTATATCTTCACATAACTGTATAACGGTCTCATAGCCACAGCTACACCTTTGAGTACAGTTAGCAGTATGGTGGTGAAGAGTTTGGGTAGGCTGTTCTACAAACCACAAAGCCATAAGCCACTCTTGTAAAACTTGAGCTACTTGAGACCATTAAAGATTTTCAGAGCTGGTGAGGTAGTTATTGAGATGAACAGATAAGAAGCTAGCTGCGTACAAACTAGTTTTTCCAGCTATTGAGATCAAGTAAGATATAATCTCACGCTAATGTCTGGTGTTTTTGTATTCTTTAATATCATATGTTTGTATTTGATAATCTTCACAGGAATAAATAAGACTATGCATAGTTCATTTGAGATGTAACTTGTTTGCAGTAAAAATGTTTCCAAACACTGCTGCAGAGTATGTTTTGCAAAATCATGCCATATTCAAATTTAAATAGGTAATTTTCAACAATATGTTAAACTTCTGAATGAGCTTAGGATCCTCATGTATTACATGCACCTGATTACTTTACAATATTTCACAAATTATTGAGCCACATTAAAGACATTTTCTGGATTCTCACTTAGGGATTACTTTTAAAAATGTGATTGATCTAGTAGCAGAAACACGCACCTTCAGGCCCGCTGAACCACAGTAAAACAAGCAGCACTGACATCACAAATACATTTGCACATTTTTGATGGACGAATGAATTTTACATAATAAAAAGTTTTAAATGATGAAATACCATATCACCAAGCTCCACACTTAAGTCCACAGCTGCTGCTCCTGCATCTGCATCAGTGGCGTCAAGCTCAAAAGCTTTCCTATAGCAGCCACGTGCTCTGACTGGGTCTTTAGCAACATCTTTATAGTAATGACCTAAATATAAAAACACCTTTCCAAGATATGGGTCCAGCTTTGCAGCCTGTAAAAATAATATAATATTTCGTGAATGATGTCAGTTTAATGTCAAATTTTATACTTCGGACTACAATATGAACAGTTTATAGGTGCATAAATGACAACTATCTAACTCAATCCCACTCGTTATTGCCATTGGGAGAAAAATGGGTTGTGTTGGCCTGGCTAGGTCTCCAACCTATCCACTGGTTGCGACACACAGATCTCATCAGCAGGCTTTCAATCCACAGAAATCTCTCTCAGTTCAACCATCTCTAATTTAAGCCAGTGTCAGGAAGTATGGATTTGAACATCTTCCCTTGCTAACCTATAACATGCATTGACAAAACCGATAGGTCTGGCCTTGGCAAGGATTCTTTTTTTCTTTCCAGGCATATGCCATAGGCGTTAAACATGTAAAAGAAAGACAAACTGACAATGTAGAAATGTCTAAAGGAGGCATACTAATGTTTGAAAAAAAAAAATATATAAAAAGACACTTCTGAAAAATAACCCATCGCAAAAATATATATTTTTCAAACTAAGGAAGAAATGTAAGCAGAGGTTGGCCTACCAGCCCTGCTTTATAGGGGGATGCATATATCTGCAAGAGCAGAAGGCCCTAACCCACAGTGATCAGGGCAAATGGCTAAAATGCTGTTCTCTGTTGTGGATGGAAGCAAAATTGGAATGTCTCTTGAATAGACCAATGAATAAAGATACCTAACCAAAAGCCCCTCTATGTATACATATCTATATGCGTTTTATTATGGTTTGTTGGCAAAACATCCGGCTGGCTAGACTTAAAATGAGGGCCAGGTTCTTATATCCATTTTACAGTTTATTGGAGGAAAATCTGTAAATGTACTGTAAGAAATGAAGCTATTAATGGAATAAAGATCATCAGCCTTCAAGATGATCAAAAGGGATGGTTTATTAAAAGTTCTGTCAAGCGTTATCAGAATAGAACAAAGAAATCGTTTTTGGGGGATGTCGCTCTTTCCATCTCCAATTACAGATCCCACTCTCCTTCCTCAGGAGTGAAGGAATGCGGCTGATAAAAAAAAAGGATGCACTACAGTAAAGATATGGTGTCAATTGTGCAGCTGCAACAGCACCATTGCAAAAACAATGTTAAACCAATTAATCTCACATTAACAACTTATTAACACACATAAATTAGGTCTGCCTTGGGCCTGTGTAATGGATGAATTATGTTAATATGTTCTCCCTTTTCAGAAGGTTTGGCAGCTATGACTACAGTGCATTCTATCAAGGGGACTTGATAGGCTAAATACAAGATGTTTAGCAAGTCCGAGGGAATGGTAAAATGGAAACTTCATGGGATTGCATGAAGCCCATGTACACAGAGGGTGCAGCGACAAGTTGACAATTATATGCAATCACAGCATGATGGAGGTCGTGTAAGAATAGATTTAACACAGCAACAGTTCTGTTTTCCGAGGCAGCATGGATCCGAGAACACAGAGTGCATTCTATTAAGGACCTCTTAAAAAGCTTTGGAGAGATAAAATATGCTGTGGCTCTCAAAATCACCACAGCAACCACGAAAGGCAATTAAATCAGAGAGCCCATGTGGCGATACAGAGTGCTTCTTATACGAGTTTTAAAAACAACGGTTGGAAAGTCTAACCATGGCACACAATTCTTATAGATACAAAGCTATGCATCTCGAACCATGTATAGTTTGATTAAAGTAGACTGTGGTCAATGAATAAGAAAAAGACAACAATTTATGAAAGCAATTAAAAAATATCAAAGCCACAGCCATTCATTAAAATGGGTGTTTACTACAGTACCTTCAAAAACTGATTTAGGGCTTTTGTTCGATCGTTCCGCGTCTCTTCACCCATGGACCAGTAGGTCAACCCCAAGAGGCAATAATAATCTGCACAGTCAGGCTTCTTTTCGATCGCTTGTTGCAAGCTGGTGTAGGAAGAAATAAAGGATTTGAGATTTCATGCTTTCTATTAAAAATAGGACTTTTTAGAGTGAGTGAGTATGTGCGTGCGTGCATGTGTGTCTCTCGGTCTTACCTTAATTCTGCCATTGCATAGTTTTTATGTGCATAATGTAGACGTCCTGTCAGAGCATAGCCTTCTGACAACTGAGGATGTGAATGCACGAGTCCTTCGGCAATCTATTAAAAGAAAATCCTTCATTTTGAATAGCAAGGGGCAATTATGACATTTATAAACAGGCAAACCTCAAATACTGGAGATGGAAGAAAAGATGGAACTAACCTTTGATGTTTTATCATACAAAACATTGTTCAAATACGCCCAGCCCTTGATGGATAACAGCACCGGGTCAGTGGCAGCATCTGGAATCTAAAAACAGTTTTAACAGCATTTTGTATGGAAATATCTATTCCTTACCACTGCTTCATCCCTATGTGTATTGCCAACTGGTTAAATCCATGCTACCATGCTGTAGATCTGGAATCTAGTGTTATTTATTATCATGTCTATCTACTGGCTATATAGGGTGTTACTCTTATCACATGTCACCTTAATCCGGGGCAAATCAGTGAGAGATACATTTGTAGGCTCGCTGCTCCAGGAAGCTCTCAATGCATCCTCCAAGGGTAACTCATGGCCCACAGCTTCAACTGGTCACTGACCAGTAAACAAAAATGAACTTGAATAGGGAAGGGTGTACAGTGCTGATACGAAAGGCTGCATAGAGATGAAACTTTATTACAAGTAAATGATCAACCTAAAGGGCATCTGTGTAGATTCAGGCTGGTTGAGGGGGAAGAGTCGTATTATTGAGAGGTAGTGCAAGCACCTGAGCAAGACGTACAAGCATGCAGAATATGGAAACACAGTGACAGAAAAGGCATACTTTCACAATTATTTTGGGAGCTTAAGCTGTTGAAGTGGTCTTCTGTAACTATGGAAAATGGTGAATGTGTGTGCCATCTCTGATGATACAAGGTCCAATTAACTTATGGATAAGTCACATGGCAAAATCTAGCTGTGTATGAGGCCATGTTTCCAGGAAGAGAGTTGTACAGACGAGTAATCTAAAGGATTAGTATAGAATCTCTTAACCAGTGGCTTTTTATGTTAGTTCTTTACTAGAATGTCCTGCCATTACATTACAACTCTAAAGGAGTATACCTGCCTTTGGTTGGAAATGGATGTAAAGAGAGGCTTAACAATAACGTATTGCTTTGTAAGGAATGATTATTATTTGTATTTTGCCTTATCATTGCTTTTGTTATTTAAAAGGTTTTTGGTCTTTGCTCAGTTATACTCCGGTCCTTTAGCAAATGGCCGAAAAAAATAAAGGAGATGAGCATACCTACTGTCTTAATCACATGTTATTTAACCACTACATCAAAATTTGAATATTTCTAAAATAATTTACATTTTATTTACTTCTCATATGCCTTTTAATGGGTTACCTGACACAGGCCTTATTTAGAGTTTGGAGGCTGTCCTAGCCGACAGATTAATTAATACTAAAATAAACTAAAAATGCATGATGTCAATGGCAATACAAAGACAGTAGACGAGGCATCTAAAACTATTTGGCAAATGTGTTACTCCGTCAAACTAACTAAGCCCCATCATCTTTATTACACCGTTCATAAAATTATGATTTTGGCCTATATGCATTGAGAATGATAATTAATTATGTATTTTTCCTGTGCTATTTAGAAATATGGACTTATCAAATATACGGCTATTTTCACCTGAGGGAAAACGTTACAATTTCTACGAGCTATGCTGTTGTGTTTTGGTTATTCTGTTTGTAGAAAACACAATAAAACGTTTTGAACATAAAAACAGATGCTTATGAAATACATGATCTGAAAGCCTCAAATGTTCTGTTAGTTTCACATGGACTGAAAATCTGTGGCAATGCATTCGTGCTAGGAGGGCATTGTGTGATCAAATAAGGCATTAGGGAAAGTGTTTATGCCAAGCTATATGACTAATGTGATATGGCCCTGGACCCCCTCATATTTCAGTTGCACAGAACTTTACATTTCATCTCAACTTTTCATTTCATACATTTCCCCTAAATAAACCCTGGTAGGTATGGGTACCCCAAAGATGCTAAATTCACAATTAGAGGGGAAAAGCATTACCTCTTCTATGGACTTCACTGCTTCTTCTAAGTAGCCGGGATCACCGTCTCGGATCATAGCTTCTGCTTTCACTTGTAATATAAGCTTTTTTATATGAAGATTGCCAACAGATGCATTACACTGCATTAGCGTCTTCAACGCTGGAAATTAGAAGAAATACAAAAGTCTTGTTTCTAATTTATCATCAAATCATTATTCATAAACAAGTTACTTTGCCTCTTTTTGAAGTACCTGCTAGAGCAGTCAAAAACAAATTAGAATTAATTCTGTAGCAGGCTTCTCCAAAGAATAGCTCATGAGCTACTGGAAGGGCTCAGGCAACTGCAAGTAGTTCTCCTATGAGAAGGCTAGCCTATTAAATGAGAAGCTTTCGCTTGGTTGAATGAATGTATTATACTAAAATTACAAAATGTATGTTCAAGAAAAAATAAGTGTTTTTTTCAGAACTCACAGGCGGATATTTAAAGAAAAATTGCTGATTAACAAAATATATTTAAAACTGATATCTGAGTGATAAATGGTGCCAAACTGGGGAAACCTATTACTAATATTAATATTTTGGTGCCAGGGGCATTGCAACTATGTACAAACATTCCAAATGCATAACATCTTTTTGACATTAGAGCAGGTTAACGAGCATGAAGCACTGAGGTGATTACAGCTATTGATCTGCAAATGGTGGTCACTAATGCAATCTTGTCTAATGTGGTCACTGTTATAACAAGGATTATACCTGTTAGCACCTCTGGATGATTTTGATGGAACATAAGTAGATGTCATCACAGAAAAGGTTAAAGACCCCTGTTCTAGAGTATAACTGCATAATCATCTAGAAAACTTAGTTGACACTCTCCCACCCCTTAAGTACTTTCAATGGCTTTTGAAGGTTTGATCAGCTAAACTTGAACTCTATGCTCTGATCCGAGCAACAATAGCAACAGCTATACCAGATTTAAGTGGAATTCTGCATATTGTATGAAAGCACTTAGCCAGAGTTGGCAAAGCCAATAGGCCTCGCCGTTTTTACCTAATCGCTTTGCCAATGATTTCTGCTGGTGCTGTGCAGGCTATAACCAGGTCCTGTCATTGCTTTAACTGGGTAGAATGAGTATTCTAAATCCATTCCTACCCATTGGAGGTATGGTCAAGGGTGAAAACTAAAACCTCCCTTTCAATATTTACATACTAAATGAACTACAGATTGCAAATTACGTGGTTCAATATTCCAAAATCACAGTTCTGGAAAGAAAAAGAAAATGCCGGCTGCATGTCACACTATATATGTTGATCCTCTCTTGTAGAAATGTAGGCTGTGTTCATATACATTATTTTAACCATGAATCTCTAAGCAGCAAGACTGTTAATAAAATAAAATAATAAGAAACAGCATAGATGGTGCGTCTGCCGAGAGCAACAAGTAGCAAGATGGTGAACACACTGATTTTCCTGCTGGAACACGAATAAAGGGGTATTCTTAATGGGACCCCGAGCAGCTGCTTACATATGTGGAATTACAGTGGGAACCCAAGTTAAACCACCCGAAATGTTCCTTGCTTTGAGTTGGCAAAATGTCAAGGTGGGAAACATCAGGGAGATGGCACAGCCCTCTCATTGTCTTTGTCCGTTACCAGGCAAAATATAAATTATTCAGAAATTAGAATTGGGGGTCTAAGTGAGGAGAGGCTGACAAGTGGCATTCTGTAGCGTTGTTGGCGCTACAGAAGGTTGTAAAGGAGGAGGAAATGTACGGTGCAATCCAGAACACTGGTAGAACATAGCTTAAGTATCAGTTGAGAAACAACAGGTTACCCCAGCCTATGTGGAAAACAAAGCAGCGAGAAGGCAAGTGGTGAGAAAAGGATCCACGAAGAGGGCAGATCTCCGGGAGGAGAAGACAGCTGGTCGTTGAAAGGAAAATGGTGGTTAAAAAGCAGGAGGACTCAAGGGAGATAGGTGTGGATGGTGAGGAATGGAGTTGGAGAATCGGGAGAATGAACTACAAAGGGGAGATGGAAGAGAAAAAAGTGGTCATAAGGGTAAAGAGTATTTAAAGAAAATGTTAATAGATAAGAAGAGGCTTACATGGAGATTACCATCTTTGGGTCTGAGAGTTGGTTGTTATGGAAGACATAGTGGGGACTACAATTTAGAAGGGAATAGGGGGCACAAGAGAAGGTTGTGCAAGCTAGGAAACAATGTACACAGCATGTACCAAACACGTAAGAAACAATGGTACAGTTTTGGGAAAGAACACTGGT
Organism: Pleurodeles waltl; assembly: GCF_031143425.1. NCBI lineage: Eukaryota > Metazoa > Chordata > Amphibia > Caudata > Salamandridae > Pleurodeles > Pleurodeles waltl. The sequence goes on from NC_090436.1 coordinate 529,455,513, forward strand.
GCTGGGGCCTGGTTAGCAGGAATCCAGCACACCCTCAGTCAAGACAGCATCTATGTCAGGTAAAAAGTGAAGGGTAGCTTTGCCAAAAGGGACACTTTCCTACAAAACCTGACTTTGGAAATAGCACTGGTTGACAGATATTTTAGGAGTCTTTACGCAGCATAACATCTTTTGAGGTTGGTGGTGAACAGACTGCACACTCATTTTCAGTCAGTAATTTTACAGCATTTAGTGAAGTCGCTATTTCTTTCATAAACAACGAATACTAAAGTTATTGCAATAACTAAGGTACATGTATGTTTTGGCTTTATTGCCCATATTTTTCCCCCCAATTCAAACCTCAGCTCCGTAGTCTTTTGCCAAGACATGCTGTTAACTTTAAAGTTACTGTTTAAGGTTAAAATGTACTATGCCATGGAGTAGGCAAAAGGTTTGTGAATAGATGTCTGAATTTTTGTGATGCCATGAACTTTATATAATCTAATCTTTTCAGGCTTATTACTCCTTACATATTATTTTAGCACTCAGAGAGGCTTTGAGGAAAACAACAAAATTTAAATTTGAGGGTGAAAAATAAGATCCAGCCTATACTATATGAGGATAAGTGCAAGAGAAATTTAACTTTCTTCTCCAAAAAGTAACAGAAAGGAAATAGAACTGGCAGCAAGAAGACAAAGTAAGGTATACTGGGGGGCGACGAGGGGACACAATAGTAAAGTGGAAGCAAACAGGTGCAAGTTATCTTTGAGAAATATGAATAATATCAACAATCGTGGGTTTACTCACCTTGTTTAAGGCTATTTCGTAACCTTATACGAATAAAGAAAAATATGAAATGCAAAAACACATTAAATTCCATCGAAAATAACATTACCACATAATGTATTTCAAATGATAGAACCGAAAAAAATGGCAAAACAAATACATAATACTGTTGCAAAATATGTACAAAATAAATTTAATGGACTGTATTAAGGAACCATGCATGTCGTGTATTTTCAATAAAATACATCTTAAGCGTTTAGAAATACATATAAAATAGCCAACTGTCTGTGGTTTCTGCATTAACAGTATGTTATTTATTTTTCATTAAGACATCCGTTTACCAGGGAAGCTCTTATATTTGCGAAATAGAATTTTATGTAGCACAACATATTTTAAGCAAAGCTCATATAAGCAGTTACCTTGATTGCTGGATAATATGGCTTCCTCGTATCTGTGCATTTTCAGTTGGACCTGTGCCAGACTACACCATGCTGATGTACAGAAGCTCGCTTTTAACAACCCTATTAAATCAAAGAACGGTAGTTTTACGATCAAAACATGGGGAGAAAGAAAACAGAAGTGCATGTCCATCTAACAGACTGACTGACACTGTTCATTTAACTGCACAAAATTGAATGCTACTGATGGAAATGTAGGAATTTAAAAGGCAAACAGGTTCAGAAAAGAAATAATATATGTTGTTAGAAGCTGCAGAAAACAATATTAAATTGTCGGATTTTATTAACTTAAAGACGTTTATTTTTTTTATTTTTACCAGAATTAAGTACATTTTTAAGAACATATCTACCAGATAAAATGATCATAATGGGCAAATGCGTTGCACGTTTATCATTAATCTTATTTTCTAACTTGCAATTTTTGGGATTACTCACAGAGTCAATGTTTGCTAGCAGAGCAACCACACTGCCATTACAATATGAAATGTAAAGTTTCCTAGCCTCCTCCTATAGCCTTCTGCTTGGTACCCAACATGATTAAGGAAGAAAATATAATGCGCACCTTTAAGATGGCCAATTTCATGGCTATTATTACGTTAACAAAATAAGCGTGTCCTGTTCGTACCAGCCTGAGAACCTGTAACCATTTCAGAGTACCAGACATATGCGAAGAGCAGGCATTGCGAACTCCGCAATCAATGGCGGTATGCTGCCACCTGTTACTACTGCTCGGATTACCTCACAATGTGTCCATAAAACAAGGAGAATGTGAACATTCAGAGGGAATCATGCTGGAACTAACAGTAACAGTAGGGTATGCATGTAAAGCGCTTTTAAATTTACGCTTACTTATACAGACATTGTGAAGACTCCGATTTGAAGGTGGGAGGCATAGATTTCTCGTTTCCTAGCTCAGTGATATTTCCTGCAGCTGCAATGAAATGAAGACAAAACAGTCAAAGATCCCGCGGACCAGAGACGAGGTGTCAATGCGCAGGACAATGGTGCAGCCCCTTCCTGCTGTGGAAAGGCTGCACCTCCTCAAAGAGTACAAAATGAGTCGTGGAAGAGCTAAACATCTGCTAAAATGTGATGACGGCCCCGAGCTTCCCATATCTCGCAGATATTCATCGACCGTTGCTCTTAACAGGGCCCCTGGAACGGTTAGCCCCTCAGGACAGGTGCTGCAGGTGTGTGTGCGTGTCCCTTGACAGGAACCATTGCACGTGCATGGACTCAGCAACGATGCAACCTGCTGCACGTGGGTAGTGATGATGCTCAGTAAATCCATGAGAGCCCACACATTTGTGAAAGGAAGTGGCAATGGCGAGGGGGTGCTGAGATCCTTTCCTACTGCGAAGGCCCTCGGAAACAATACATTTGACCAGCAACTGATAAGAAGTTCAAGTTACTTTAGTCAGATGGGAGCCTTACTGCCCTAAGGGATGACAGCAAATTAGCAGCGCATCTGAACCTCTCATTCATGTGTACATATTAATATGATTTTCTTCGGAAACATCTGCCAGGTTGCTCAATAGGAAGGCTGCATAGCCTTCATCCCAACTCCTGCATCTTTCTTTGACCACCTTAAACTCCCTCTTGTCTCTGTTTCACTCGTGCAAGTTATTTTTCATCCATACTTACAATTTCTTGTGCTGGGGCAAAGTCTAATGATGAAAAGTAAGTCAAAAACCCTGAAAATGAGGGCCAGCACACCAACCTCAATTGCTAGCACACATAACGCACTGCTTCCACCCCAGTCCAACAGAAAGTCCCTGCCCTGATGCACTGCATTGTGCTAACTCACCCTTCATTATCCCAAGTGGAAACTAAAGTTTTGGAGATCAGCTTCCAAAATGGGAAGAACCAGGTACATACTTCAAACACAGGCAGGAACCTCAGAGAGCGATATCCAACATTTACATGAGGGCTTTATGAAGAGAACTTATTTTGGGGTTTTATACAGTACGGTGCGTTACCTTACAGTTATTACATAGTATAATTCCAACTGTTTCCAGGAATGTTGTCTAGCCAGATTCCTGTCATATTGCAGGGGAATGATTCCTATCCAGCATTCTTCATTCACTAGTACCACTTCAACAGTCTAGTCAAAAGTCAGTCTGAGTAACTCAGGTCCAATTTCACAAAGACTGGTGTAGGAGTAGATGTGAATTGTATTACTCTTTTATCGCGATGTATTTATGGAATCCCATAGCATCTCATGACCTTATTTCTTGTTCACCCAGGTACTGTGCTGTGACCAAAGCGTTTCTCAGATTTGTCTCAGTAATAAAATGTAACCCCTTGTTGTCCCATTTGTTTTAAGGACATTTCCTCATTCTCATTCTTCCTTATCATTTTAAAACATTTTGACAATCTCTTTTATCTCTTACTTTGCCTTTTTTATCTTTTTAACTTAAATATACCAGTACTATGCTCAAGGCATTTGGCTTAGTAGCACCACTTGCCAGAGAGATCTAGCTGACCAGTTCCTAGGATTCGAGCACTCAAAGATGACCAGGGAGACTCATGAGTTTCACCCTTGTGATGCTCCTCACTTTTCCACAAACAAAACAAAGCTAGGCAGTTCACAGATGCCTTAGATGCCAATGTTAAAGTTTAAGGGCCTGATTCACAAAAGTAACTTGCACTTTTGAATAAGTGTACTATTTTTTGCTTAGTCACAAAATCATAGTGTGAGTAATTACTAGGAAAAAAAGACAGTAGTAAGACCAACACCAGGCCTGGTCAACCACTGGTAGTGCAACACCTTCCCGTAGAAAATAATGGAGGTAGTGAATTAAAATAAACCCACACAGGAAATAATTCTGAATTACATTTAATTCAATTATGTCAAACAGTTACAAATATAAATAAATATAATTTAATGTTAAAAATATATATATAAATAATACATGGTATTTAATTATAAAATATGTTGATACCAAATTTGATCTTAAAAATTTATTTAACAATACTTTTCATTAAAAGAACGAAATACAACTCCACTAGACATGTGCGGACATCTAATGCCACCAGATTCATATTCAGCTTTAAGCGCACCAATCATATTTCACTTCCCCTGAGGGTATAGAATGTAACTGGACTAAACAGTGAGTCTAATGCAAAATGATATGGTTTGTGCCCCAGACTCTCCACAATTTGTGCCCTCTTACTGTGTCAGCTGACTCTTAACAGCTCACCTGACATCCTAGGTCAGCCCCCTAAAACAGGATGTCCTAGGCTGTAAAACCTTTTGGAGCAGAACGCTCCACAAATAAAGTTCCTTCCTATGGCACTCACTGACAGTACAGGAGATTTTCCACAATTTACTCATCAAAATGCCTCTGCTCAGGTGGATAATTTGATTCGATCAAAGATGGTTGCTTACGAAACAAAGATCTAAATATACAATTTCAAGAAATGAGCATCCCCACCTAACTTCCTACAGCTCGCCTTCCCTCCTTACCCACCACTTTGTAGTAGTTAGCTAAATAATTAAATAATGAAAAGTACAGTTGCTGTGAAGGTTGTTTCCACCACCACCTCGGGATCTTAGAAATAAAGGTGATGCAACATAAACGAAAAATAACCCAAGATAAGAATATTAATGTCAGTATGAACAGCAAACATTGCTAGATAGGAGCTATACACACACACATAAAAACACTTATAATAGGGGGTGCTGTTCCTAAAGCACGGAACGAAGAGTGAAATACCTTGAATGCAAGAAAATATTAATTGCCTACACTCAGATGAGTAAACTCAAGAGGCGTGGGTCCCACGTAAACATTCCTCAGACAAAGATAAATATAAACATGCATGAGAATGGATAAATCCTTATCTATTTTTGATTGTACTTTCACAGAAGGCGGTTTATTTAATCGCAGAATGACCTAAAGTAATCAACTATACTTTCCACCTTATTACATATAATAAACTTGTAATAATGCAGACAGGATACCCGACAACTTTGTGATGGAGTAACCGGTCAGTCAAACTCTAAATTAGGCCCAAAAAACCCAAAAAGGTGCTAAACCCTAAATCTTTCCAAAAGTACTTAAAAATAAAAAAAATATAACTTGTTCTGAAAGGAAAATGTTACTTACTGAGTAAGCATCTGTTTGTTGCATGTAGTGCTGTAGATTCACATGTGTAGGAAGCTGTCCTAGTGGTTGACAAGTTGCAAGGCTGAAAAGGACCAGCAAGGCACAGGGAACTTGACCCAAGGAGGGGAGTCCGGGGTGACCTTCAGCAGTCAGGAGAGTCACCAGAAGCAGCCCCCACAGGAAACCCACTGGCAGCAGGCACAGCAAGTCACAGTGCGGCCCAGTCAGCAAACCTGAAAAGGAGTCCCACGTCGCTGGAGCAGTAGAGAGGAGACTGTGCTTGGCAGGTAGAAATGCTGGGGGCCGGGCCTACACGAAGCCTGAAGATCCCTTTGGAGCAGTAGCAAACAAGCCTTGGTAGCTGCAAGAGTCGTGGTGCACAGGGGTACTGTCCTACAAGGACAGGCAAGGGCTTTCCGTCTCCCAAGTTGGACAGTTGGCAGAGAGGACCAAGGGAACCACTCCAGATCACCACCTGTGATGCAGGATCCACGCAGTTCCGGAAGAGAGCACATACACACAGCTGGTTGTTGTGGTAGTTGGTGCCTGCAGATGCAGGAGAGTGACTCTTTCACTCCAAGGGAGATGCCTTCTTACTTCTTGGTGCAGGCTGGAGTCTTGTCGACCTGTGAGGATGCACAGCAAGGAAAATGTTGCAGTTGCTGGAATGAGCTGCTGAAGTTGCAGATTCCTGAAGAGTCCAGTTGCTGTTCCAGTGGCTAGAAGATGCAGTAAACGATGCAGAGGAGTCCTGGTGGAATCATGCACGTCGAATCTGAGGACCCACCCTAGAGGAAGACCCTAAATAGCCCTAAAAGGGGGCTTGGTCACATGGGTGACTACCTATCAGGAGGGGGATGTGACGTCACCTGCCTGACCTGGCCACTCCAATGCTACCAGGGGGCTCTCGCCCATTTTGGATTCAAGATGGCATAATCAAGTGGCCACCTGAAGGAGCTCTGGGCATCAGCCTGGGGTGGTGATGGACAGGGGAGTGGCCACTCCCATTTCCTTTGTTCAGTTTCAAGCCAGAGCAGGGACTGGAGGTCCCTGAACCGGTACAGACTGGTTTGTGCAAGGAGGGCACCAAATGGGCCATTCAACCTTCAAAGCATACCAGTGGCTTGTGGAGGCTACTCCTCCCAAACCATGTAACACCTATTTTCAAAGGGAGAGAGAGAGTGCTATCCCCCACCCCCCCAAAAGGAAATCCTTTGTTCTGCCTTCCTCTGCTTGAGCTGGTCAAACAGCAGGAGGTCAGAAATCTGTCTGAGAGGTGGCAGCAGCGCGGGCCACCCGGAAAAACCCAGAAAACTGATAAGAGCAATACTGGGGGCCCTCTAAGGAGCCCCCAAAGTGCATGGAATCATACAACCAATATTGCCAACAGTATTTGGCTATGATTTCAACCTGTTTGATACCAAACATGCCCAGATTCAAGTTAGCATTATGCAGCAGGACACAGGTGTCCAGTACATGGGTAAAATGACTTCCCACACTTACAAAGTCCAGTGTAATGGAACTGCTCATGCAGGGGTGCCCTCACACACAGGGACTTGCACCCTGCCCCCTGGGCTAGGAGGGCCTACCATAGGGGTGACTTACAGTGACCTGGTGCAGTGACCTCTGGTGAAAGGGTGCATGCACCTTTTTACGCAGGCTGCAATGGCAGGCCTGCAGACACATATTGCATGGGCTCCAATGGGTGGCATAATACATGCTGCAGCTCAGGGGGGATACCCTGGTGCCCCCATGCCCTGTGTACCTAAGTACCATATACTAGGGACTTATAAGGGGGAACCAGTATGCCAACTGTGGGGTGTGCAACGTCCTAAGCAATGAAATTTAGATGGAGAGAGCACAATCATTGGGGTCCTGGTTAGCACAATCCCAGTGAAAACAGTCTAAGCATACTGACAGCAGGCAAAAAGTGGGGGTAACCATGCCAAAAAGAATGACTTTCCTACAACATTCTTTGCATACTCTTGGCATCTAGTGTTGGGTCCGGAAGTGTGCAAGTTGTTTTTCTTTGAAGAAGCCTTTCAAGTCACGGAGTAGCGCGACTTTGTGGTAATGCACATGGGCATCAACTCCATTGTTAGATTGTTTTCTTGCAGGTGGGTGAGAATAAGATGTCCAATCAAATGAGTAAGTAAAGAAAAACTGCAATGGCCACAGGTGTCCAGGGAGGAGGGTGGGCGCATGTGAATCTACAGCACTACATGCCACGAACAGATGCTTACTGGATAAGTAACATTTTCAGTTTGATGGCATGTGTGGCCATAGATGCCCTCCAAAAGTAGGTGCTAACTTGTGGGAGTTGTAATTGCTTGGAAAAGTGTGCGTAGCCATGCCTGATCTACATTAGTGTGTTAGAACATCCACACAATAATGTTTAGTAAAGGTGTGTGGTGTGGACCATGGTGCTGTTTTATATGTATCAGCTATAGGAATGTTGCCCAGAAGAGCCTCTGAAGCCCCTATTTTGCAAGTAGAGTGTGCTCTAGGAGGTGTAGGCAGAGTCATTTTGGCTTTAATGAAACATGTCTGTATACATTTAACTATCCATCCAGCAATGTCTGATTTAGAAATGGATTTTTCTTTCTGAAGGTGTGAAAAATCAACAAAAAGTTATTTGGATTTATAAATTTCTTTATTTCTGTCAAAGTAGTACATAAGAGCTTTTTTTAACAGCTAATGTATGAAGAGCCCTTTCCGCAACTGATTCTGGATGAGGGGAGAACACAGGTAATTCCACTGATTGATCAAGGTGGAAGTGGGAGACCACCTGTGGAAGGAACTTTGGGTTTGCGCGAAGTACTACGTTATCTTTGTATAGCTAGTAGAAAGGATCTTCCAGGCTGAGTGCCTGGAGCTCACTGACACATTTGAGTGAAGTGATGACAATGAGAAAACCAACCTTCCAAGATAGAAATTAGAGGAAGCAATTGTGTAGTGGCTCGAAAGGAGGACCCATTAGTCTTGTGAGAACAATGTTAAGAGTCCATGCAGGTGCTGGTGGAACCCGCAGTGGAATTACTCTTTTAAAACCTTCCATGAAGGCTTCAATGACTGGTATTTTAAATAAAGACAGATGTTGTCTGTTTTGAAGATAGGCAGCAACATTTTTGCGTTAAATGGATTGATACTGTTAGTATGGGTAATAACAGACAAATCTCTTTCATTTAGCTACATAACATGCTCTACTAGTAGGTTTGCATGCTTCCTTCTGAATGGTCATAAATGCAGGTGGGAGACTGAGATAACCAATCTCTAAAATCGTTAGATTGAATTCTTTGGGATTTGGGGTCTGATTTCTCCATGATTCCAAATGAGAAGGTCCAGGTTGAGGGAAAGCTTCTTGTGAGGAACTACTGACAGTTCGGGAAGCGTTGTGAACATGGGCTGTTGGGCCTATGTGGGAGCCATTAGTGTTAGTGTGAGGGATGTTTGCCTGAGCTTCCGAACAAGAAACAGAAGAGGAAATGACAGAAATATTCCTGACCAGTTCATCTATAGAACACGTCCTTTAGATCGGGGGTGTGGGAACCTGGAGGCGATGTTTGGGTATTGTGCAAACTGATTTATGTCTGGAAACCCCCAGTGTAGGAAGTAGAGGAGTAGGACTTCTGGGTGGAGTTCCTACTCGTGGACTTGTTGCTGCATTCTGCTGAGGTCGACAACATTTTTGTGTGTTCCCGGAAGATGTTCCGCTAACAGGTTAAATTTGTGATAGAGAGCCCAATGCCAAATTGTCTGAGATAGGTGTAATAACTGTAGGGGGTCTGTTTTTGTAAATAGTAAATGGTGTTCATGTTGTCTGTTCGGATCAAGACAACCTTGCTGATCAGGTGAGGAGTGAATGCTTTCAATGCTAGGTGAACAGCTTGAAGCTCTAGGTAGTTGATGTGGAGACCCTGGTGTTTGGTCTTCCAGAGACCTTGGACTGTGAGATTATGTAGATGATCACCCCAACCAGTCTGTGATGGGTCTATTGTTAGTATGGTATAGGGAACAGGGTTGAGGAAAGGCCACCGTTTTAACAGGTTGGTTGTGTTCCTCCACTGCAGAGAGCGATGAATGCCTCTGTCTATGAACACTAGATCTTCTAAATGGCCCTGAACTGAGACCATTGTTACACTAGACATTCCTGCAACAGACGCATGTACAGTCATGCTTTCGGCAATATGGAAATGCACAAGGCCATCATACCCAGAAGTCCCATGACAGTTCTGACTGTGACTTGTTTATTGGCTTGGAAGCATGGTATTAGCATTTTCGAAATTGTGTATTCGTGCTGTACTGGGATAATCCCACTTGAGTGTTCAGAATAGCCCCCAGATACAGTTGAATCTGTAAAGGCTGAAGATGAGACTTTTGGAAATTGATGGTGAAGCGTAAATGATGGAGTAGGTCTATGGTACTTTGAGTGTATTGTTGACACAGTGGGAGAGTACTGGCTTTGATTAGCCAGCCGTCTAGATACAAGAAAAAATTTATGTTTTGTCTGTGCAAATGTGCTGCTACGACTGCTAGGCATTTTGTGAATACTCAAGGTGCATTAATGACCCTGAATGGGCAACGGTTGTCTACTATCACAAATCTGAAGTATTTGTGATGCACTGGGTGTATGGCAATGCGAAAATAGGCATCCTTTAAGTCTAGTGCTGAAAGGAACTTGCCATGTTGGAAAAGTGGGATCATGCCTTGGAGAGTGACCATATGAAAATGCTCTGACAGAATGTAATGATTTAAGGGCCGTAGATCCAAGACTGGCCGTAAAGATCCATCCTTTTTGAGGATTAGGGAAGTACACAGAGTATACTCCAGATCCATGATGTGTATTAGGGACAGGTTCTATAGCTCCTTTGAGTAAGAGCTTGAACGTCCTGTTTGAGCAATGTTAGGTGCTCCAGGGAGAGTTTGTGTGTGAGATGGAATGTTTGGAGGTGTGGTGATGAGCTCCAGACAGCAACCAAATTGGATAATACCCAATACCCACTGATCCAATGTTATGGATCACCAAGTGGAGATAAACTGTTGCAATCACCTCCCAAGAGGTGTGGAATGATCTGGGGCAGGAGAGGGGAGTCACTAGTTTATGGCGAGTGCAGCGCCACGTGGGGAAGCACCTTTGCCTCTAACCTTTGTATTGTTGCCCCTGTATGTGCCCCTGTCGTAGCATGGGGGAAGAGGACTGATGACTCTGGCCTCGGTGGTATGAAGACAAGGCATCTGAAGAAGTTGTTTTTGAGCCTGTATTTTAGGAGGAGCAGTGAAAAGAGCCACAGGGGCTTGGTGGCTGTAGTGCACCCATGGACTTTGCAACCTCTGTATCTCTTTCATTTTCTCAAGAGCCTAGTCAACTTGAGGGCCAAAAAGGTGCATGTCGAGCATGGGGGGGCAACACAACACAAGAGCTAATACCCATGGCAGCAGTGTCTGCAGTCTAGTGCGCACCTAATTGAAGTGTGGGAAATTAGCTGTCCCTCAACTACAATCTCCTGCCCTCTTTGTATACTCCTCTGGGAGGTGTTGGAGGAGTTCCTCCATTTCATCCCAGTAGGCACGATTATATCTGGCTAATAACCCCATGGTATTAGCAATACTCCAGTGAATGGTGAACTGTGCTGCAACACTTTTGCCTGAAGCATCAATAGGCTTTCTCTCACTATCTGGAGGTGGAGCGTTGCTGACAGCCTGTGAATTAGCCCGTTTGCAGGTATTGGAGTCAGTCAAAGAATCAGGCGAATTTGACCTGGTTTTAAATAGAGTCAGATGGTAAGGAGATATATATATATTTTTTTAAAGCTACCCTGGGAGTGACAATACAGGCTTGTGCAGAATCTTTAAAAAATACTGTCCCTATTTTTTAGCATTCCCATGAGCATAGGGAGATATTGTGTTGCCCTATGTGTTGTGGAAAGGGTTCCAAACAGAAAATTCAGCTCTGTAGGTTCTTTATAAAGTGGTACCTATTGGTATATTGTAGCCTTACTAATAGTCTCCTGATAGTAGGTGGCCTAACCGGGTACAGGTCCGGATCATGGTCTCCTTAGGGGTCAATGTCATAAGCTGACTGAGGATCAGGGACCTGAGGTGCATCAAAGGAATAGTCCCCTGTGCCATGACCACTAATAAAAATGTGGAGACCCCCAAGGAATGGTGATTAATGGATCACCCTGAGAATTAAAAGGAGAAGGTGAGGGTGGTGGAGGTAGGAGAGGTGGTGGTAGCAGTGGAGAAAATGGTGTTGGAGGATGCAAGGGGCGGTGGCCTTGTCAGTCTTCCTCTTCTTAGTTAGCACCAGCAGATCAATGACATCTCCGAAGGAAAGTTGGAGCTTGGATGGAGATGGCACAGAAACCACAGTCTTAACCAGAATGCGCCAAGTGTGAGGCTGTATTTGAATTTGCCTCTGACAGGCATCAAGCTTATCCTGCATCTTGTGGAGAGTTGGTGCCACTGGAGTACCAGAGTCAGATCTGAATGCAAATTCTAAAGCTTTGGAGCCGAGATGGATTTCTGTTACAGGGCTGAGGTGGTCAGTGTGAAAACAGTTGTTGACGAAGGTGGAGCTGGTCAGCTAGGCCTCGAAGTAGCTGGCTGTAGGAAGCTGGCTCTGTATATACTATATAAAAATGAGATACTGTGTGGACAGAGTCCAGGGGTTCCCCAGAGGATAAAGTAGATAATACTATTGTTCTCTTTTGTGCAGTGTGGTCGAGCAGTTAGGCTTATCAGAGGCTAGTGCAAAGCAATGGTTGTGCACACACAGATAACAGAAGAAGCACACACTCAATGACTTAACTCCAGACCAATGGTTTTTATATTGCAAACATATCTTTTCTTAATTTATTTTTAGAACCACAAGGTTCAAGTTGCAGGTAAGTACTTCAATAGATTTGTATTTCACACAAGTATCAACAGTACTTTTTAGGTAAGTAATGCAGCATTTGAATTATTGTCAATAAGCGGTTTTAAAAATGGACACAGTGCAATTTTCAGAAACGGTCCCTGGGGGGAAAAAATGTTAGATTGGTTTACAGGTACAGTACAACACTTACAGTTTCTGTCTCCAGGTTTTAGGAAGTCCACCGTTTGGGGTTCAAGTTAACCCCAAATACCCACCGCCAGCAACACAGGGCTGGCCAGATGCAGAGGTCAAAGATGAGAAATCTTAACGTGGGCTCCTATGGAGACAGGGGATACTCGGAATCTGGTCTGCCTGCAGGTGAGTACCTGCGTCTCGGAGGTCAGAACAGGGGGGGGATTAGAAGAGCACTGAAGGGGCCACAAGTAGGCACCAAACACACACACCCTCAGTGGCACAGGGGCGGCCGCGTGCATGGTGCAAACAGGACGTCTGGCTTTCAATGCTGGTCTATGAGGAGACCATGGGGGTCACGCAGAGGCTGCAGACGAGATCCAAGGGGGTGTCTCTGGCACACCACCGGTCAGACAGGGAGGAGGGCCGCCTGCTGAACATTGAGGTACCGGGGTCGGTTTCTCCAAGGCCTGGGGGCTGCGGGTGCAGTGTGTTCTTAGGCATCTGATATCTTCACCCAAAGCTTCGCGGTCAGGGGGAGTCCTCGGGATTCCCCCTGCAGGCGTCATCGTGGAGGGGTGGGGAGGTCAACCCAGGGTGGGCACTTGCTCACAATTGCCTGGGGACCCTCTCTTGCTGAGTGGACCACCTGGACGCGGGCGTCAAGTGCACAGGGGTCAGGGCTCACGCTTCCGGAGTGAGGTGGGAGTCCTTGGTTTTAGGTTTTCTTAGAGCCGCTGTCCTCAGGAGTTCTTGGTCCTTTTGGGTGCAGGACAGTCCTCTGAAGTTGGGCAGAGGTCGCTGGTCCCGTTGGACACAGCGCTGGTATTTTACAGGTTTTTTGAAGCAGGAGACAGGCCGGTAGGGCTGAGGCCAAAGCAGTTGTCATCTTCCTTCTTCTCTGCTGGGGGTTTCAGCTTAGCATTCCTTCTTGTAGGTCGCCAGGAATCTGGTGAGCTGGGTTCAAGGAGGACCTTAAATCCTAGATTTAGGGGTGTTTTAGGGGTCAGAGGGCAGTAGCCAACGGCTAATGTCCCTGAGAGGGTGGCTACATCCTCCCTGTGACCACTCCCTTTTGGGAGGGGGGCACAACCCTAATCCTATAGGTCCCTGTCCTCCAAATTGAGATGGAGGATTCTGCAGGTAGAGGATCACCTCAACTCTTAGGGGTGGTCTTGGCTGAGGTGGTCGCTCCTCCCTGTTTTCCCTCATTTTCCCGCCAGACTTGTCACTAAAAGTGGGGCTTTGTCTGTGGGGCGGGCACCTCCACTAGCTGGAGTGCCTTGGGGCACTGTAATCCGAGACTCGAGCCTTTGAGGCTCACCGCCTGGTGTTACAGTTCCTGTAGGGGGAGGTGTGAAGCACCTCCACCCAGGACAGGCTTTGTTTCTGACCACAGAGGGCACAAAGGCACTCACCCCATGTGGTCAGAAACTGAACTGGTCTGAAAGTGGCAGGCTGGCACTGACTGTTTAGTCCTACCCTAGCACTTTGGCTAACATACAGGGGGCATCTCCAAGATGCCCTCTGTGTGCATCTTTTAATAAATTCCACACTGGCATCAGTGTGGGTTTATTGTGCTGAGAAGTGTGATACCAAACTTCCCAGTAATCAGTGAAGCCATTATGGAGCTGTGGAGTTTGTAATGACAGACTCCCAGACTATATACTCAATATGGCTACACTGCAGTTACAATGTCTAAGAATGGACTTAGACACTGTAGGGGCATATTGCTCATGCATCTATGCCCTCACCTGTGGTATAGTGCACCCTGCCTTAGGGCTGTAAGGCCTACCAGAAGGGTGACTTACCTATGCCACAGGCAGCGGTTTGTGGGCATGGACCCTCGGGAGGGGTGCCATGTCGAATTTGTGTTTTTCTCCGCACCAGCACACACAGGCTGCATGGCAGTGTATATGAGCTGGGTGAGGGGTCCCACAGGGTGGCATAATATATGCTGCAGCCCTTAGAGACCTTCCCTGGCCACAGGGCTCTTGGTACTATGGGTACCTTTTACAAGGGACTTAACTGTGTGCCAGGGTTGTGCCAATTGTGAAAACAAAGGTACAGTTTTAGGGAAAGAACACTGGGGCCTAGTTAGCATGGTCCCAGCCCACTTTCAAAGTTGGCATCAACACTAGGCAAAAAGTGTGTGTGTGTTTTGTGGGGGAAGGGGGGCAACCATGCCAACAGTCGTACTTTCTTACACTGGCTATTTCTGATGTTTTGGTGCGGAGTCTGAGGGTGGGGCATCCAATTCGGATTCTCGGTGCTGACCATGGCCTGTTGGCAGGACGGGAAAGTCAGTACTCACAATACATTGAACCAGTGGAAGATCCTACATCTCAAGGTCGATTCCTAATTGCAAGTCGGAGCCCTCAATGGATAAAGCCTCTTCCTCAGCTGCAGAGGCCTCATGGAAGTCCTCCTCCTCTTGTTCAACATCTTGGTGTCCGAAGACATCGGAGGTGTCGTCAACCTCTCTGTGCTGCAACTCCCTGCGACATGCCTTTTGGTCTCAGTCTTTTTGGACTAAAACAATTGGTAGGACTTGCAGTCCTCTTTTCTTTGGTCTAGAGACAAACCGAGGTTACAGACCTGATGAAGGTCGATCCGCGGGTACTTAGCGTGGCACCTCAGGGCAGAAACGGAAAGGTGTACGTACAATCAGTTGGACATTGTATGGGGGAGCCGAATGGATAGAAAGATAGGCCCGAAAGGGCAAGGCCCAAAGGGCCTTTGTTTGAGAGCATCGATTCGACGGGCAATAGTGTTGCTTTGTACCAATGAGACTGCTGGATTTGGGCAGCAGCATCACCTGAATTGTGGGTAAATTAGTTAGATCCCACACCATGTGACAACTGTCATCGTAATCCGTTTCTGGCCAGCTAGCAGCGCCTCACCTCTGCCAAAGAGCAGGGATGATTTGTGGCAACCGGGCGCATGACATTGTGACTTCAAGGAAATCATGGTGGATCAGATCTCATCCTTTTCTCTCAGTTACATTCATATCACACATGCAAAGACAAGCAGAATCAGGGAATGATTCAATAAGATTTACTAGATCAGCTGTGTCCTAGAATAAGTTACATGAACTGCAATAATTATTATGATATAAAACATACTAGAAGCAAGATGGTGACAAGAAAAGTGAAACACAAGAAAAGTCCCACGTACTGTCACTATACAGGATGTGCGATTCCTACCTATGACACTAATGTTCTATGTTAGAGCACAGCAGGATAAGCCCTAATCATCCCTTCAGGACCCCCTGGGAAGACATCATCCCCTATACCCGAGTATGACGGTAGTGAAGGAGCCTGTCATCTATAGAGACGCCATGCCCATATAGGCCATGGAACCGGAAGTTCCAGCGAGCAGCTGTAACAAATTCGGACAGCATGCGATAGTGGTCATCTGGCTGGAACCTCCCTCCAATGTGCAGGGGACAGAGATGTTTTTATAATAAAATAGCTAGTGTTCTGAGAAAAGTGTCTCCATGAAAAAATAAGTAGGTTTCTGTGAGATGTTAAGAGAGACAGTGTACCACTTGTGCCAGCAATCCTTTCTCGTCGCAGCCTTGAAGAAAGCACAGAGTTAAAGAATGTTGTGGTAAGAAACGTAAATGCTTTCCTAAATAAAAAGGCAGCAATATAAAGGAAAATAAAACAAATATGATAGTTTCTACAAGCATAAAATAAAATAAAAAATGACTGTGCTAAAGGGCATGGACAGTAGGTCTAGTTGCTAAAATAACGTGCCCACAGACATTACAAAAATGGCATCACGATAATAGTTTTCCAATTTTTTAAACAAAAAGTTGGGAACACATTTGATAACAATACTGACTAGGGTAAGGGTGGATCATGAACGGAGAGGAGTCTGAAATGGTTTCAACCCACTGTGTGATGATATAGGACCGAACCAGACGATGGAAAGAAAACAGTCTAACAACAGAGTCGATGCCCATGCGCATTATCACCAAGAGTAGGAGTCACTCGAAAGACTTCTTTGAAGGAAAACAACTTGCACACTTATGGACCCAACATTAGATGGCAGGAGTATGCCAAGCATGTGTATCTACAGCCACACAAGACATCAAACATTAAGTTTTAGAGTAAACCATTTGCACTTAGCGGGGGTGGTAGAATCTAAGATAATTTAGTGCTGCATTGTATTTTTGTGCTGGATTATCAACTTACAAAATGTTTTTATATGGAAAATTTCCTAAACCAGTTTAATTTACAGGTGGGAGGCGTGGGGGCAGGGGTACGAGGTCCTGCAGGTCCTGGAAGTTTAAGGTGACACTGTATAAGTATACTTCCTGTTCAGGACTGTTGCAGTATTTAAAAGTAGATATTGTGTTGCTACTTCTGCCAAAGTAGAGCTGGGGGTAGGGAGTTGGAAGGATGTTCTGGTTGTTTACCTTGTACCACAATACGATATGAGGGAAGCCTGCTAATTGTATTTGTGAATGTTATAAATGCCAGTAAGAATTTATACAACAAAAAGTTAAACTTACAGGTTTTTAACAGCAATACATATATTTTCTTTAAATATTAACATAATCTGTTCTTGGATTGGGTGCATTGGTATATATACAATGTAAACTGATAAACAAACCTGTAGAGAGACTCTTCTCAGCTTCTTCATATTTTTTATCCTGAAACAATTTTATTCCTAAACCAATCTTGCTCAGGCCATTTTCTGAGTCCAGCTGGTCAAGCTTGTAAAAACAGCTGACAGCTTCTTCATTGCAACATCCTAGAAGCATAACAACAATAAAGGGATCTCGATTAATACTGTTTTGTGTGGTATCTTTATTTCTAACAGTCCATTAATGAACACTAACATTTGCATTTCAAACCTTTAAAACATTACAAAATGCAGATTTTTTTTAAAATGCATTTTATGTACTTACCACACAGAATAAGGCAAGTATATGAAGTTAATAGCAGTAAATGGACAATAAATTGCAGCAGCTGCACACCCATTACTAAAAGGCAAATTTATAGTCAGCCTTACAAATCCTGATAAAATAATTGATTTTAATCATTCAGAAAAAAGGTCTTTATGCTATCCTTGCGAATGCAGAGATATTGTTGACGTAAATTTAATGTGTGTTTCTAAGGGAGCAAAGAGAATGTACTTGTACTTCCTTCAATCCGAACGCAACAATCAGTGGGAAAGTCAATAGGTCTTTTCCATGGCACATAAAAACAATTTTCAGCACATACAGATAGCATGTTGCATATCGGCATCATGCACACACACGCAATATAGATATGAGCACAATGAGCCAACACACATGGGCATCACACAATAGCCATGGCCAGATTGCCCCCCAATGACAGGTATCTGTAGTTATCGAAAAGTATGTGAAATCTGAAATATATCAGCAGCTAGGCTTCCTATTAAATGCTAGCAAATCAAAAATGCTTTTCTATCTTACAAGCATTATATGAAACTACTGAATTAATGTGGATGGTCTGAGGGGAGAGTTAAGAAGGTCCTGTAGAGTAGGGGGACAGGGTGATGAAAATGTTCTTAACAGTTGGAGAAGGGCATAGTGGTGCAAGAATACCCTTTATTATATATATATATATATATATATATATATATATATATATATATATACACACACACACCATAACGAATGGAACAGACAATCTGATTCACCACAGAGATTGCTGATATTCTTACAAGCACAATCTCTGGAGGCACAGTATACAACATTTACTGCCTGCACCCGAAATTCTAGCTGATCACTCAACCTGTGCTGCAAGCTCATCACTATTTTTATTTTCCATGCTACACATCAGTAGACAGAGTAGCAGCACTATTAGGGGGGCTGATAAAACTTGCAACTTGGTGCAGTGCTGCTGAGGCGGATTGGTGCATGTGTGATGCATCAGCAACACCAGAGACTGGTGGACCACTTTCCCAAAGTGTGGAGTGCTTCAACCAACCAAAGCACTATGCTGTGGCTCAAGGTAGACTGTGGCTGCCATACAGAGCAGTGCTGCATCATACGCTGGATCTACCAGAGTCAGAGGGGTAGGTGACCAAGGGCTACAACTATTAAGTCAGCCTCTTATTAAGAAGGTTGTATCTACGTACCTCACACTGGACTTCATACTGTGTCCTATACTGACAGTCTTATATCACACCACATATCAATCCACAGTTTCCTCCTGATCTCCCTTGGCTCTCAGGAATCGTAAGCATGGCAAGTCATTTTGGACTTGGTTAGTAAGCCTGCTAACTTGTTGCGAGTCTGTTAGCCTGACAATAGCAAAGTGCACTGTTTCAAGATCAGATTTGGCCAATTTTCTTTTGGCTTGGCTCCTGAAGGCTTTCCATAATGCAAGATAATACAAGATTTATACCTGCTTATTAAAGCCATCCTGAAACTGCTGATCGACAGAAAATGTATATCATTTAATATGTGACACTAGAGGCAGACCAGAAGTTCCTAATCAGTTCCACTCTGCTTTACTGCATGGTTAAGTTTTAATACCAGAACACCAGCAGCGGAACACACGCAGACATCGAAGCTCATAAATAATTTGAAATGTGATTTTCCCTTTTTAAAGCAAAAGTGTTCAAATTGAAGGAGTCTACCATCAGCCCAGAGCACTTTAATAATAAAATGTAGGCTTGGAGAAGTCTATTTATGTCCCGACAAAGAGGATACATCAAGCACCAACTCCCAGAAAACAGATGGATTTTGATTAGGGAGGCTCACTAATTGTACGGAAAGCGACCTCACTCCTGGACTGAAATTTTCAGTTGTAAGCACTCGAAGCAGAAGGCACCAAGCATCCAGTCATGACAACACTGGCCAAATTTCACATTCCTGCAACCAAACAAGACACAACTTGTCAGCAGCCTTTGATAAGGTTAGGGAAAGGGCAAGACACCAAACCTCAAACACTGCAGTACTTCTTTATCATCCAACTGACCTAGTAGATCCAGAGACTTTACAACCAGCAATCATTGAAAAGTAGACAAATGAACACTACTTAAGCAGCAGAGAACTCTTCTCAAACAATGAATGGACCATGCAACGAAATATCAAGAAGTAGCAGAAGTGATAAGCCAAGATCTCAGAATCAGACTGTGCCCATAAGTGACTTTTTGAATTCCACAGTTTGGTCGCTTGACCAGAGAAGGATGTACCACCTATAGTCTTTTTCTTGTATGGTGGTCTTTTAAGGCGGGTGCCAATCTTTCTTTGTTGAATGTATTTGGTGATTGATTCCTGATGAAAAGCGGTCCTGCTCCATGTATTGCTTTGTGGGTGATACAAATGCAAAAAGAACAGATGATGGACGGAATGCAGAGCAAATCAAACATTCACCCCCAGTCACAAAGATCTGGGTTTAATCCATCGTTTTTTTGCTCACCACGCCACCCCAGGTTGGACCCAGCCATATGCAAATCAGTCTTGACCCTGTTCCTCATGGGAACAGTCCAGCCCGAACTGCCAAGCCAGGTCCTCCCTGGACCGGAAACAAGAATCCTAGGACCGGTTTCAGGGTATCACCCTTCATCAGCTAAGCTAGCATGAATCCAGTCGCGCAGTGAGCACGGGACCCACGTCTGGGCATGCCCTTCCCACTTGGGGCGACAAATGCAAAAAGAACAGATGATGGACGGAATGCAGAGCAAATCAAACATTCACCCCCAGTCACAAAGATCTGGGTTTAATCCATCTTTTTTTGCTCACCACTCCACCCCAGGTTGGACCCAGCCATATGCAAATCAGTCTTGACCCTGTTCCTCATGGGAACAGTCCAGCCCGAACTGCCAAGCCAGGTCCTCCCTGGACCGGAAACAAGCATCCTAGGACCGGTTTCAGGGTATCACCCTTCATCAGCTAAGCTAGCTTGAATCCAGTGGCGCAGTGAGCACGGGACCCACGTCTGGGCATACCCTTCCCACTTGGGGCGACAAATGCATAAAGAACAGATGATGGACGGAATGCAGAGCAAATCAAACATTCACCCCTAGTCACAAAGATCTGGGTTTAATCCATCGTTTTTTTGCTCACCACGCCACCCCAGGTTGGACCCAGCCATATGCAAATCAGTCTTGACCCTGTTCCTCATGGGAACAGTCCAGCCCGAACTGCCAAGCCAGGTCCTCCCTGGACCGGAAACAAGCATCCTAGGACTGGTTTCAGGGTATCACCCTTCATCAGCTAGGCTAGCTTGAATCCAGTGGCGCATTGAGCACGGGACCCACGTCTGGGCATACCCTTCCCACTTGGGGCGACAAATGCAAAAAGAACAGATGATGGACGGAATGCAGAGCAAATCAAACATTCACCAGTGTATTGTGGGTGATACAAAGCAGCTTGAAGGTGGATCTTCTGGGAACCGGTAGCCAATGTAGTGCAGCTGAGGTCTGAATGCGTTGTAGTTTTTTCATAGTAGATAGAGGTGATCCACGGTAGAGGCCATTGGTGTAATCTAGTTTAGAGAGTACCAGGGAGGGAGTAGCCTGGACCCTGTATGGAAATCCGAGATGCATCGCAGAGTTTAAGGAGATGAAGCTTGATCATGCTAATTTGTCCACTTGGACATTCTTTGTTAACTTGGAGTCCATGGTAATTCCAAGGTTTTTAATTTCCTTAGATACTTGAGGAGGTGGTCCAAGATCGTCAGGCGAGGCGCAGAGTGGGTCATATTTTTTCCAGTCTCCACATGTGAGTATTTCTATTTTGGAAGCATTCAGTTTGAGATGGCTCCAAGTCATCCACGGATCAACAATTCTGAGGCAGCTCAAGATTTGTGAGTTTGCAATGTCTCTGAAGCTTTCCAATTTAAGGAGTATTTGTGTGTCATCTGCATAGTTGTAGCAAGTGAGTTGAATGTCATTGTTCGGTTCTGGTAATGACATCAAGTAGCTGTTAAAAAGTATAGGTGAGATTATTGATCCTTTAGGCACTCCTGCTTTTGTTAAGTAGGATTTGGACGAGAAAGGGGGAGAACAGATGACATTTGTTCTGTTTTGAAGGCAGGATGTGAGCCAGTCCAGAGCAGCTCCATCTATGCTGGCTTTGTGGAGTCTTTGAATTAGGGACACATGTTCAACAGTGTCAAAGGCAGCTGAGAGGTCCAAGAGAAGTAGTGCAGCAACTCCATTGCGCTTGACTGTGTTTTTAAGATCATCCCAGATTGCGATGAGTGCAGATTCAGTGCTTCTTCAAGGGCAGAATCCAGTTTGGTAGTCTGAAAGTATGGAGTTATCTTAAATGAATTGTGACATCTGGGTGAATACTGCTCTATCAGTTTGCCCAGGAAAGGTCCATTTGTAATCAATCTGTAGTTGTTGGGGTCCAGCTTTGTTTTCTTTAATAACTGGCATAATGATGCCTTTTTAAGGTCTTCAGGAAAGTTTCCCGTAGTTAAAGAATTATTAATGATTCTTTTTGCAAGTGTGGCAGCAGAAGTAAATAAAACAATGTTCTTGAAGATGTGTGCTTGACAAGGTTTGGAATGGCTGCTGGAAGGTCCGCTTGATTTGACCAAATCCATTAATTTACTTTGTGATATTAGTTTGAAGGAGAGCAGATGCTGGGTTGGCTTACTCTTGGAGGGGATTTTAGGAAATGGGTTAGTGCTGGTGGTTTCCCTTTGCTTTAAATAGGAGTTCAATGTGTCTGCCTTAGTTGTGTAATGATTTGCCAGTATGTCTGTGAATTCTTGAGTAATGGGATGAGTTCCTTCCACGCATTTAGGTTTTTGAAATTCATTGAGAATTTTATAAAATTCTTTATTAGCAAATTTAGTATTTAGAATTCTGTCCGAGTAGTACCTTTTTTTTTTAAAACTTATTTTGATTGATGATTTGTATATCTGTTAGGTTTGTGTAAGTGAAGTTTGTCTTGAATGTTGTCTGTTTTGAGCCAGGTTTGTTGCAGCCTTCTGATTTGTTGTTTTATCTTTTTTAGTTCTGTATTCCTCCAAGGTGTTGGTCTTCTGTTGTCCTGTTTAGTTTTTTGGATTGGTATTAGGGTATCAAAAGCGTTCTATAGCCACTCGAAATTATGGAACAGAATTTATTGTGTCTAGATCTGGGTTTGCTGTTAGCTGGGTTTTTAAGTCTAGCAAAAGGTGTTTTATGTTGGAAAGTTACCAACTGGGGGTCTGACCATGTGGCTGGTGTGATGCTTTGAACTGTAAGTAGTTCTGGGTTTGCAAAAATGACATCTAGGATGTTTCCAGCGATGTGTGTGGGACTGTGTACAATCTGATGTAGGTTCAATGTGAGTAGGCCAATGGTGATAGTTCTTGGATTGGCATATTGGTTTTGTCAAACCAAATGTTGAGGTCCCCAAGAACGCAGAGGTTGGAGTATAACGTTCTAATGTTTGAAACTGTGTCTAGAAATGTGTCTGGGAATGTTAAATTGTTAGGCGGAGGTCTGTAAAGGAAGAGAAAGTTACAGGAGGAATCTGGTATCAGGTTGCATCTGGTGATGAGGGCCTCCCAACCCTGTATGGAAATGTTTTCTGTTCTTCTGAGATTTATTTCCCGTTTCAATAGAATAGCTAGTCCACCTCCTCTTTTGCCTATACAGTGCTGTGCAATGGTTTGATAGTCTGGAGGACTGGCTACATACAACACTGTCATGTCATCTCCTAACAATGATTCTGTTATGAATAGTAAGTGAGGTTGTGTATCAGTGAGCAGGTCGTAGATGTGGTGCTTGATAGGGTCGAGGGCAAAGCGCTCAATCCCTGGTGTAATCTCTGTGGGCTTGTACCACGTTTATGTCAAGCCCATCAGTTTGGTTGGTTCATGGGCTTTTTAAAATTAGCTTGATTTAATTAATGAAAAGCATACCTACGTCATTCCTTTTCCGGTGCTTAGCCTGCCTCGAGCGCACTGGTAAACTACTGAAAACATAGGAGGGTCAGTGTTTTCAGTATGGTTTGTGCACTATTTTTTTCTATTTATTTAGTAGGTAGCGCAATCTCGCTGGGCAGTAATAGAGCGCTTTGCATGACATCGACCCTGTTACATGGATAACTGCACTTTTGCAGGTTATGTGGATAATTGCACTTTTGCAGGTTACGTGGATAATTGCACTTTTGCCGATATGTTTCACTGCGAGTGAAGTTCTGTTCCTTTTGTGTGTTTGCTTTGCGTTCATGGTAGCTGTCGGCTCGCTTATGAGAATGAAAATGTCACTTACCCAGTGTACATCTGTTCGTGGCATCAGTCGCTGAAGATTCACATGTTGTGCATAGCCCGCCATCTGGTGTTGGGTCGGAGTGTTACAAGTTGTTTTTCTTCGAAGAAGTCTTTCGAGTCACGGGACTGAGGGACTCCTCCTCTTTGTCTCCATTGCGCATGGGCGTCGACTCCATCTTCGATTGTTTTCCCCGCAGAGGGTGAGGTAGGAGTTGTTTGTTAGTAATAGTGCCCATGCAATGGAGTGAATAAGTATGTACGTATCTAAGATTTAATATATTTACAAATGTACAAAGTTGAAGCTAACTTCCAAACGGCTACAGGCTCCCGGGGAGGTGGGTGGGCACATGTGAATATTCAGCGACTGATGCAACGAACAGATGTACACTGGGTAAGTGACATTTTCAGTTCGATGACATCTGTCGCTGTAGATACACATGTTGTGCATAGACTAGTAAGCAGTTATCTCCCCAAAAGCGGTGGCTCAGCCTGTAGGAGTGGAAGTAGTCTGAAATAAGGTTCTTAGTACGGCTTGACCTACTGTGGCTTGTTGTGCTGATAGCACGTCTACACAGTAGTGCTTGGTAAATGTGTGAGGCGTGACCATGTGGCTGCCTTACATATTTCGTGCATTGGAATATTCCCTAGGAAGGCCATGGTAGCGCCTTTCTTTCTGGTTGAGTGTGCCCTTGGTGTAATGGGCAGTTGTCTTTTTGCTTTAAGGTAGCAGATTTGGATGCACTTAACTATCCATCTGGCTATACCCTGTTTCGATATTGGGTTTCCTGCGTGAGGTTTTTGAAATGCAATAAACAGTTGTTTAGTTTTCCTGATGTTTTTAGTTCTGTCGATGTAGTACATTAGTGCTCTTTTGACGTCTAATGTATGTAGTGCCCTTTCAGCTATGGAATCTGGCTGTGGGAAGAACACTGGTAGCTCTACCGTTTGATTTAGGTGGAACGGTGAAATAACCTTTGGCAAAAATTTAGGATTGGTCCTTAGGACTACTTTATTTTTGTGTAGTTGGATAAAAGGTTCTTGTATTGTAAACGCCTGAATTTCACTTACTCTTCTTAGAGATGTGATGGCGATGAGAAATGCAACTTTCCATGTTAGGAATTGTATTTCGCAAGAGTGCATAGGTTCAAAGGGTGGACCCATGAGTCTTGTTAAGACGATGTTGAGGTTCCATGAAGGAACGGGTGGTGTCCTTGGTGGTATAATTCTTTTGAGGCCTTCCATAAACGCTTTAATGACAGGTATCCTAAATAGTGAAGTTGAATGGGTAATCTGCAGGTATGCAGATATTGCTGCTAGGTGTATCTTAATGGAAGAGAAGGCCAGGTTCGATTTTTGTAAGTGTAGTAAGTAACCCACCACATCTTTTGGAGATGCGTGTAACGGTTGAATTTGATTATGATGGCAGTAGCAAACAAATCTTTTCCATTTGCTTGCATAGCAGTGTCTAGTGGATGGTCTTCTGGCTTGCTTTATGACTTCCATACATTCTTGTGTGAGGTTTAAGTGTCCGAATTCTAGGATTTCAGGAGCCAGATTGCTAGATTCAGCGATGCTGGGTTTGGATGCCTGATCTGTTGATTGTGTTGCGTTAACAGATCTGGCCTGTTGGGCAACATGACGTGGGGTAATACTGATGGGTCTAGCAGTGTTGTGTACCATGGTTGCCTTGCTCACGTTGGTGCTATCAGTATGAGTTTGAGTTTGTTTTGACTTAATTTGTTTACTAGATATGGAAGGAGAGGGGGAAAAGCGTACGCAAATATCCCTGACCAGTTCATCCATAGGGCATTGCCTTGAGACTGCCTGTGTGGGTATCTGGATGCGAAGTTTTGGCATTTTGCGTTCTCCTTTGTTGCAAATAAGTCTATTTGAGGTGTTCCCCAACGTTTGAAGTAAGTGTTTAGAATTTGGGGGTGAATTTCCCATTCGTGGACCTGTTGGTGATTTCGAGAGAGATTGTCTGCAAGTTGATTCTGGATCCCTGGAATAAACTGTGCTATTAGGCGAATGTGGTTGTGAATTGCCCATTGCCATATTTTTGTGCCAGCAGGCACAGCTGTGTCGAGTGTGTCCCCCCCTGTTTGTTTAGATAATACATTGTTGTCATGTTGTCTGTTTTGACGAGAATGTATTTGTGAGTTATGATTGGTTGAAATGCTTTTAATGCTTGGAAAACTGCTAGTAGTTCGAGGTGATTTATATGCAGCTTTCTTTGATGTACGTCCCATTGTCCTTGTATGCTGTGGTGATTGAGGTGTGCTCCCCACCCTGTCATGGAAGCATCTGTTGTTATCACGTATTGTGGCACTGGGTCTTGGAAAGGCCGCCCTTTGTTTAAATTTATGTTGTTCCACCATAGAAGCGAGAGGTATGTTAGGCGGTCTATCAACACCAGATCTAGAAGCTGACCCTGTGCTTGAGACCATTGTGATGCTAGGCACTGTTGTAAGGGCCGCATGTGCAACCGTGCGTGTGGGACAATGGCTATGCATGAGGACATCATGCCTAGTAGTTGTAATATCATCTTCGCCTGTATTTTTTGTGTTGGATACATGCGTTGTATAATCTTTTGGAAATTTTGAACCCTTTGTGGACTTGGAGTGGCTATTCCCTTTGTTGTATCTATTGTGGCTCCTAGGTATTGTTGTACCTTGCACGGCAGAATGTGTGATTTTGCATAGTTGATGGTGAAACCGAGTTTGTAGAGGGTTTGTATGACCTGATCTGTGTGGTGTGAGCACCTTGTCAGTGAGTCGGTCTTGATTAGCCAGTCATCTAGATACGGGAATACGTGTATTTGCTGCCTTCTGATGTGTGCAGCCACTACTGCTAGGCACTTTGTGAAGACTCTTGGTGCAGTTGTTAAACCGAAGGGCAATACTTTGAATTGGTAATGTATTCCTTTGAATACGAACCTTAGGTATTTCCTGTGCGACGGATGTATTGGTATGTGGAAATACGCGTCTTTGAGATCTAAGGTTGTCATGTAGTCCTGTTGCTTTAGCAATGGTAACACTTCTTGTAGCGTGACCATGTGAAAGTGTTCTGATTTGATGTAGGTGTTTAGTGTTCTGAGGTGTAGGATTGGTCTCAGTGTTTTGTCCTTTTTTGGTATTAGGAAGTACAGTGAATAAACTCCTGTGTTTATTTGTGTCTTTGGTACTAGTTCTATTGCGTTCTTTTGCAATAATGCTTGAACTTCTATTTCCAGAAGGTCTGAATGTTGTTTTGATAAATTCTGTGCTTTTGGTGGTATTTTTGGAGGGATTTGTAGAAATTCTATGCAATAACCATGTTGGATAATTGCTAAGACCCAAGCGTCTGCAGTTATTTCTTCCCATGCTTGGTAATACTGACCTATTCTTCCCCCCACTGGTGTTGTGTGGAGGGGATGAGTGACATGTGAGTCACTGTTTGGTTGTAGGGGTTTTGGGGCTTTGAAATTTTCCCCTATTCCTAGGGAATTGTCCTCCGTATTGGCCCCGAAAGCCTCCCCTTTGGTACTGTCCCTGGTAGCTGGACGGTGTTGCTTGTGAGGTGCTGGCTTGTGTGGCCTGACCCCGAAACCCCCCTCTAAAGGTTGTTTTGCGGAAGGTGCTGTAAGTGCCTCTGCTCTGCGGGGAGTAGAGTGCGCCCATGGCTTTAGCAGTGTCAGTGTCCTTTTTGAGTTTCTCAATTGCCGTGTCCACTTCTGGTCCGAACAGTTGTTTCTCATTGAATGGCATATTGAGCACTGCCTGCTGTATCTCTGGTTTAAAACCAGACGTTCGTAGCCATGCGTGCCTTCTTATAGTCACAGATGTGTTAATTGTTCTTGCAGCTGTGTCCGCTGCATCCATAGAGGAGCGTATCTGATTATTAGATATGTTCTGTCCTTCCTCAACCACTTGTTTCGCCCTTTTTTGTAGCTCTTTGGGTAGATGCTCAATGAGGTGTTGCATCTCGTCCCAATGGGCTCTGTCATAGCGCGCAAGTAGTGCTTGAGAGTTAGCGATGCGCCACTGGTTTGCAGCTTGTACTGCGACTCTCTTTCCGGCTGCATCGAACTTGCGGCTCTCTTTATCTGGGGGTGGTGCATCCCCAGATGTGTGGGAGTTGGCTCTCTTGCGAGCTGCTCCTACTACGACGGAATCTGGTGGCAGCTGTGAGGTGATGAAAACAGGGTCTGTGGGAGGTGCTTTATATTTCTTATCCACTCTTGGTGTTATTGCTCTACTCTTGACCGGCTCCTTGAAGATTTCCTTTGCGTGCCGAAGCATTCCTGGGAGCCTAGGCAGGCTTTGGTAGGAGCTATGGGTGGAGGAGAGGGTGTTGAATAAGAAATCATCCTCGACTGGTTCCGAGTGTAGGGACACGTTGTGGAACTCTGCTGCTCTAGCCACCACTTGTGAGTATGCTGTGCTATCTTCCGGTGGTGAGGGCTTTGTAGGATATGCCTCTGGACTGTTGTCCGACACTGGGGCGTCGTATAAGTCCCAAGCGTCTTGGTCCTGGTCACCTTGGCTCATGGTGGTGTGAGCCGGGGAATGTGATGGAGTTTGTGCCGGTGAAACGTTAGTTACAGGTGGAGGAGAGGGTGGCGGAGTTACCCTTTTCACCATTTTTGTTTGTGGTGCTTGGTCTGACTGAAACTCCAGTCTCCTTTTTCTCCTAATAGGGGGAAGGGTGCTTATTTTCCCTGTTCCTTCCGGTATAAAAATACGTTTCCGAGTGTGGTCCACTTCGGTGGATTGCAACTCTTCCTCAAATCTATGCTTTCGCAGCTGAGAGGACAGTGATTGCTCCTCTGAATAGGAACCGGTAGTTGGGTTGGTTGCGGGTCGTTTTGGCACCGAAACCCTGTCTGTACTCTTTTTCGGCTCCGAGGTGACCTTCTTCTTTTTCGGAGTCGAACCCTCTCGGCGTCGATCTTCCTCGGTGCCGCTGTCTCTGCGTCGAGCAGTTTCGGCTCCGCTATCTCGGCGTCGACATTTTTCAGCAGCACTTTCTCGGTCCCGAGAAGGCTGCGTGCCGGTGTCTTGACCGGAGTCGGACGATCTCGGCACCATTTCGGCCTTTTTCGGTGCCGATGGTCGGTCACCGAATTTATGGGTCGAGCCATGGCCTGGTGGCAGTGGCGTCCCCTGGGCCTTGTCACTTTTCTTGTGTGCTGGCTTCGACGTCTTACTTACAGTTTTTGTTCGTCGAATTCCTCGGAGTCCGAGTCATGGATCGAGAAGGTTCCTTCTTCCTCTTGTTCCTCGAACTCTCGGTGAGCTGTCGGCGTGGACGCCATCTGCAGTCTTCTGGCTCGACGGTCACGGAGTGTTTTTCGGGACCGGAACGCACGACAGGCCTCGCAAGTCTCTTCACTGTGCTCAGGCGACAGGCACAGGTTACAGACCAAATGTTGGTCTGTATACAGGTATTTGTTGTGGCATTTAGGACAGAAACGGAACGGGGTCCATTCCATCAGCGTTGTTTCACACGCGGTCGGGCCGACCAGGCCCCGACGGGGGATCGAAAACTACCCCGAAGGGTACCGGAGCTCTTCACTCTTCGATTCGGTGTTGATTCTAACTAAGCCGATCCCGAACGCAACAATACCGACGTAATTTTCCGATATTTAGCTAACTTTCCGTTCCGAAACCCAGAGCGAAAGGAACACGTCCGAACCCGATGGCGGAAAGAAAACAATCGAAGATGGAGTCGACGCCCATGCGCAATGGAGACAAAGAGGAGGAGTCCCTCGGTCCCGTGACTCGAAAGACTTCTTCGAAGAAAAACAACTTGTAACACTCCGACCCAACACCAGATGGCGGGCTATGCACAACATGTGTATCTACAGCGACAGATGCCATCGAACACTGTTTTACTTTTTAGTTTATGTAGCAAGAAAAGTCCGGTTAGGAGTTTCCAAAGCTGACTCGAATATACGCGAGACCCATTGCAAATGCTTGATTTTTGAGAGTGTTCAAGTATTTATAAGCAGGCGGTTTAGAAAAATGTGTTTTGGTGGTGGTGTCATTTTGTTTTTGGAGAAGGGTGAGCAATATATTTTGAGCTTGTAGCAGGTGTGTTATTAGTTGTGATAACTGTATGAGGGAAGATGCTGACAGATCTGTAGGATGCTGGCTCAGGATATTGTGTGCACTTATAGGTGAGGCACTCTGCATTGAGTCCTGGCAACCCTTAATGATAGTGTAAGTTGTTTCCAATAACCAAAGCACTCAAAGGGTAGCTGTGGAGAGCAGCTAAGGCTCATCAGAGGTGGTGTAAAGCAACTGCATCAACCACAGAGCCAGTCAGTGATTTACACCCAAGAAAGAACCAAATCGAAGTGTTAGAAAAATAGAGAATTATTTTTTAACACACAGGCACTAAACTAACTTTGGTATATCTCCTAACCACAGATATGCACACACAAAATATACTTAGGAACAGGTAGGTAAAAGCATAAAATGACATGGGCCCCTATGGGGAGCTGGGAGCTAATCATATACTAAAACATGGGTTGAGAACGGTCCAACCAGACAAGACTAGTACTCAAGGATCTTAAGGACTGGGGAATTACTAGAACACCAGAGGTAAGTAGCAGAGTTTCCCCAGAAGCCCGTAAGCATAGGTGTTACTCGACGTCGGTGTCTATAGGATAACATGGGATAGTCGTGGTTGGAAAGAGGTTGTAGGACCCTTCCCAGAGGACCTTGAGGAAACCCGTTGGAGTAAGGAAGGTTAAACAGTGCCCCCACCCATAGAAGTGGATTACCTACACCAGGTAGCCCAGGTGCATATGGGTGAAGTTATGTCGGAACCTCCCATTGAAGGCAAAGGGGACCTCAGCTGTCCAGATGTTGCAATGACTCGTGGACCAGGTCAGTGAAACCGAGACTTGGATTCCAGACAAGGAGTACCTGAGTCAAGAGGGGACAGAGTCCAAACCACCCGTAGTCACCCAGGGGGTGCAGGAGGGCAATGCCCACCCTTCTTGGGGGTGCTTCTCCGTTGGATGGTTGTCGTAGAGAAGCAGCTGCGGTGTCCAGGCGATGCAGAAGGATCCCAGGAGTCGTCCACAAGCTGTCCCATGCCAGTCGAATTGCAGAGAGGTCAGTGACCAGCAGGGCCAACAACAAGCCTTGGCAAATGCAAGAGGAAGGATGCACAAAGAGTTGCAATAGATGGGACCAGCAAGGTCCAAGGAACTCAACCTTTACACGTCCACAAGGCTCTCCAAGACCTAGGACCCGCCTACCTTAACCACCACATGACCTTCTACTCCCCCACCAGACCTCTCGGCTCAACAAGGACTAGTCACCGTACCCCGCATACAGAAGATCTCGGTTGGTGGGACATCCTTTGTCTACCGCACAGCAAAGAGCTGGAACACCCTGCCCCTGCACCTCAGGCAGTCACCATCGCTACCCCAATTCAAGCAGGACCTTAAAACCTGGCTCTTCAGCTCAAGTTCGGAGGACAAACCCCCTTAGCGCCTTGAGACGCTTACAGGTGAGTAGTTGCGCTTTACAAACTGTGATTGATCGATTTCACAGGTAAGTCAGGGCCACCCTCAGCAGTGAGAGCCA